>NC_090450.1:254627183-254930214 GCF_031143425.1 Pleurodeles waltl
TGGCCCTCATCATGACATTGGCTGTAAAAACCGCTCACTGCCACGCTGACGGCCACCAACATAACACCGCGGTGGCAAATATCCGTTCAGCATATTACGACACACACACACCAAACCGACAGAATACAACCACATTCACAAATCCGCCAACCCAAAGGTCAGTGGTAAACTGTCAGAACCAACACTCTACCGTTACACCAAGAGAACAATGCCCACCACATCATGACCCACGAATCACCACAGCAGACATTTAACGGCAGTAAGCCATTGGCGGTACACACCGCCGCGCTCAGAATGGACACCCAAATACTAAACTACACATTGGGCAATTCAAACAACACACACCTGACACCCATACACTCACCCACTCACACCACTATAAAACACACACCCATATTACCCACAACTCTTTACGAATACAAATCATTGCCACCAGGCAGACATCAAGACCACTGAGACAAATACACACACCCTCATACATCCCTCACACACTCCACTACGCACACACAATCACACCACCCAACGCCCACACACTTACACACAACATCCATGGCCCCACAAAGGCACCCCGTTTCACAGATGAGGAGCTGAGGGTCATGGTGGAGGAAATAGTCAGGGTAGAGCCACAGCTGTTTGGAGCATAAGTACAGCAGATATCCATTGCAACGAAGATGGAGCTATGGTGGAGAATTGTGGATAGGGTGAATGCCGTGGGACAGCATCCAAGAACAAAGGACGACATTAGGAAGAGGTGGAGCGACCTACGGGGGAAGGTGCGTTCTGTGGCAGCCATACAGAGGACTGGCGGTGGACCCCCACCTCCTCCCCCAAAGCTCACAGCAAGGGAGGAGCGAGTCTTGGCACTACTGCATCCTGAGGGACTCGCTAAGTAGCCGGAGGACTGGACACTGGTAAGTCAACATTTACCACTTATCAACTCCATACCTGCATACCATCACACCCCCACCCCTCACTCCCATCACTCCACGCCATCCCACACACTGCACCTGCACATATGACTAACTCCAATGCCCAGCCCTGCATGCCATACCAATGCATGGACAGCCAACCCAGCCCTGCATGGACACCCATCACCAAAGCATGCACAGCATAGGGGAACTAACAATCCCACAATACATCACCATACACAATCAAAGGTGGCAGGGCAAAAGCAACCATAGAGGGGAAGATAGGGATGTACCACATGTCACAGGCATGAAGCATTATAAATCGATTACATCCACACTGGTGCCCGAGCCAATCCCAGCAGAGAGGAGGTGCGCGATTATCCAGTCCCCCAAAAGAAGATGCCCCCAGTGATGACAGTAAATCTGGAATCCAGGATCTGGATCAACAACGTGGCCTATCAAGGACCATTAGACAGTCGGGCACCCCAGCCCACTCCCAGTCCACCGCAGAGCCTCCCCATCAATTACCCACACCACAGCACCCACCCAGCGTACCCACACCTCTGCCCCAGGACACATCAATCAGCAGTGTGCCCACCTGTACAGGGACCCCAGTCCACACCTCATACCCAAGACAATCAGGGACCTGGGGTCAGTGGCAGTGGGCACACCGTTCAGGGGACAGGGGCACAGGGCAAGAGGGACACTGGAAGTACCACAGTGCACCAGGGGGTGTACAGGCCCAGGGAACTGACTCTCCAGGAGGCACTCACCAATGACTTGGGTGCCTACCAACAATCCCAGGACACGATGGGCCAGATCCTGAACAACATGCAAGAGAACAAGTGGCTGCAGGAGGAACACAATCAGGAGATCAGGGAGGACTTGCAGGCTCTCACCACCATGATCTCCAAAGCACAGGTGCTGGCATACATGGCCAACATCGTGAGGGAATGGACTACACAGCAGCGGGCCTCTACCACTAGTCAGTCTATTGACCAGCCCTCTTTTCTGTTGCAGCTAGTGGACAGGAGGCCCTGCCACAGGACCCACTGGCCACCAGCACCCCTTCGCCTGCAGAAGGTAAACCACCCTGCAAACGTTCCCTGTGAACCAGACAGAAGCCAGAGACACTTGCCAAGACCAAGACCACCGCCAGGAAATTAGACTCTCCTGATTGTCCCCCTTGTGTCCCATCCTGACACCTTGTCCACTTTGAACTGCCATTGCTCTCCTTTCTATGGCCCCTTGGACACTGGACCTGTGCTACAAACTGACTGGAACAATACCCTGGACTTTCCTCCACCATCACCCCATTCCATTGCACTTTACCCTCAATTTTATTGCACCACAATAAACACCCTTGAACACAATTTGAGTAACACTGTTTTATGTGTCTTAAATGTGCATTTGTGGGAACACTCACATCGTGTGCAAATGATCTGAACACTGTGATAACTAACAGATAATGACCTGGAACTGTCTGTAGTGATCACATCAGGACAATGTTGTTATATCACCAACATCTGGAAAATGAGAAGCCATAGGTGACAGTAAGTTGAGATGCAAAGGAAGTGAATGCCATCGTGCCAAAGGCACACAGATAAATCAATAGTCAGAGTAATGGTCAGTGCCACTGTCTCACCTCTTTGTCATTGGAAGTATTGCCGTATAACTGATGTTCTGTTGTCCTCATCCTCATCCTCTGCCTCCTCATCCTCACTGTTCTCAGGGCCCACTGCTGCCACAGGGTCATCTCCAGTCTCCTCCTCCTGCAGAAAAGGCACATGTCGTCTGAGGGCCAGGTTGTGCAACATGCAGCATGACACTACTATCTGGCAGACCTTTCCGGATGAGTAGCACAGGGATCTACCTGTCAGATGGAGGCACCTGAACCTGGCCTTCAGGAGGCCGAAGGTCCGCTCAATTATTCTTCTGGTTCACCCATGTGCCTCATTATAATGGTCCTCAGCCCCTGTCCTGGCATTCCTCACAAGTGTCAGCTGCCACAATAGGGTTGGGTAGCCAGAGTCACCTGCAAGTATTTAGGGACAACATTTAACCTTACACAATCGTTTGGGGAGAACACCTGAAGGCATACACTGACATACAGTGGCGGGGGATCTAACTCACCTGTTCGCCACATCCTGTGTCCCTGTAGTTGGGCCATAACATTTGGGATGCTGCTATTCCTCAGGATGAAGGCACCATGCACCGATCCCGGATACTTGGCAGTGACGTGGGAGATGTACTGGTCCGCCAGGAAAACCATTTGCACATTCAGTGAGTAAAAACTCTTACGATTCCTGAACACCTGTTCATTCTGGCGGGGGAAGACTAACGCAATATGTGTACCATCAGTCGCACCAATTATTAGTGGATATGGCCTATTGCATAGAATCCTGCCTTTACAGTAGACAAATCTTCCACCTAGGAGAAAGCAATGTAGCTGCACATATGTTTCACCAGGGCAGACAAGACCTTTGCCAGCACCATAGAAAACATTGGCTGTAACATTTCAGCTGCCAAGCCCACTGTCACTTGGAAAGAACCAGTTGCCAGGAAATGGAGCACTGATAGCACATGCACAAGAGGGGGGATTCGAGTGGGATTACAGATAGCTGGTATGAGGTCAGGCTCCAGTTGGGCACACAGATCTGTGATTGTGGCCCTGTCCAGTCTATAAGTCAGTATAATGTGCCTGTCTCCAGTGTAGCCAAGTCACAAGGGGTCTGTACATGGGGGTTCATCTTCTCCTCCCATTCATCCGCAGTGGTAGGTATCTAAGGGGCACAAGAGTGAGAAGGCTGTCACAATTTGAACAAAGGAACTACAACCTCAGTGTACATGTTGCATTTATGTAATGGGACAGTGGGAATGACAGGTATGTGCAAATCTAGGCAGTGACACAGTAAAGGTTAATCAGATGGTTGTCCATCACCATGAGATGGCGACTGCCTGTCCTGTATGTAGGGACAGGTGGAAGTGAGGTAACTCTGCCGACATTGCGTGTCGTGGTGGAAGGCAGTCTTACACCGCTGTGCAATTCCTCATTGAATAATATGGGGCTCTATGGAGTCCATTGGCCAATGGGGACATGCGCCGGCGGTTGCGGTGCCGGTGTACACCGCCGTGGATGTGACCTCCATTTTCTATCTGATTCCTCACTTGTTTCCCGACCTTCAACAGGAGAACCTACCATGGCCCATGTGACTGGGGAAAGGGCCCCTACCTTCACTTCAGAGGAGTTGGAGCGATTGGTGGATGGGGTCCTACCCCAGTACGGACTGCTGTATGAGCCTCCAGAACAACAGGTGCGTACACCTTGGGTACGATGCATGTGTGAAGGATGAATGGAGATGTGTGTGCGAGCATCGTGTCATGGAGGGGTAATTTCATGTGGTGGTGTACATGGTGTGCGTCGGCCGATGTGTTTGCATGGTAAAGGAAACGGGATTCGTGGGCCATATCTGTGACAGGCTGGATTGTATGTGTAATCGTGTCCTCCCATCTGTATCACCTCTGCAGGTCAGCCCCATCAAAAGAAGTGATTATGGTGTGCCATCGCCAAGGACGTGCAGACTGTGGGGGTCTATGGCAGGTGGAGCACCCACTGTTGGAAACGGTGGGAGGACATGAGACGCTGGGCAAGGAAGACCACGGAGGCCCAGCTGGGGATGGCCTCCCAATGAGGAAGGGGTGCCCGTCAGAACCTGACCCCCTAATGGGCCGCATATTGGCGGTGGCCTACCCAGAGCTGGATGGGCACTTGAGGGCATTACAGCAGCCGCACGGGGTGAGTACAATAGGCATTACTACAATAATTGATAGGTGGCATGGGATCCAGGTGGTGAGTGTCAGTTAGTGGATGCCCCTTAATGCCAAACCAGACATTGCAGTGTAATCCAGCTCCAGGCTAATGGTTGAAAGGGAAAACAAGGTAACCTAGCTAGGTTGCATTCCATGTCAGACTGGACTTAGTGGGTCCCAGGAGGAGTGCAGTTGGTGGTGTTTGGCCCTCATCTTGCTGTGGCAACCAGCCAAATCAATGGCAGTGCAATGCATAGTGCTCAATCCTGATCCCTGTGTGTGACAGAGCTGTGTATGGCAACAGTGGTGTTGGTGCAGTAATTGACCCAGTGTTCTTATTCTGTCTCTCCCGCCTTTATCTTCTGTCATCCTGTCCATGTGTGCATTAGTATCATCTGTCGGAGGAACAGGGGCACCGGCGACAGAGGGAACTGCATCCCACAGGACCCCGGAGGCAGAGTCTACCAACGCCGAGGGAACCACTGGGACGGAGGGCTAGGGGAGCACCACGGCAGAGACAGGAGGTGACAAAACAGACTCGGATACCTCCTCTGATGGAAGCTCCCTGGTGGTGGCGGACAAATCTGTGACCACCCCAGCTGCAGGTACAGCCACCACCCCGTAAAAGAACCGCCCTCCCAGTAGCCCCTCACTGAGTTGCCCATGCCCACTCACCCAGGAGGGTGGGCATCTCCTTCGCCCCAGGCACCTCAGGCCCTGCCCCACTGAGCCCTGCTGCCCTGAGTGAGGTGGCTATTGACCTCCTGAGATCCATCTCTTTAGGGCAGTCAACCATAGTTTCTGCATCTGCATTGCTGCATCTGCTCCATCCCAGATGCTGTAATGCAATGCATTCCTGGAGGGCATCCACAGTGGATTGGCGGCCCAACAGAGATCAATTCAGGCTCTGGCCTCCTCTCTGATGGCAGCCATTGCCCCTTTTCCTACCCCCCTCCAACTACTACTTCCCAGTCCCAGTCTCCTCAACCCCAACCCATCCCATGCTCACATACAGACGAACATGCACACAAGACAACACACAAGAGTAGCACAGTCAAACACAGGCACCACACTTCAGCACACAAGCACTCACGCAAACACCAGACAGTTGCCGACACAACCACATCCACCACCTCCTCTTCCTCCTCCACCTCCCTCACAGTCACGTCCACACTCACACCTGCATGCACTGCTTCAACATCCACCACCATCATCACCACACCAAGCAGCACACACACCTCACTAGCAGGCACCTCCACAACATCCATGCATGTGTCCCCTGTGTCCTCTCCAACCCTGTCTGTCCCCACCCCTCCTCAAGGTCACAGACATAAGCACTCAGACATCCAACAGCCATCCACCTCACATCAGCACACTACTATTGCATCTGCACCCAGGTCCAGCAGACGTACTCCTCCAACAACCACTCCCTCAACCTCCACTCCCATCCCTTCTCCCTCTTCCCACCCCACCGCCCCTAAAAAGCTTTTCCTTGCCCAACTTTACCTCTTGCCTCCCCCTCCCCCCCCGTCCTGGCCGTAAGAGCAGGGTTCCAATGACCCAGCCCAGCACCTCAGCCAAACAGTCCACGCGAACAGTGGCGGTACCTCCTAGTCATGGCGGCAAGACAATGATGGTTCCCACTACACCAGCCAAGAAGGGTAAGGATCCCACAGCCACTGCCATGAAGGGGAAGAACCCCTCGACTCCTGCGGTGAAGGGGAAGAAGCCCATGACGTCTGCCATGAAGGATGACACCACCACTACCACCAGTGGTCACAGAGCCATCACCTCCAGCTGAGGCATTGCAGCCCACTCGTCCTCCAGAGGCTGCACCTTCACCTGCTGACACAGTGCAGCGCTCACCTCCAGCAGAGGTTGCTCAGGAAGCTCCTTCACCTGCTTACACGGTGCAGCCCTCACCTCCAGCAGAGGTTGGCAGAATGACACCACCACCAGTGGTCACGGAGCCCTCACCTCCAGCAGAAGCAGCACAGGAGGCACCTTCACCTGTTGACATAGTGCAGTCCTCACCTTCAGATGAGACAGTGCAGTCCTCACCTCCAGCAGAGGGCATTTATGCTACCCTCCGGGGGCTGCTGTACAAGGAGACCCCTCCAGAACTGGTGGGCAAGTCACCCACCTGAGAGACTGTGGCCTTGCACTCCCCAGCACAGAGAAATGGGCATGGAACTCCCTCCAGAACCAGTGGGCAAGTCACCCACCTGAGAGACTGTGGCCTTGCACTCCAAATGGGTATGGAGCCCCCTGCAGAACCAGTGGGCAAGTCAGCCACCTGAGAGACTGTGACCTTGCACTCCCCAGAATAGAGAAAAGGGCATGGAGCCTCCTCCAGAACCAGTGGGAAAGTTCCCAAATTTGGCTGAGATGCCCCCACCCCCCATCTCCCTGAGGTGCCTGCCCACTTGCAAAATGATGCCCCTGCAGAGTTCTGTTCAGATAATGTCAGGAGACAAGTTGGGCCTTGAACTGTGGGCCCTTTGTACTTTGGACTCGGCATTGGCCCTTTGTGGACATTTGTACATATCTCTTTTTTTTCCAATTGGTTCATTTGGTGGCTCTTCACATTCAATACATCTCATTACTACTTCCTTGTTGTCCTTGCATTATTCTGCTGTGTGTCGTGTGCCATTGTTTTTCATCTGCAGCTGGTTGTGTGTATGGTGTGTGTGTGGAAGGTGTGTGTTGTGCGTGTGGGTCACTCTTGTTTTCCTCCCTCCCTCCCTTGTGTGCTAGGCAGCTGTACTCACCGTCATTGTCTTTGTCGGCTTTGGTGTTCCAAGTGGAGCATGGCATAGAAGAGCATCGGGAAGACTTGCAGTTCTGGTTCCATGGCGGCGTTGGTCTGCTCTCTGTCTCTGTAGGTGAGTCTTTCGTCTTCTGTGTCCTGTTTCTGCCAGGCTTTTGATGGCGTTGGTTCTGCCCTGGAAATCATGGTGATGTTCTGTGTCGTGATACGGTGGGCGGCACACACGCATACACAAAATACAAAAAGGCCAACTACCTAATACACACACAACTTTAAACAGACATGTGCCAAACACACAGCACAATGCACACAAACACCACCAGCACAGTCATACACATCCATAATCAACACCCCATAATCACACAATGACAACTACACCACAACAACCCCCCATAATCACACAACGACAACTACACCACAAACACTTAAACGCAGTCATAGACAGGCACGTTGAGAAATACCACACAATCACACAACCAAAAAGCTGTATGTAGCAACAACACATACTCAAAATCACCAAACAGACATCCAAACAATGACACAGGTGAAATGCCACATACAACCAACATACAAAGGAATTCACAGATGCAGCACCATACACATGGACACACATACACATGCCCCATACAATCCCACAAGCCAGCATTCAGACACATCACAACATGCATATGGCTCAAGTCATCTACCCATGTCAACAGGGACACATACACAAACATCACACAACGTTCCTCGCAAATGTCACACCACCATGTAGAAGGAAACCAGGACAAGTATCTCATCTTGTCAACCACAGTAATGTGGGCAGAAGTATTCTTAAACATTAATTTTAAAAAATGAACTATATACAAAAAGTGACAAATGGCAAGTCCAAAGTGCATATGTGCACAAAGCACATAGTCCACGTGTTAGAGCCCCAACTTGACTCCTGACAGCAAATAGGCATCCACGTCAAAGATGTATCAATACGACAGGCAGTCACCACCGGGGTGTTAGGGAGGGGCAGTGGGGGGACGCTTGTGTCTGGAAGCGGGGTGTTTCTGTTTGGGCTTAGGAAGGGGGACTTTGGCTCTGGGAGGGTTGGACTTCTTACTGGGTGGAGGATCAGGGGCAACACCGGGGGGGCAGTGGAGGAATGGAAGGTGGAAGGGCAAAGTAGGGGCAGGGGGACATGATGTTTAGGGGCAACTCGGAATGGGACAGGATTAGGGAACAGGTCAAGGGGCATTCACATGAAAAAGGGATGGGAGTGGAGGTAGAGGGAGTGCCCATGTGACATATTGGTGTCCTGTACGTGGATGCTGGTGTGTGTAATGTGTCCATGTGTGTGGTGGGTGTATGGTGGATGGGTGAGTGGGTGCATTTGTGTCTCTTGGGAGGAGGGGGAAGAGATGCAGGGAGAGGGAATGGAAGATATGTGAGTGAATGTTGGGGTGGTATGTGCAAATGAGGTAGATGTGCTGCAGGTGGTAGTGAAGGTGGTCGTGGTGAGTACGGATGTGGTGTGTGGGGTGGGTGTCTGGGAGTCTGCTGTTGTGGCAACTGAGGGTATGACAGGAATAGTAGCCGGAATAGGGTGTGAAGATGCAGTGACAGCAAGTGTGAGTGGTTATGTGACTGTAAGGGAGGAGGTGGTGGGGGAAGCAGTGTGGGAAGTGTCTGTTGTGTATGCAGATGTGTGTTGTGTGTGTGCATGCTTGTGGGTTCGTATGTGGTGCTTGTGTTTGTCTTTGTGCACCTTGTCTGTTGTAGTGGGTGTATGCTGTACTGTAGGTGTGCTCTGGATGGGTGAAGGGAGAGGGGTTGTGGCTTGGGAACAGGTAGCTGGTGGGGGATAGAAGATGAAGGGATACTGGCTGCCACCAACGACGAGGCTAGAGCCTGAAATAATCTCTGTAGGCCAGCCAAGTCACTGTGAAGGCCTTCCAGGTAGGCATTGCACCGCTACATCTGGGATGCCAGTCCTTAGGTGGCATTAACAATGGTTTACTGCCCCACAGAGGTGCACCTCAGGTGGTCAATAGCCTCCTCATTGAGGACAGCAGGGCTGACTGGGGCAGGGGCAGAGGTACGTGCTGTGAAGGAGATGCCCATCCTGCGGGCATCGGCAACTGGGTGGGCAGCTACTGGAAGGGTGGTGCTGGTAAGGGGAGTGGAGGACAAGGATGTTGCTGGGGTTGTCCCAGATGGGTTTGCCACCACCAGGGAGCAGCCATCGGAGGAGGAATCATAAGAAGATGTCGTCGTAGTTCTAGTCTGCCCCATGGTGCTCACCTCACCTTCCTTCCCACTGGTCCCCTCGGCTCCGCTGGTGCCAGCCTCCTGGGACCTGTGGGCTGCAGCTTCCCCACTTGCCGGTGCCCTCCCTCCTTCGCCAGATGATGCTGATGCACACATAGACAGAGGTGGAGAAAGAAGGAGGGAGGGAGAGAAAAAAAAGGGAGGAAACGGTAAATACCTACCCACCTAGTACACATATTAACAAGAAACCTAACTGCCCTGTCATGACAACAAGAGCCCATAATACAGTTATGAACAATGGAGTAATGGAAGCCATAACCAAACCTATTACCTATTACCTCATCTCTTCAGCCTAGAAACATGATTGAACATCCTACATGCCTGTCAAATGTCTAATTCACTTTTCTATCAATTTCTTCTATGAACATACTCGCCTACATGGCAATCATGACAGGATAGAACAAATTTGACTCTAGAGGTACTGTGAATACAAACGATATGAAAGGTATGTGTGGAATGCATTCTGTACAGATGTCCAGTCATATTGCAACAATACCGATTTCAATGTACACCACACATACTTGTCATTACCCAAATTTAGTGCCAACAAGATCACTTTTGGGCGAGTACAGTAGACTCAGGGATAGAATATGAAGGCAGTAGAATGCCTCAACATTGGAGTAACTCACATTTACAGTAGAAAATGTCGTACAGTGCCACCACATAATTTCATGTAAGGCTTTACCCCCTGTCCAAGCAAGGACCCTCACTCTAGTCAGGGTAAGTCACACACAATCCAAATTATCCTGTGTCCACCCTCTGGTAGCTTGGCACTGAGCAGTCAGGCTTAACTTAGAAAGCAATGCGTAAAGTATTTGTGCAATAAATCATACAATGACACAGTATAGCACCACAAAAATACACCACACAGTGTTTAGAAAAATATATAATATTTATAAGATGCAGGTCAAATCAATTAAAATGCAATAAGTATATGTTGAGATATCACTGTAAAAGTGTCTTAAGTCTTTTAAAAGCAATCAATGTTTCCTTCAAGCACAAAGTACCTGGTTTACATGCAAAATCTCAGCAAAGAACCGCAGAGGAAGAGATGCGTGGAAACAAAGGGGTGTGCCTCAATTTCTTGGCCCACACACATCGATTCGTCATTTAGTTTTCATGCAGGGCCGGCAGTATGTCGATTTCCGACACTCGGTCATGGACCCTCTTCAGGTTGCGGGGATTTCGGATGCCCCAGGGACAATGCGTGGATTTCCTGCACTGGCAGGACAAAGTCACAGGAGCTGCGTCAATTCGGTGGGCATTGCGTCAAATTTTCTACTGCAAGGCAAGCGCTGAGTCAATTCCTCTCTGTAAGTTGGGCTGCGTCGTTCCGGCTTGGCTGTGCGTCGATCTGTTGGGCCGTGTGTTGAATTTCCGGTTGCTATGCTTGCTCTGCGTTGGACTTCTTGATGCGAAGTCGGGCTGGGTCGTTCTGGTTCGCATGCAGTGAATTGTTCACTGCGGTGCAGGCTGTGTGCAGTTTCTGGCAGGCTTTGCATCAAATCTCGCCACACAAGGAGTCCTTCCTGCAGAGATGAAATCTTTTTAGTTCTGAGACTTCAGGGAACAGGAGGCAAGCTCTATCCAAGCCCTTGGAGAGCACTTCTTCACCACAACCAGAGAGCAACAAGGCAGCAGGGCAACAGCAAGGCAGCAGTCCTTCACAGAAAGCAGACAGGTGAGTCCTTTCAGCAGCCAGGCAGGTCTTCTTGGCAGGATGCAGGTTCTGGTTCAGGTTTCTTCTCCAGGAAGTTCCTGAGTTGGTAGGGGCAGAGGCCCTGTTTAAATACCCAAATGTGCCTTTGAAGTGGGGGAGACTTCCAAGAGTGGCTTAGAAGTGCACAAGGTACCCTTTCAGTTCAATCCTGGCTGCAGGGTCCCAGTAGGGGGTGTGGCAGTCCTTTTTGTGAGGGCAGGCTACTGTGCTTTGACATGCAAGTGTAAGGCCCTCCACCCTCCCAGCCCAGGAAGACCCATTCAAAATGCAGATGTATGCAAGTGAGGCTGAGTATCCTGTGTTTGGGTTGTGTCTGAGTGAATGCATAAGGGGGCTGTCAACTAAACCCAGCCAGACGTGGATTGTAAGGCACAGAAGGCGTTTAAGTGCAGAGAAATGCTCACTTTCTAAAAGTGGCATTTCTAATATAGTAATAATAAATCCAACTTCACCAGTCAGCAGGACTTTGTATCACCATTCTGGCCATACTAAATGTGACATTCCTACTCCTTTCAGATCAGCAGCTATCACTCAAACAATGTATGAGGGCAGTCCCAATGTTAGCCTATGAAATGAGCGGGCCTCACAGCAGTGTAAAAACAAATGTAGGAGTTTTACACTACCAGGACATGTAAACTACACAGGTACATGTCCTGCCTTTTACCTACGCAGCACCCTGCCCTATGGGTTACCTAGGGCATACCTTAGGGGTGACTTATATGTAGAAAAAGGGTAGTTTTAGGCTTGGCAAGTACATTTAAATGCCAAGTCGAATAGGCAGTGAAACTGCACACACAGGCCTTGCAATGGCAGGCCTGAGACAAGGTTAAGGAGCTACTGAAGTGAGTGGCACAACCAGTGCTGCAGGCTCCCTAGTAGCATTAAATCTACAGGCCCTGGGCACACATAGTGCACTCTACTAGGGTCTTATAAGTAAATTAAATAGTCCACTTGGGTATGATCCAATGTTACCATGTTTAAAGGGAGAGAGCATATGCACTTTAGTACTGATTAGCAGTGGTAAAGTGCGCAGAGTCTTAAAACCAGCAAAAACAGTATCTAGAAAATGGAGGGAGGCAGGCAAAAAGTTAGGGGTGACCACCCTAAGGCTGTCAGGTCTAACAGCTAACATACTACAGAGCAACATAATTCGAGTGATAACCAGTTCTGTATGCTCCGCAAATTCCACCAGACCTCATCAATAACTAAATCCAGTAAGGGGCACAATAGAAAACCATACAGTAGTCATCTAACAGTCTACACTTACTCCCTTGTGGCTGCTGTGCTGCCCTCAAGCGCCCATCCAACTCTGGGTAGGCCACTGCCAGTATACGGGCCAATAGGGGGGTCAGGGTCTGATGGGCACCCCTTCCATGTTGCGAGGCTGTCCCCAGCTGGGCCCCTGCGGTCTTCTGGGCCCAGCATCTCAGGTTCTCTCACCGCTTCCTGCAGTGGGTGCTCTGCCGTCTATGGGCCCCCATGGTCCGGCCTTGTTTGGCAATGGCTGTCCATAACCCTTTCTTTTGATGGGCGCTGACCAGCATAGGAAATATTGAGAAAATGGAGAACAAAATGTAGATTATACCTATACAACTGCAACAATTGGCGACAATTAACATACACGACCCATGAACTTAGCCAATACTCCAAGCACCACATACATCCTGTGCATGTAATTCCCCAATTCCGACATCCCATGTCAATGTGCACACACTTTCACCATCAAACACCACCTGAAATGCAAGTTAACAAACGTTGTACTGACCTGTTGCTCTGGAACCCCATACAACTGCCCATACAGGGGTAGGACCCCTTCCACCAGTTTATCCAGCTCCTTAGCAGTGAAGGCTGGGGCTCTATCCCCTGCAGTGCATTCCATTGTGGCTCCAAGATACAGGACACAACAGCACACGAAGTGGAGGTCTTTCTTGCCCGAGTGCCAGGAGTCAAGTGAGCTAGGCTAAACAAAATGGCAGTCACGACCGCCACGGTCACTTCCATCTTTCCTCTGCATGCTGGACTGGCGGCTGCCATTTTACATATTTTCATAGTTTACCTGTGTTCCTACTGCGTCATTACCTGCCTTTCGTCACGATTTGCTCAACTGTAGGTTACAATATGTAAACACTCACATATGTAGTGAGTGTTAGCTGACATTACTACAGTTGTTTGTACATATGTCTGTATTGACACTCCGTATAGTGAAACATATGGAAAGTCTTTGGGGGTCATTCTGACCTCGGCGGTAAAAGGCTCTTACCGCCGGTCAGAAGACCGCCATTCTACCGCCGCGGCCGCGGAAAGCCGCCACGGTCATTCTGACCAACAACTGCCAAGCCGCCAAAAACCCGACATCCACGGAAGGCCGCCTCATCAGTGGGCAGCGATAAACTGGAGATGACCAAACCTCCACCGCCACGCCAACACAAACACGCCCATGCCATTACGACCCACCAATTCGACGCGGCGGTCTTTCAACCCCGGTATTCCATTGGCGGTACACACCGCCGCGGTCAAAATACACACCCAGGCTCCAAAACCCAGCCACATTGGACAATTTGAAATACACACACCTGATACACATACAAACACCACCCCCACACATCCAAGCAACTATAAAACACACACCCACATCACCCACAAACCCCCACTAGTTGGAAATCGGAGAGAAGGCGAGAGAGAGAGAGAGAGAGAGAGAGAGAGAGAGAGAGAACATCAATCGAAAACCCCAACACACACAGGAACTCAACATCATCAACCACACCACATCTACGCACACATCACCACACACCACCACTCACATCATCGCAAACACCACCCCACACCTCATCCACACCACCCCATGGCACCCCAAAGACACCCACGGTTTTCTGACCAAGAACTCCGGGTCATGGTGGAGGAAATCATAACGGTAGAGCCCCAGCTCTTCGGCACACAGGTGCAACACACCACAATAGCCAGGAAGGCGGAGCTAGGGCAGAGGATTGTCGACAGGGTCAACACTGTGGGACAGCATCCCAGAAACCGGGAAGACATCAGAAAGCGCTGGAACGACCTACAGGGGAAGGTACAGTCGATGGTCTCCAGACACAACATCGCTGTGCAGAGGACTGGCGGCGGACCACCACCCACCCCTCCCGAATTCACAGCATGGGAGCAAGAGGTCTTCAACATCCTGCGGGCCTCGCTGGAGTAGGCGGAGGAATGGACTCTGGTAAGTCTAGTCTCAACTACTCCCCCCCCAACCACCAGCATGCCAACCCACACCCCCACCCTCACCCCCCAGCACACAGCCTCCCTGCCAATGTCTCACCAGCACAACCCACCCACCCACCCTGTTTCAGGTCCTGAGCTCGCCCCCCACGACCGCAGCACCAACCTGCTGCCTTCTGCCTCTGTCCCACGAGCACGCTGCCGTTTGCGTGTTCGAGGCCCTCCTCCACCCGCAGGCATCCTCCTGCGCCTCATCCCTGGTGGCTAGTGGGCTCACTTGACCCGTGTGCCGCTTCCGCCGTCCTGTAAGTGTTTTTTGGCTTTTTTGTTTTTTCAGCGCCTCGCCGCCGGCGCTTCTGCCCCCTTTGTGCCCCCCTGATTGCTGTCTCCCCGATCGTGTATTGTGCCATTATTGTATTTCTGATTGTATTTCTGATTGTATTTTCTCATTGTAACTGCTTGTAGTTTTGCTCGTTTTCAGTGTTTTTTGCCCCTTGTGCGCTCCCCGTTCCCTGCCGCTGCCTCCCTGCGGCCCCACCCCCCTTGCGCCCCCATTTGCCGCTCCCTCCCGCCTCCCACCTCCCAGCTGCTCCTCCCTCCCCCCTCCCTTCTTAATGGCTGGCGCTGCGCGTCGCGAGTGAGCGAACTCTGACCTGTTTCAGGTCCTGAGCTCGCCCCCCACGACCGCAGCACCAACCTGCTGCCTTCTGCCTCTGTCCCACGAGCACGCTGCCGTTTGCGTGTTCGAGGCCCTCCTCCACCCGCAGGCATCCTCCTGCGCCTCATCCCTGGTGGCTAGTGGGCTCACTTGACCCGTGTGCCGCTTCCGCCGTCCTGTAAGTGTTTTTTGGCTTTTTCGTTTTTTCAGCGCCTCGCCGCCGGCGCTTCTGCCCCCTTTGTGCCCCCCTGATTGCTGTCTCCCCGATCGTGTATTGTGCCATTATTGTATTTCTGATTGTATTTCTGATTGTATTTTCTCATTGTAACTGCTTGTAGTTTTGCTCGTTTTCAGTGTTTTTTGCCCCTTGTGCGCTCCCCGTTCCCTGCCGCTGCCTCCCTGCGGCCCCGCCCCCCTCGCGCCCCCATTTGCCGCTCCCTCCCGCCTCCCGCCTCCCAGCTGCTCCTCCCTCCCCCCTCCCTTCTTAATGGCTGGCGCTGCGCGTCGCGAGTGAGCGAACTCTGACCTGTTTCAGGTCCTGAGCTCGCCCCCCACGACCGCAGCACCAACCTGCTGCCTTCTGCCTCTGTCCCACGAGCACGCTGCCGTTTGCGTGTTCGAGGCCCTCCTCCACCCGCAGGCATCCTCCTGCGCCTCATCCCTGGTGGCTAGTGGGCTCACTTGACCCGTGTGCCGCTTCCGCCGTCCTGTAAGTGTTTTTTGGCTTTTTCGTTTTTTCAGCGCCTCGCCGCCGGCGCTTCTGCCCCCTTTGTGCCCCCCTGATTGCTGTCTCCCCGATCGTGTATTGTGCCATTATTGTATTTCTGATTGTATTTTCTCATTGTAACTGCTTGTAGTTTTGCTAGTTTTCAGTGTTTTTTGCCCCTTGTGCGCTCCCCGTTCCCTGCCGCTGCCTCCCTGCGGCCCCGCCCCCCTCGCGCCCCCATTTGCCGCTCCCTCCCGCCTCCCGCCTCCCAGCTGCTCCTCCCTCCCCCCTCCCTTCTTAATGGCTGGCGCTGCGCGTCGCGAGTGAGCGAACTCTGACCTGTTTCAGGTCCTGAGCTCGCCCCCCACGACCGCAGCACCAACCTGCTGCCTTCTGCCTCTGTCCCACGAGCACGCTGCCGTTTGCATGTTCGAGGCCCTCCTCCACCCGCAGGCATCCTCCTGCGCCTCATCCCTGGTGGCTAGTGGGCTCACTTGACCCGTGTGCCGCTTCCGCCGTCCTGTAAGTGTTTTTTGGCTTTTTCGTTTTTTCAGCGCCTCGCCGCCGGCGCTTCTGCCCCCTTTGTGCCCCCCTGATTGCTGTCTCCCCGATCGTGTATTGTGCCATTATTGTATTTCTGATTGTATTTTCTCATTGTAACTGCTTGTAGTTTTGCTCGTTTTCAGTGTTTTTTGCCCCTTGTGCGCTCCTCGTTCCCTGACGCTGCCTCCCTGCGGCCCCGCCCCCCTCGCGCCCCCATTTGCCGCTCCCTCCCGCCTCCCGCCTCCCAGCTGCTCCTCCCTCCCCCCTCCCTTCTTAATGGCTGGCGCTGCGCGTCGCGAGTGAGCAAACTCTGACCTGTTTCAGGTCCTGAGCTCGCCCCCCACGACCGCAGCACCAACCTGCTGCCTTCTGCCTCTGTCCCACGAGCATGCTGCCGTTTGCGTGTTCGAGGCCCTCCTCCACCCGCAGGCATCCTCCTGCGCCTCATCCCTGGTGGCTAGTGGGCTCACTTGACCCGTGTGCCGCTTCCGCCGTCCTGTAAGTGTTTTTTGGCTTTTTCGTTTTTTCAGCGCCTCGCCGCCGGCGCTTCTGCCCCCTTTGTGCCCCCCTGATTGCTGTCTCCCCGATCGTGTATTGTGCCATTATTGTATTTCTGATTGTATTTCTGATTGTATTTTCTCATTGTAACTGCTTGTAGTTTTGCTCGTTTTCAGTGTTTTTTGCCCCTTGTGCGCTCCCCGTTCCCTGCCGCTGCCTCCCTGCGGCCCCGCCCCCCTCGCGCCCCCATTTGCCGCTCCCTCCCGCCTCCCGCCTCCCAGCTGCTCCTCCCTCCCCCCTCCCTTCTTAATGGCTGGCGCTGCGCGTCGCGAGTGAGCGAACTCTGACCTGTTTCAGGTCCTGAGCTCGCCCCCCACGACCGCAGCACCAACCTGCTGCCTTCTGCCTCTGTCCCACGAGCACGCTGCCGTTTGCGTGTTCGAGGCCCTCCTCCACCCGCAGGCATCCTCCTGCGCCTCATCCCTGGTGGCTAGTGGGCTCACTTGACCCGTGTGCCGCTTCCGCCGTCCTGTAAGTGTTTTTTGGCTTTTTCGTTTTTTCAGCGCCTCGCCGCCGGCGCTTCTGCCCCCTTTGTGCCCCCCTGATTGCTGTCTCCCCGATCGTGTATTGTGCCATTATTGTATTTCTGATTGTATTTCTGATTGTATTTTCTCATTGTAACTGCTTGTAGTTTTGCTCGTTTTCAGTGTTTTTTGCCCCTTGTGCGCTCCCCGTTCCCTGCCGCTGCCTCCCTGCGGCCCCGCCCCCCTCGCGCCCCCATTTGCCGCTCCCTCCCGCCTCCCGCCTCCCAGCTGCTCCTCCCTCCCCCCTCCCTTCTTAATGGCTGGCGCTGCGCGTCGCGAGTGAGCGAACTCTGACCTGTTTCAGGTCCTGAGCTCGCCCCCCACGACCGCAGCACCAACCTGCTGCCTTCTGCCTCTGTCCCACGAGCACGCTGCCGTTTGCGTGTTCGAGGCCCTCCTCCACCCGCAGGCATCCTCCTGCGCCTCATCCCTGGTGGCTAGTGGGCTCACTTGATCCGTGTGCCGCTTCCGCCGTCCTGTAAGTGTTTTTTGGCTTTTTCGTTTTTTCAGCACCTCGCCGCCGGCGCTTCTGCCCCCTTTGTGCCCCCCTGATTGCTGTCTCCCCGATCGTGTATTGTGCCATTATTGTATTTCTGATTGTATTTCTGATTGTATTTTCTCATTGTAACTGCTTGTAGTTTTGCTCGTTTTCAGTGTTTTTTGCCCCTTGTGCGCTCCCCGTTCCCTGCCGCTGCCTCCCTGCGGCCCCGCCCCCCTCGCGCCCCCATTTGCCGCTCCCTCCCGCCTCCCGCCTCCTAGCTGCTCCTCCCTCCCCCCTCCCTTCTTAATGGCTGGCGCTGCGCGTCGCGAGTGAGCGAACTCTGACCTGTTTCAGGTCGTGAGCTCGCCCCCCACGACCGCAGCACCAACCTGCTGCCTTCTGCCTCTGTCCCACGAGCACGCCGCCGTTTGCGTGTTCGAGGCCCTCCTCCACCCGCAGGCATCCTCCTGCGCCTCATCCCTGGTGGCTAGTGGGCTCACTTGACCCGTGTGCCGCTTCCGCCGTCCTGTAAGTGTTTTTTGGCTTTTTCGTTTTTTCAGCGCCTCGCCGCCGGCGCTTCTGCCCCCTTTGTGCCCCCCTGATTGCTGTCTCCCCGATCGTGTATTGTGCCATTATTGTATTTCTGATTGTATTTCTGATTGTATTTTCTCATTGTAACTGCTTGTAGTTTTGCTCGTTTTCAGTGTTTTTTCCCACTTGTGCGCTCCCCGTTGCCTGCCGCTGCCTCCCTGCGGCCCCGCCCCCCTCGCGCCCCCATTTGCCGCTCCCTCCCGCCTCCCGCCTCCCAGCTGCTCCTCCCTCCCCCCTCCCTTCTTAATGGCTGGCACTGCGCGTCGCGAGTGAGCGAACTCTGACCTGTTTCAGGTCCTGAGCTAGCCCCCCACGACCGCAGCACCAACCTGCTGCCTTCTGCCTCTGTCCCACGAGCACGCTGCCGTTTGCGTGTTCGAGGCCCTCCTCCACCCGCAGGCATCCTCCTGCGCCTCATCCCTGGTGGCTAGTGGGCTCACTTGACCCGTGTGCCGCTTCCGCCGTCCTGTAAGTGTTTTTTGGCTTTTTCGTTTTTTCAGCGCCTCGCCGCCGGCGCTTCTGCCCCCTTTGTGCCCCCCTGATTGCTGTCTCCCCGATCGTGTATTGTGCCATTATTGTATTTCTGATTGTATTTCTGATTGTATTTTCTCATTGTAACTGCTTGTAGTTTTGCTCGTTTTCAGTGTTTTTTGCCCCTTGTGCGCTCCCCGTTCCCTGCCGCTGCCTCCCTGCGGCCCCGCCCCCCTCGCGCCCACATTTGCCGCTCCCTCCCGCCTCCCGCCTCCCAGCTGCTCCTCCCTCCCCCCTCCCTTCTTAATGGCTGGCGCTGCAAGCCCGTCTGCGCCCGTCCGCGCCTGGACCGCGCCCAGCGCCACACCCCCTGGCCCTCGCGCCCCCCGCATCCGCTACTCGATCAACGAACTCCGCGCCTTCAACCCCGGCCCCTCCACTGAATGCTGCCGGGCATCCCCGAAGCACACTAAAGGACCTTTTTCCTGCCGTACCTGCAACTTCTCCTGCATCAGAACGACCAATCCAACTACTGAAACATTCAACCCCAACCACCTGAACTGCATCCTCATCAACACCCGCTCCGCACGAAAACACGCCATCGAGCTCTGGGATTTGCTCGACACCACTGCTCCTGACGTGGCTTTCCTGACCGAAACCTGGTGGAACGACTCCTCGTCTCCGGACATCGCCATCGCCATACCGGACGGCTACAAAATCACCAGAAGAGACCGAACCAACGGAATCGGCGGCGGAATAGCCATCGCTCACAAAGCTACCCTCAAAATCCACACCCACTCGGACGACACCCTCAGGACAGCCGAAAACCTCCACTTCCAGATCCACACGGACCCCAACACGACCCTCAGAGGAACCCTCATATACCGCCCTCCAGGACCAAGAGCCCCCTTCAGCGACACCATCGCCGACCTTGCAAGCACCCACGCCCTCGCTTCCCCGGATTACATCCTCCTGGGAGATCTGAACTACCATCTGGAAAATGCCAACGACGTCAACACTGCATCACTGACCTCCAACCTCCTCAACCTCGGACTCCGCCAGCTAGTCAACACGCCCACCCACATCGCCGGACACACCCTTGACCCCCTCTTCACCTCAAGCAACCACGTTTCCTTCAGCCACACCTCCGAACTCCACTGGACCGACCATCACTGCGTCCATTTCACCTATAAGAAAACCACAGAGCAACACCGCATCCAGCTACCTACCCACCGCCGCTGGGGCAAAGTCACCCAAGACCAACTGACCAGCACCCTCATCAACAACCTTCCACCCGACGCAACCGACCCGAGCACAGCCGCCATCAACCTCCATCAATGGATCCTCGACTGCACCAACACCCTTGCCCCTCTCAAGAAACCCACCGCCATCCAAGGAAAGAAAAAACCAGCCTGGTTCACAGACGATCTAACCACCTCCAAAAGCATCTGCCAGAAGCTCAAAAAGAAATGGATCCAAGAACGCACACCCGACAACCTCGTCGCCCTCAAAAACGCCAACCGCGAACACCACCAACGGATCCGCATCGCCAAGCGCGCCCACTTCACTGAACGCATCAACAACAACGCCCACGACTGCAAAGAACTCTTCGGCATCGTGAAGGAACTCTCCAATCCAAAAGCCAACTCCAACGACATCCCGCCCTCCCAGAAACTCTGCGACGACCTCTCCACCTTCTTCCACCAGAAAATCGCTACCATCCACGACAGCTTCAACACCGGTCCACCGCCAGACCCCACCCCGACGTCTCCTCCCGCGACTGCCGCCTCACCGCCTGGACCCACGTGGACGAGGCAGAAACCATAACAACCATGAACACCATCCACTCAGGCTCCCCCACGGACCCCTGCCCCCATCATGTTTTCAACTCAGCCAACGCCACCATCGCCCCCGAACTCCGCAAGATCATCAACCTCTCCTTCACTTCTGCCACCTTCCCGGACAGCTGGAAACACGCAGAAATCCAACCCCTCCTCAAAAAACCCAAGGCCGACCCCAACGATCTCAAAAACTTCCGTCCGATCTCTCTCCTCCCTTTTCCAGCGAAAGTCATCGAGAAGATCGTCAACACTCAGCTCACCCACTTCCTCGAAGACAATTCCATCCTGGACCCCTCACAATCCGGATTCAGACGAAACCACAGCACTGAGACTGCTCTCCTCGCCGCCACAGATGACATCAGACATCAAATGGACAACGGCGAAACCTCAGCCCTCATCCTCCTCGACCTATCAGCCGCCTTTGACACCGTCTGCCACCGCACCCTACTGACCCGCCTCCAGGAAGCCGGCATCCAAGACAAAGCCCTCCACTGGATCTCATCCTTCCTCTCCGACAGAACTCAGAGAGTCCGTCTCTCCCCTTTCCGCTCCAAAGCCACCAACCTCATCTGCGGCGTCCCCCAAGGATCCTCCCTCAGCCCTACGTTGTTCAACGTCTACATGGCCCCCCTCGCTCAACTGGCCTGCCAACATCATCTCAGCATCATCTCCTACGCCGACGACACCCAGCTCGTCCTCTCCCTGACCAAAGACCCGCTCACCGCCAAAACAAACCTCCACGAGGGACTAAAATCCATCGCCGATTGGATGAACAACAGTCGCCTGAAACTCAACTCCGACAAGACGGAAGTCCTCATCCTCGGGCGCACTCCCTCGGCCTGGAACGATTCGTGGTGGCCCTCCGTCCTCGGACCCCCGCCCACCCCTGCCAGCCACGCAAGAAACCTCGGCTTCATCCTGGACTCCGCCCTCACCATGTCCAAACAGGTCAGCGCCGTCTCCTCCTCCTGTTTCAACACCCTTCGAATGCTCCGCAGAATCTTCAAGTGGATTCCAACAGAAACCAGAAAGACGGTGACCCAGGCCCTCGTCAGCAGCAGACTTGACTACGGCAACGCACTCTACACAGGCATCCCAACCAAAGACATCAAACGACTCCAACGTATCCAAAATGCCTCCGCCCGACTGATCCTCGACATACCCCGCCGAAGTCACATCTCCCCTCACCTAAAGGAACTCCACTGGCTCCCGGTAGACAAGAGGATCACCTTTAAACTCCTGACCCACGCTCACAAGGCACTTCACAACACCGGATCCTCCTACCTCAACACCGCCAACCTCGCCCTCGTACCCCGAATCCAGCGCAAGACATCCGGCGGCAGATCCTTCTCCTTCCTCGCCGCCAAGACCTGGAACTCTCTCCCCACATCTCTTCGCCAGACCCAGGACCTCCTCGCATTCAGAAGGCTCCTCAAGACCTAGCTCTTCGACCGCTAAATCAGCAGCGCTCCCCCCCCCCCCTCAGCGCCTCGAAACCCTGACGGGTACATAGCGCGCTTTATAAATACTATGATTGATTGATTGATTGATTGAACCCAAAACCAAACCCTGAATGCCAACACAAACCATGGACACCCATCACCTATGCATGACCACTGCACATACCCATCCCCCCCACAAACCACCCTCACAACTCCTGCCACAAGGGGATGCCAGCACTGGGGGACAAGGGCACACACAAATCGCACACCATGGAACACACAGAAGCAATAACCATACTCTTTCACCCCTGCAGGGCCCGAACGCCAACACACCGGCCAGGAGGGTCCAGATATGTCCATCCCACCCCCAGAACAGGCCCGCAGTGAGGACAGCAGCTCTGTCGACCTGGAACCTGATGACCAGCCCGGACCATCGGGGACCTCTGGACAGTCGGTTCCCCACACACAGACACAGGCCACAGCAGACCTAACCCCCTCTGGGAATATCAGCAGCGCTCCCACCCAGCGGGCCCATGCCTCTGTCTCCAGGACAGGTCAATCAGCGGTGTGTCCGCCACTACAGGGCACCCAGGCTGACCCAACACCCCAACAACAACAGGGACCTGGGGGCAGTGGTAGCGGGCACACCGTCCAGGGGACAGAGGCCCGGGGAAACAGGGCAACTGGGAGGGCTGCAGTGCGACAGGGGGGGGAGGACAGGCCCAGGGAACCGACTCTCCAAGAGGCCCTCACCACCATCATGGGAGCATACCACCGCTCCCAGGAGACGATGGCGACGGTAATGGCCAGCTTCCAGGAGATCCAGGCACAGCAGGAGGAACGGTACATGGGGTACAGAGAGGAGCTCAGGAACATCGTCCAGGCCCTGAACCTAATAGTCACCACATTGAGGGACCATGTGGCACCCCAAAGGGCCCCTGTCACCAGCCCGGACCAGGAACAGCCTACCACCTCCGCCGGCGCTAGTGGACAGGAGGCCCCCACACAACGCCGGGCCACCAGAATCCCACCTCCTGCTGAAGATCAACCACCCCGCAAGAGGAGCCTGAGATCACAAAGGAAGACAGAGTAGGATGCCAAGACCCCCCCCAGCCTAAGATCCCCCCGGATGTCATACCACTGTCCCACATCGTCATCCTGTCCAACCTTGAACTGCCCCTGCTCCATCCTTCCACAGGCATAGGGACAATGCACCTGTGCGACCGAGAACTGGACTCTGCCATGGACATCACTCCACCCCCACCCATCACCGTTTTACTATCATGGACCTATATGTAGCACTTTAAATAAATCACTTATTGCACATAAAACACTCAGGAGTCTGCTTGTATTCTTAACAAATGTATTATGCATAACGGGTCAATTTGCTTTACTCCATTGCCGAACAAACCAGAAGTCACGCAGTGGGTCATACAGCTCTGAAAAGCCAAGGGAAAGTCACAATTCAGTTGAAAGGAACTGGGGGGAAACACAGAAAGTAGAGATGCAGGAGGCCAGAAGGAAATGTAAAATGACGTGGGGGATTCTTACCTGGGTGCTACTGAAAATACTGTTGTATGACCGTGTCCCTGTTGTCCGTGTCGTCCCCGTCGTCTTCCTCCTCTTCACTCTCCACAGGCTCCACAGCTGCTACGACACCACCATCTGGACCATCCTCCTGCAGAAAAGGCACCTGGCGTCGCAATGCAAGATTGTGAAGCATACAGCAGGCCACGATGATCTGGCACACCTTCTTTGGTGAGTACATGAGGGATCCCCCTGTCATATGCAGGCACCTAAACCTGGCCTTCAGGAGGCCGAAGGTCCTTTCTATGATCCTCCTAGTTCGCCCATGGGCCTCATTGTAGCATTCCTCTGCCCTGGTCCGGGGATTCCTCACTGGGGTCAGTAGCCATGGCAGGTTGGGGTAACCAGAGTCACCAATTAGCCACACACGGTGTCTCTGTAGCTGTTCCATCACATAGGGGATGCTGCTATTTCGCATAACATACGCGTCATGCACTGACCCAGGGAACTTGGCATTTACATGGGAGATGTACTGGTCAGCCAAACAGACCACCTGGACATTCATAGAATGGTAACTTTTCCTGTTTCTGTACACCTGCTCATCGTCTTTTGGGGGTACTAAGGCCACATGGGTCCCATCAATGGCACCAATGATGTTGGGGATATGTCCAAGGGCATAGAAGTCAGCCTTCACAGTGGCCAAATCACCCTCCTCAGGGAAAATTATGTAGCTCCGCATGTATTTCGTCAGGGCAGACAACACTCTGGACAAAATCTTAGAAAACATAGGCTGAGACATCCCTGATGACATGGCCACTGTTGTCTGAAAAGACCCACTTGCCAAGAAATGGAGGACTGACAGAACCTGCACCAGAGGGGGAATTGCTGTGGGTTGGCGGATGGGGGACATCAGTGCTGGCTCCAGCTGGGCACACAGTTCATGTATAGTGGCTCGGTCAAGTCGGTATCGAAGTATTATATGACGTTCCTCCATTGTCGACAAGTCCACCAGCGGTCGGTACACGGGAGGATTTACCCTTCTCCTCGCAAGTCCCAGCGGACGGTGCCTAGGAAGGACAACATGGATCACAGAGTCAAACAACCCACAGGTACGTAACTACAGCTTGCACAGTACACGATTGTCAATGCATTGAATGGCTTGTATGAGTGGCAATGCAAGGCCTAGGCCTGTGTGACGCAGTAGTAATTAAGCCCTGTGGTCCCTTGTAATGGCGGCTGCCTGACCTGAGAAGTGTGACAATGGGATGTGAGGTCAATGCGCTGGCGTGACACACCGTGGCGGTAGGCGGTCGAAGACCGCGGCGCAAAGCCGCATTGGTTAACATCGAACCCTATGGGTTTCACGGGCCAATGACTAGCTGCGCCGGCAGTCGCGGAACGCACCACGGCGGTACGTGCCGCCGCGGGCGTGACCGCCATTTTCTATTGCATGGGCTATGCCTGGGTTGTGTATGGTGGATGTAAGATGGTGGGGTGGGGAGCGAATGAGGAGTGCAAGGCACGACAGATGAGAGCATGTGCCACATGGCAAGGTTGGGGAGGGGGGGCCAATCGCATCTATCATGCGGAAAATTGATGATATTTCAATTTCCACCCTGTACATGTCAAATAGGTCAGCGCCCATCAGAAGATCGACATTTGGCGTGCCATCGCCAAGGAAGTCCGGAACCTGGGGGTCCACAACAGACGGGGCACCCACTGCCGCAAGAGGTGGGAGGACATCTGCCGCGGGACCAGGAAGACCGCCGAGTCACTGCTGGGGATGGCCTCCCAACCTAGGAAGGGTGCCAGTCGTACCCTGACACCCCTGATGTCCCGGATCCTGGCGGTGGCCTACCCCGATTTGGATGGGCGCGTGACGACATCACAGCAGACACAAGGGGGTGAGTACCAGCACATTCAGCTATCTTTACACGCAGTGGAGGCGTCTGGGTGGGGGAGGAGGGCTGTGCGTGACATTAGGCCAGGGCGCTTTCTGTAGTGTAGACCCCTCCTTTAGGCATGGCCCTGTGCCCCCGCCCCCAACCTCTGTACGGTGCCAGGTACAGCTAGCCATGGTCCTGCATCACCCATGTGCGCGTTTGTTGTCCCTAGACCTGTTGGCCCAGTCACAAGTACTCAGTAGTGTACCCCGATTGCACGGCTTAGTGCATGAGGCTCCTGTGTCTGTCCTCTCCGCCAACGGTGTTGACAATGCATGTACTCAACCTTTTATTATGTCTCCCCCCACCCTGTTTCTTTATCTTCTTGTGCATGTGTGCTTCAGCATCATCAGGCGGAGGAGACTTGGCACCGGAGCACGAGGGAGCTGCGACTCACAAGGCCCCGGTGGGCCATGGCACAGACCCCGAGGCCACCAGTGATACGGAGGGCGAGGGGAGCTTCACAACGGGGAGCCGTGGTGACACCAGCGACACCGACACGTCCTCGGATGGGAGCTCCCTAGCGGTGGTGGCAACATCCGTGCCCCCGCCTCTACAGGTACAGCCGCCACCCAGCGCACCAGCTCTGCCCTCCCAGCAGCCCCTCAGCCTACGCTCCGTGCCCGCTCGCCCAAGAAGGCGGGCGTCTCCTTCGCCCCAGGCACCTCCGGCCCTGCCACTGTTACCCCTGCTGCCCTCAGTGAGGAGGTCATTGACCTCCTGAGGACCATCATTGTTGGGCAGACTACCCTTTTGAATGCCATCCAGGGGGTAGAGAGGGTGGTGCATCGTAGCAATGCATACCTGGAGGGCATTCATTCGGGTCAGTCTGCCCATCAACGATCGTTCAATTCTCTGGCCTCAGCACTGACGGCGGCCATTGTCCCTGTTTCCAGCCTCCCTCTTCTAACTGCCTCCACCCTGTCTCTGTCTCCTGTTCATCTGCCTATCCCATCCACACCATCAGACCAGCCTGCACACACCTCAACACCCAAGGGCAGCTCTTCCAGACATAAGCACCACAGATCACACAAACATTCACCCAAGCAACACCCAGATGCAGACATGCCAACAGCCACTACCACCTCTGTGTCCCCCACCTCCTCGTCTCCCTCCTCCCTCCCTGTGACGTTGCCACTCACACCTGCATGCACACCACCAACAGCCAGTACACCCATCACCAGCACACCCTCCATTACAGTCCGCACACGTGCAGTCACCACCCCCACTGCCGTTTACACGTCCCCTGTGTCCTCTCCCACTGTGTCTTTCACCCCCTCTTCCAAGACACACAAACGCAGGCAGCCACCCACCCAACAGCCAAGCACCTAACGACAGCCTCCAGTCCATGCACCTTCACCCAAGGACAGCACACCTGACTCTCCTACAACCACCTCCTCTTCCTCCACTCCCATAACCACTGCACCTACCTTTTACCTTGGTCCTAAAAAGTGTTACCTCTCCAATCTTGACCTCTTTCCCTCACCTGACCCACCCCCTCCATCTGCTAAGAGTCCCAAGAGCACCTCAGCCACCACCAGCCCGGGTTCACGTGTCAGCGTAGTCCATGGATTTTGGAGTCCCCTCTTTGCCAGCAGTGAGACATTGGTCAGCAGCAAGGGGACAGCCAGCCCCCCCCCTGGAAAGAGGACCCGGAAAGTGAGGGGCCGCCGCGGGAGGAGTGCCACGGCTGCCCCCAAGGACCAAAGTTTGGACACTTCACCTGCCACAACATCCAGGGGAGGCAAGGCCCAGAGAGCCACAGCGAAGGAGGGCAAGGGCAGCAGGGCGGAGAAGTCAGGCAGCAGGAGCGCGGACCAGGAGGGCCCCACAAGCCCCATCCCGTGTGTGAGGGAGGACACCCAAGGGCTCAGGACACCGTCACCGAAGGGTCCAGCAACTGCACGGTCGGAGGGCGACTGAGCAGGGAGTCCTGCCCAGGTCAGACTCCCTGGAATTACATGACAAACACCGCTGAAGAGGGCCCCACCGTCCAGAAAGGCACCGCTGAAGAGGGCCCCGCCGTGCAGGAAGGCACCGCTGAAGAGGGCCCCGCCGTGCAGGAAGGCACCGCTGAAGAGGGCCCCGCCGTGCAGGAAGGCACCGCTGAAGAGGGCCCCGCCGTGCAGGAAGACACCGCTGAAGAGGGCCCCGCCGTGCAGGAAGGCACCGCTGAAGAGGGCCCCGCCAAGACAGGCCCCGCTCCGCTGGGCCCCACCGTCTCAAGCACCGCTCCGCTGGGACCTTCCTGTCAAGCACCGCTCCGCTGGGCCCTTCCTGTCAAGCACCACTCCGCTGGGCCCCGCCGTCTCAAGCACCGCTCCGCTGGGCCCTTCCTGTCAAGCACCTCTCCGCTGGGCCCCGCCGTCTCAAGCACCGTTCCGCTGGGCCCTTCCTGTCAAGCACCGCTCCGCTGGGCCCTTCCTGTCAAGCACCGCTCCGCTGGGCCCCGCCGTCTCAAGCACCGCTCCGCTGGGCCCTTCCTGTCAAGCACCGCTCCGCTGGGCCCCGCCGTCTCAAGCACCGCTCCGCTGGGCCCTTCCTGTCAAGCACCGCTCCGCTGGGCCCTTCATCTCAGGCACCGCTCCGCTGGGCCCTTCATCTCAGGCACCGCTCCGCTGGGCCCCACCGTCTCAAGCACCGCTCCGCTGGGCCCTTCCTGTCAAGCACCGCTCCGCTGGGCCCCGCCGTCTCACGCACCGCTCCGCTGGGCCCTTCCTGTCAAGCACCGCTCCGCTGGGCCCCGCCGTCTCAAGCACCGCTCCGCTGGGCCCTTCCTGTCAAGCACCGCTCCGCTGGGCCCTTCATCTCAGGCACCGCTCTGCTGGGCCCTTCATCTCAGGCACCGTTCCGCTGGGCCCCGCCGTCTCTAGCACCGCTCCGCTGGGCCCTTCCTGTCAAGCACCGCTCCGCTGGGCCCTTCCTGTCAAGCACCGCTCTCCTGGGCCCCGCCGTCTCAAGCACCGCTCCGCTGGGCCCTTCCTGTCAAGCACCGCTCCGCTGGGCCCCGCCGTCTCCGCTGGGCCCTTCCTGTCAAGCACCGCTCCGCTGGGCCCCGCCGTCTCAAGCACCGCTCCGCAGGGCCCTTCCTGTCAAGCACCGCTCCGCTGGGCCCTTCATCTCAGGCACCGCTCCGCTGGGCCCTTCATCTCAGGCACCGATCCGCTGGGCCCCGCCGTCTCATGCACCGCTGGGCCAATGACTGTGCCGGTTCTGTGTCGTGCTAATGTTCACGCTGCACTCGGCCCACCCTGCCTCCTCCATTGCCTGTGGAGACTGTTATCCACTGTGGCTTTGCACTCCCCAGGATATGACAGTGGGCAAGCCACCCACTGTAGAGACTTGAGAGACTGTGGCTTTGCACTACCCAGGATTGGACGGTGGGCATGGTGGCCCCTTCTTGGATCTGGCGTCGTGGACTCATGTGGCTGTGGTGCCCCCCCTTCCCTTCCCCCTGAGGTGCCTGTAGTTTTGTCATGTGATGCCCCTGCAGTGTTCTCTCCAACGGACTCAGGTCTCCTTTGTGGGCTTTGCCCATGTGTTGATACACTTCGGCCCACGGACATTTGCTATTTCTGTGACTGTGCGGGACTTTCTGCCTCTATTTCTCGGTCACGCAATGTTTACATTAGATAATATTTCCATCATTTTCCTATTTTGCCATGTCTTCAATGAACCTATTTTGTACATAAATGTTGTTTCTCACTTGAATCATATCTTTTCGTTATTCCGGGGGGTTTGGGTGGGGTAACTTTGACTTGGTGATCTGCATTGGTGTGTAGATGGTTGGGGGGTGGGTGTGATGCGTATGTGTGTGCCCGTAACCCTTCCTCCTCCCCCCCTCCCCTGTGTCGTAGGTGCGGTACTCACCGTTGTCGTCTGCGCCGGAGTTCGTACTCGTGGTAGATGAGCAGGTAGACGAGAGCGGGTAGGATGTGTAATTCGGGCTCCATGCTGTCCTCCGTCCTCGTGGAGTGTATAGAGGTGAGCGTTTTCCCGTTCGTAGTCTGTTTCCGCCGTGTTTTTATCGGCTGGGCTCCCGGATGAGGTGGCGGATTGGTGAGTTGTGATAGGGTGGGCGGTACTTTGTCTGCCGCCTGCCTGTTGGCGGTGACCGCCGCGCTGTTTGTCTGTCCCGCCGTGGCGGTCGGAGTGTTAAAGTGGCGGGCTGTGTTGGCGGTTCCCGCCAGGGTCAGAATTCCATTTTTTGTACCGCCAGCCTGTTGGCGGGTTGGCCGCCGCTTTATCACCGACCGCCAGGGTCAGAATGACCCCCTTTGTTTGTACATCACTACAAGTCCTGTAAATGTCCCTTGTCACAGAAATGGCACTATGAGGTATTGCCATAATGTCTGGGTAGGAATGGTGTGTGGAGAAATGTGTCATTCTACAACATGACAGACAACTTACATGACCAATACTTCCTGATTGTCATACATAGGACACTACATTGTGAGATATGTCCAGATTGTTGTTTTTCTCCCTGCCTAGATGCCGCCAAATTGGAGTGATGAGGAGTTCACCAGTTTACCCCCTAGTAGACCTTGAAACCATGGACGAGAAGCACATCATGATGACCTATCGACTGAACTGTCTGACCATCAGAGAACTGGTTGCCCATTTGGAGCCAGACCTCCTGCCATCTTTAAGACATCTCCATGCCATCACTCCAGCAGCCCAAGTGTTGTCTGTCCTGCATTTTGTGCCCAGTGGCTCATTTCAGGTGACTCTGGGACTGGCTGCACGGATATCACAGTTGATGTTCAGCATGGTGTTACAGGATGTGCTGGGTGCCCTACTAAAGCATATAAACAGGTACCTAAGGTTCCCACAACTTCCAGATTTGAACACTGTTAAGGCAGCCTTTTACAACATTTCAAATGTCCCACATGTAATAGGGGCCGTTGATGGGACTCACCTCGCCTTGGGACCTCTGAGGGCCAAAGAACAGGTGTACAGAAACCAGAACAGTACCTATTCAATTAATGTACAAATGGTGCGTCTTGCAGACCAGTACATACCACATGTGACAGTGAAATTCCCTGGTTCGGTACATGATTCCTGCATCCTGAGGAACAGCAGTGTCTCTGCATTGATGTTACAGCTACAGCGAGAAAGGACCTGGCTCATAGGTATGTGTACTGCTGTCCATGTCAGACATTTGATCTACCTCCCTACACAGTCTGCACTATGCCTATCACTGTTTTCTATTGTAATGTTCCCTTTTTTCACACAGGTGACTCCGGATACCCCAACCTGCCCTGGCTCCTGACACCTGTTAGATATCCAACTATGGATAGGGAGGACAGGTACAATGAGGCACACGGGCAGACAAGGCAGGTGATAGAGAAGACTCTCAGCCTCTTGAAAGCTAGATTTTGTTGCCTCCATGTGTCCGGTGGTGCCCTACAGTACCGGCCAAGGAAAGTCTACAAGATCATTGTTGCATGCTGCATGTTGCATTATCTGCCCGTCAGAAGGCGCATCCCACTGTTGGAGGGGGGGCATAGCCGCAAGAGCTGTGGCTGAGGCTAGTGACCCTGATACTGAAGAGGAGGCAGCCAAGCAGGAGGCAGATGACAACAGGATTGACCTGACTTACCAATGCATTCAATGATTCTTAGGTATGTGTGATTTAAATGTAATGTGCACTTGGACCACGTATTGGAGATGTAAGTTTGTTCATTAATGTTGCATGCATCATGGTGTGTGGAGACTACTGCCTTCTATCTTGGTTTCCAAACCAGACAGGTTGCTGACTTAACATGAGGGAAAGTGGAAATGTATTTCTGCCAAATACATGTGATTAATGCTGGTGCCATCACAATTCATCCCTATAGATGTACCCAAGTTTAATGGTCCTAAGTCTGAATAGTTGGGTAAATGTGAGGTGCACTTATCGGACTTGTCCTGTTCTGTAGGCCTATCATTTTGTATTGTGAGCTACTGTCTGGCATCTCCCCATTTCTGACTACGTAAGGTGGTGTTCCGTAGAGAATGTCACCTATAGGTAATTATACCATCACCACACATGTGTGTGACTGAAAATCCTGGCCTATACGTATGTGGTATCATACCCGCTTCAGCGATTATCCTGTGTATTTGAATATTGCCTACATGGCTTACTACATTGAGCCATATGCCATGTTTTCTTTCCTCTTCAGGTCACATGTCTGTTTGCAATCTGCTCTCTGAAATACCTGTTGGCACCCTTGCCATTTAATGTTACTACCAAATGGATGTACTTAAACACCTGCTGGAGATTCCTGCAACATCTGTCACTCTCACATTCTTGTTGTGCTGATATCTGTATTTGAATGTTGCTTGTTTACAGAGATGCCATTTGAAACAATGAAGACACATACACCATTACTTGTGCTCATTGATGTTTATTGAGTGTTTCACATCACAGTTCTGAGGAGTGGGGACATGGTTTCTATGATCATCAGAGTGGGTGGTCCAGCTGTTTGTTCTACAGGTCCTGTACCCATTAGCCACCTAGGGATGATGGGAATTAGGCATTGGACAGTCAACAGCATGTACCAGTGGCACACAAGGGTGACAGTTCAGGAGAGGGATCACTTCCTTGCAGTGGGTTTGGTTTTGGCCGCAGGTCCTGCAGGATATCTGGATGGTCAACCTCTTTTACAGGGGGTTCCTCAGCTGCAGGGCCAGGGGTGCTGGTGGCCTGTGGGTCCTCTTGCTGGGCCTCCATTCCAGTAGCAGGTGCAGATGTAGAGGGCACACGTGTTGTGTGACTACTGGATGGGGCTTCTGTTAGGTGGAAGATGGTCGCAGGATGGTGGTGAGTTCTTTGAGCACCCCTCACATGGAGACTATGGTGGCATTGTGTGCCTGTCACTGCTGCATGGCATAGTGGTGGTATTCCCTCCGTAGCCTTTTGTTCTCCTGCAAGGTGATGAGTATCCGGCTCATCGTGTCCTAGAATTGCTGTTAGGCTCCCAGGACTCTGGAAATGGACTCCTGGCCAGTCGTGTCCTATCGCTGCCTTATCCCTTGACCCATGATTGCCCTCCCACTGGCCCTTTTCACCTGTGCCTGTGCCCCTGTTGCAGTGTGCCCTCTCCCACTGACACCAGGACCTTCATTGTCTTGGGTTTGGAGTGTTGACTCATGGCCCTGTACTGTTGGGCACACTGATGTTTGATCTGTCCTGAGGGCACAGGTTTGGCAAGGTGGCTCTGCTGTGTAATGGATGCTGCAGGGGATCAAATCAAATCATTAACATTTATAAAGCGCGCTACTCACCCGTGCGGGTCTCAAGGCGCTAGGGGGGAAAAAGGGGGGGTTATCGCTGCTCGAACAGCCAAGTCTTTAGGAGTCTCCGGAAAGCGGAGTGGTCCTGGGTGGTCCTGAGGCTGGTGGGGAGGGAGTTCCAGGTCTTGGCCGCCAGGAAGGAGAAAGATCTCCCACCCGCCGTGGAGCGGCGGGTGCGAGGGACGGCAGCAAGTGCGAGGCCAGCGGAGCGGAGGGGGCGGGTGGGGACGTAGAAGCTGAGGCGTCTGTTGAGGTATTCCGGTCCCTTGTTGTGGAGGGCTTTGTGTGCGTGGGTGAGAAGACGGAAGGTGATCCTTTTGCTGACTGGGAGCCAATGCAGGTGTCTCAGGTGTGCGGAGATGTGGCTGTTGCGGGGTACGTCGAGGATGAGGCGGGCCGAGGCGTTTTGGATGCGTTGCAGGCGGTTTTGGAGTTTGGCGGTGGTCCCGGCGTAGAGGGTGTTGCCGTAGTCCAGGCGACTCGTGACAAGGGCGTGGGTCACGGTTTTTCTGGTGTCGGTGGGGATCCAGCGGAAGATCTTGCGGAGCATGCGGAGAGTGAGGAAGCAGGCGGAGGACACGGCGTTGACTTGCTTGGTCATGGTGAGAAGAGGGTCCAAGATGAAGCCGAGGTTGCGGGCGTGGTCTGCAGGGGTCGGTGCGGTGCCGAGGGCCGTGGGCCACCAGGAGTCGTCCCAGGCGGACGGGGTGTTGCCGAGGATGAGGACTTCCGTTTTTTCAGAGTTCAGCTTTAGGCGGCTGAGCCTCATCCAATCTGCGACGTCCTTCATACCCTCTTGTAGGTTGGTCTTGGCGCTGGCGGGGTCCTTGGTGAGGGAGAGTACAAGTTGGGTGTCGTCGGCGTAGGAGGTGATGATGATGTCGTGCTTGCGTACGATGTTGGCGAGGGGGCTCATGTAGACATTGAAGAGTGTCGGGCTGAGCGATGAGCCTTGAGGTACGCCGCAGATGATCTTGGTGGGTTCTGAGCGAAACGGAGGGAGGTAAACTGTTTGGGAGCGGTTAGCGAGGAAGGAGGCGATCCAGTCCAGGGCCTGGCCTTGGATCCCGGTGGAGCGTAGGCGGGTGATTAGGGTGCGGTGACAGACGGTGTCAAAGGCAGCCGAGAGGTCTAGGAGAATGAGGGCGACTGTTTCACCGTTGTCCATCAGGGTTCTGATGTCGTCTGTGACTGAGATGAGGGCGGTTTCCGTGCTGTGGTTGGTTCGGAATCCGGTTTGTGAAGGGTCGAGCAGGTTGTTGTCTTCCAGGAAGGTGGTCAGCTGTTTGTTGACGGTCTTTTCTATTACCTTGGCTGGGAAAGGTAGAAGAGAGATGGGGCGGAAGTTTTTCAGGTCGCTTGGGTCAGCCGTAGGTTTCTTTAGTAGGGCGTTGACTTCAGCGTGCTTCCAGCATTCGGGGAAGGTAGCAGAAGAAAAAGAAGAGTTGATGACGGTCTGGAGGTGCGGGGCGATGATGTCGTCGGCTTTGTTAAAGATGAAGTGCGGGCAGGGGTCCGAAGGGGCGCCGGAGTGGATAGAGTTCATGATGGATTTGGTTTCTTCCGTGTTGATGTGGGTCCAGTTGTTGAGGGTGATGTCCGGGGAAGCGGGTTCAGTGGTGTATGGTTGGGTCTGGTGTCCGAAGCTGTCGTGGAGGTCGCTGATCTTGCGATGGAAGAAAGTGGCGAGGGATTCGCACAAATCCTGTGAGGGCGTGACGGCGTGAGGGGGGCTTCTGTTGTGGGCAGGGTGAGGCTGATGGTGGTGGACTGACCAGTCATGCCGATGGGCCAGGTATGTCATCCCTTTCCAGACATCCAGGGTATTCCTCTTCTATTGGACCTTCTTCCAAGGCTGGGCTTTCTGTCTCTGGTATCCTCTGCTGTGTGGCAGTACTTGGGATATATGTGTAATGAAAGGTACTGTGTTACATGATGTTATTGTACTAGTGGTACACATGGTTGTTTGCAATCATTGTCTGGAATTGCTGAGCAGTAATGGCATTGACAGTTTCTCGACTACTGCTTGCTTTTGCATCAGTTGAAAGTTGCTATGGTACAATATGGCTCTATAGTTGGTAATGGTCTTGCCTACTGTCATCACCATGTATTGATGTGCATTCCAATTTCTTGTTGGTGAAGGGGGGTGACATGGTTATACGTGCAGGTGCTCAAATGTGGAGTGGATTTTGCAGTCATGCAAGGGTAGGGAGTGTTGCATTGTGGTTGTTGTAGTACATGTTGCAGTATGAGAAATCCATGCACAAGGTGGGCCTGTGAGGGTATGTGTGCAGTGGTGATGTTCGTGTTGTGTTGATGTTGATGTTGATGTTGTGTGTTGTGTGATGCGTGTTCAGTGTGATCGTGCCTGTGATATCTAGGGTGCAGTGCCTTCTGTCAGCTTGGTCTTGCCTCACTATGTCAGACTTTCTGGATGCAAAGGATTATGGGTATGTGTTTGGGTGTGTTATATAGTTCTGTGATCAGGTGTGTGTGGTGTATGTATGTGTATCAGGTGTGGGGTATTGGTATTGTCCAATAAGGTGCAGTGTTCTAGACTGCCAATGGATTACCGCAGTGCAAAGACCGCGATGCTGCTTTGTGAGTTGTAATTTTGAGGGAGGGCTGTGGTTGGCATGGCGGTGCTGGTGGTGGAACAGCCTCCCTCCCACCATTCATCAGGCCGACGGTTTTGGATTTTTGTCTGTTTTCTGGCAGTATTTTGTTGGTGACTCATATTATGGCAGTCTTCAGACCTCCATCACTGGCGGTCTTTTGGTACCCGCATACATGGCGGTCTTCGGAAAAGACCGCCAAACTCGTAATGAGCACCTCTGTGTGTACAGTTTAGAACGATGATACAATGATTTGGACACTTTAAGTTGATGGCACCTACATAGATTGTGCTTTTTAAATGGAAAATAAAAGCATTTCCTGGAAAACACACAAAGAGCTTACCATGGATCAATATATATGTATTGTAGAACTTTAAAGTGACCATAGTGTTAGCCATTGTATCAAGCGTATGAATGTACACATGCCTAGTGGCTGCATTAAAAAAACTTGCAAGAGAACATGCAAGCATTTATAAAGCCTGTCATTTTCCAAAGAATAACAATAAGGTTTTAAAACCTTTCCACAGTTTAATGCACAAGTTGGAGTATTTTTAATTAATTGTTTTTTCTTATTATTATTATTATTACCACTAATAATAATAATAATTGTAATAAAAATAATAATCATCATCATCATATTCATAATAATTCATAATAATTATAATTGCCAAATGAGAAGGCTTGGTCCCTTTATAGACTGAAAGACATTTTTTCCTAAATTGTTTGTGACTTTAGTATTAAAGATAACTTCTTCATACGTTTTTCCCCACACATTTTTCCATCTGTTTGGTAACCTATGCATTAATATAACTAAGCCCAGGCCCCAACATAAATAATGAGGCCACGATTTATAGGCTTTGTGGCGCAGGGCAGTGCAGTGCAGCAATTCACCTTGCTGTGCTGCCCTTCTTCACAGGGAAAGGGCAGGAATGTGCCCGATCTTAGTATAGTCAGAAAGTAGTAAAAATTGGTATATATATATTAGGGAATATATGTTCAAGCAAGGGAAGAAAAGGAGAAGGAAACCATTTCACACTTTACTTCCCACTGTTGGCCAGGCTATTTCATTCAGACATCTGACATTGTTAGGAAAACTGTAAATCACCTGTGTCTTTTCATGAAAAGGATTCTGGCCATCTCACGGTCTGGGTATTTCCCCACAAGATGTTCAAAGTCATACTGAAATCTTCTTACATAAGTCTGGACTCGATGTCATGACTGGCCATCCTGGTTGTTGCTCTGCTACTTCTGATGTTGCTTCTATGTTCCCTGCTTCAAAGTTTTACTTTCCTACTCATCATACCAACATATCCGCAGCATGAATGAAAGCAATTCAACTCTAACAAGCAGTTTTTGTCAGTCTTTGTTTGGGATGTTCTAGTTTTCAGGCCTCTATTTTCACAAAAGATCCTAACAACCAGAAATGTCAATGCCTCTCTGTTCAATGAGTGTGTGAATTTCAACTAGGTATTTCTGTCATTCAACGATTCCTTGAACTGTGATGCGATTTCTTCATCCCCATTTCAGATAACCAGGACATCATTGATATACCATTTCCACAATTGTATCTTATACCTGTAAGGGTTTTCTGTACTAAGTATTATAGTTCCTTCAAGAAGGTGTACATAAAGACAGTCAATGCTCAGAGCAAAAGTACTCCCCATCGATGTTCCATGTACTTGAAGGAACATGGAACCCTCATAGCAAAAATAAATTGTTTGTCGATGCCAGACATATGCATTCCAGAACAAACGTGTGAGGGGTATTATATTTACACTCAGTGGATCAGAGGAGCTCCTCAATGACTCTCATGGTCTCAGTCTGTGTCAGGCTGTTATGCAAGCTTTTCACGTCCAGCCCCATCATTATTCTCTTCACTGGGTCCTGTTCTACATCCTTGGTCTTGGCCAAGAGATCATTTGTATCCTTCAAGTACGTAGATATCCATTCCACCAATGGTTAAAGGAAATGATCACTAAACTTTTAGCAAAGGTTCTAGGATTCAGTTGAATTTCAATGGGCAACATACTTGTTGGTGGTTTGAAGGTAGATTTTTTCAAAGTCCGGAATCTCATAAGTATCTTGTGTTTTGCCCTCTCAGATTGCCCTCGTAAAGAGCGTTCACATCTTAGTCTAAATTATTATTAAGAGGTGGGGACAAATCCTAACCCTTTACTAAGTACTGAGATCTGTGTTTCTGTGAGTTCCTTCTTTAAAAGGTTCACCAATACATAATTGAGCTTGTCCTTGGTGTCTTATCCTTTGTCATACTTGGGGTATTCTTCCTGGTTGCTGTATCCTTCCATTGCACCCTCTGTTCTGTTTTCTTCCTGTTACTTTCCTGTCATCTGCTTCTCTCTAAAAAAGGAACTCTACCCTGTGTTTGTAGGAAGCCTGGGCTGTGGTATGGTGGAAAGGTTTGCCAGTTCATGAAGGGTGGATATATTTGTGATCCATCAGGGACAGGGGATATGCATTAAAAGGGAATTGAGGATAATTCCCTCTCATGTTTCTTTATAGGTTCCTCCCTCTACACCTCTGATCAACTCTACTGCTCCAACCTTCTGAGTCTGAAGACCCACTATCCACAGAAAATGTGTCTGTTTTATTGCCTATCTTAATTGTTTAATCATTTCTTGAATGAGGGTATACGTTCATATGGGCAAACTTCATAACATCTTTCTATAACTTTGGAATTTTGCACTGGGTTATAAATACTTTGCACGCCGATAAATCCTTGTTTATTTCCTCTAATCTCTTTTGTATATTGTGACCTGCACATATGTCTTCAAGTTACTCTCACACGTTTGTATTTTAATCAGCAGCTATGGCTGCGCTAGGGTGGCGCTAGGGGCTTTTAAATATACCCCATAGTTTTCAGTTTTGGAAACTAACTAATGGCAGAGAGTATTAGCTTATCCTCGAAGGGTCTCACGGAACACTGGTCTTAGGTATATATAGTACAACTATGTTCATAGAACGTACCTCACACCACACAGGATACGAATAATATATGGGAGTGACCCCAGGGTGTGCCCCAAATGTGGTGCACTGGATTCAGACTTAGACCACATTGTATGGCATTGCCCTGAGATGCAGAGGTGGTGGGGTGGGGTACTGGACGATCTCGGAAGAACGTAAGATGCAAGAATGGAACTGGATCCCGCTCTCTGCTTGCTGGGCTTGAGCTCTAGGCCAGCCTCCAAGAAGGTTGGCAGTAGGTTCCTGGATCTGGCTCTGGCGCTTTTTAAGCGCCGTATCGCCATGCATTGGAAGTCACCTAGGAGCCCTTCATTGGGGGACTGGAGACATGACATGACGGTATGGGCACGAGCTGCATTACAAGTTCTGCGGCGTGAGGAGGTGCGTGGGATTCGTCAACATCCTATCACTCCACTCTGGGTGGAGATACTGGATGCATGGGAAAAGCAGATACGAGACATGGGGGCTGGCCCGGTGGCCCAGGGAGGGAGGGCGGACATAGTGCATATGACTACTGACATAGGTGATGATCAGCATAATACTGCGATACCCAGAGTTGAGCGGGGACTAAACACAGAGCAGAGACTAAGTGAGAGCGTGGCAGCGACATAGTTGGGGGCACCCTGAACCTACCGCACACTAAATTGAAATAATAGCCGAAGGAGCGGACTGACCGGTCCCCAGAGGTGGTTTGGTGGGGAGGGACGAAAGTGAAGTGGTGAATGTACTTGAAATAGCATGACAGTGTCCCACTCGTACTCTGAAGCTCCCACCAGTGTTATCTCACCCTACCAGCGCACTATTAAACTTTATAGTTATTATAGATTAGATGACATGTTGAGACTATGGTAACAGAATGTGAGATCCTGTAAATAGAAGCAGAATAGTGACTGCAAGGCAATGGGGCACGGGAATGTATAAATGATGCATGGTGTTTATACTGATGTTAGGCCCAATTGTTTTCTTTGTATATCCATTGTACTTACTTATACGTGGTTGCCACAATCGGCCTATGCTCTGTGCCTAGAAGAGTTTATACTACTGTGATAATCTGTATTGAGGAAGCATAAAAGCTAAATGTCAATAAAAACAGTTAAACAAAATAATAATAATAAAATAAAAAGTGTGAGCTATCATTAGAAATCGTACTCCAGGATAAATTTGACAAACTCTTATGTGCAAGTGCAAACGTCTCTGCTTAGGTTTTCCAGGCTTTCCTATGCAGTTCATGAAAACTTTGATTTGGGTTAAAGCAATTTTGTTTTTAGTTGCAACACAACACATTGCAACATTCATGAACAATATCTTCGGGTCACAAAAACATTTATTCATATTTTTTTATAAAGGGACACAGAATAATCAAAGTACATGAAGGAGAAAGTAGGCAATAATTAATGGGTGTGATCTAAATGCCGAATAACAGCAAACTGAAAGTAGCAGAAACAAGCTTAAGTCAGAATTGCTAGCCCTGTCAGCCTTATGATCTTCCCCAGACTTTTTGCCACTCCTACTCCATTTTTTCTGGGTCTAGTTTTGTGGCTTCACGACTCTGGGCACTTTACCACTGCTAACCACTGCTAAAGTGCATGTATTCTCTACTTAAAACATGTTAACATTGGGTTATCCACAATTGGCATATTTAACTTACTTATGTGTCCCTAGTAAAGTGCACTACATGTGTCCAGGGCTTGTAAATTAAATGCAATTGGTGGGTCTGCTGCACTTATTGTGCCACCTTCTTCAGAAGCTGTGTAATCATGACTCAGGCCTGCTATTGCAGAGCCTGAATACAATTTAAACTGTCATGTTGACCTGGCATTTAAAACCATTTGCCAAGCCTTAAACTCCCCTTTTATTATATATAACAACCCTGTAATGTCACTCCAGCCAGCTTGGTGCAAGGACAGGGGAGGAAGGGGTGGGGGGTCCCTGTACTTCAAAGGCACTGACCAGAAGCTTCTTCTACCTTCCAGAACAAAGGCACCAAAGTCTAAATACTAGACCTCAAATCACATCACTTCAGAGAAGGTAAAACTTCAGCTGGACTTGTTTGGGAATTTACCCGACCCAGGCTCCATTCTGGTCGGCCTAAACTTTTGGATTTTACCTGGCCTAGTGCAACCAAATAGCCCCGGTTGACGCTTTATGCTTTGTAGGCATTATAAGTTTAGTCTTTTAATTGGTCTTGTTTTGTTCATTAAATTAAGACCTATTTTTCTGACTAGGTGTGGTATCTTTTCGTATGGTGTTTTGTTGTGTAGTGTTGCACAAATTCTTTACACATTGCTTCTAGAGTTAAGCCTGACTGCTTTGTGCCAAGCCATCCGTGGATGAGCACAGATTAACTTTTAGTGTGCATCTGATGTACCCTGACTAGGATTGTGGGTTCTGCTTAGATAGGGTGCATACCCCTCCCCAACCAGAAACCCCATTTCTAACAAGAATGCTCTGCCCTTCAATATGAATAGCTGGAGATCTTGCCACACTTGATATTATATTACAACTGTGCTTGGTGTGGTATTGATGTGGTGTGGGCAACAGAAGCATCTGTAAAAGCCAGGAAGACATGCTTGAGGGAGGGATTGACAGCCTGATGTTTCCACTACAGCATCTACAGCCTGCTGTGACTGCCACTGTGAAGCTCCAGCAATGACCTTCAGCAATGACCTCCTCATCACACTACAGCGACAACCCTTCACGATGCACTGCCTGCTCTTCACACCTCAGCGACGACCATCCGCAATGTTCTACCTGCTCCATGCAGCCTCCTCCACCATTAACTGTACTCTTTGAGAAGGTAACTCTTTCACCAGAACTATCCTGGTTTCTCTACCTGGTCCGCATGCCACCATGGCCAGCCAGAACTTGTGATTTTCACCTGGTCTCGTATGACCAGATAACCGCGAGTGGCACTTTGTGCTTTTAGGGGCTCTAGTTACCTTAAATGTTTAAAACTGCATATCTTCAGTTGTGCTGAACAAATTTTCATCATTTTTTGTGTCAATTTATTAAATTTGACTCTGTTTTTTCTCATGTTGTGCTTTCACTTTAGTACTGTTTGTGTGCTGCATAAATATCTTACACTTGCCTCTAAGTTTAGCCTGGCTGCCTTTTTGCCAAACAAACAGGGGATTAAGCACAGACTAATTTAGTAACTGTTTTGTGGTTCACCCTGACAAGGATTGTGGCTGTTTCTTGAGTAGAGACCCCCCCCCAACAAACAACCCTATTTCTCAAAAACGTGAAGTTGAAATTGTAATGAGGTCAAGGAATGAGACTGTGAAGAAAACATTTCCATTGGTAGAGTATAAAAAAATGGTGTTAGGCTAAGGTCAAATGGACAGATACCAGTATTACTCCATATATTTAAGACTGCTGGGTAAAAGTAGAGATGGAGTGATAGTTTTTACGTTCTACGCTATGATAAGCCCAGACGGGTATGAAGGTACTGTGTAATTGATAGCATCAGTCGAAAAGTGCTAATGTATGCCTTTTTGACAACAAAACAGTATAAACCAGAGTTGAACTATAACTGTTCGAAGGAAGAGATGCCTAGCACCACAATTCATATTAATGTACAGAAAGCTGACAGCATTATAATAAGGCAGCGTTTTATAAAAGGCTAAATTCATACAAAAATAGACAAATAGTAACATAAACACACATGAATAAATAAAAAACAATGTTGCAATATTAACCAATATTTGATAAACAATTTATAGACAACTGTCAAAAAACTGCATTTTGCTCATCATCTTAAATTTATAAACTATTGAAAGCGCTTAACTGACACAAAGTATTACTATAAAAAATAATGTTTAAAACTGACCAGGAATAAATCCTAGCATGTCAGCCCTTGGTGCAGGTGAAAAGTTGTGTCGGAACAGTTTTTCTTCAGGCTAACAGAACGTTTAACCTTATGCTCTTGAGAGTGACTTTTTTCTTTCTATCACAATGAAGATTCATAAACCAGAGATGCTAAATTACATCTCTCACTCAGGGCTTCAATGTGTGGCTTAAATAACAAGCACTATCATAAGAAGTCATGGTGTTTACAGGAAGCTGTTTATGGGGACGGCCTCCGAAAACTCCTTGAAAGCATTAATCCTGGAACAGAAAGCGGCAGGTGCGGTTAGCTGGAGCTATAATTAGAAGTTCTTAGCAGAAGGGTATTTTTTTTAATTCCCTGCGGGTTGCTGGCTCATTTTAGCAAGCAAGCAAGATTTCTGTCACAGTGTGCCCTGCTCCTCCTCGAGCTGAATTTATGAGCGGGCTGCTCTCCAAAGTTTCTGTTTTCTTGCTGCTTATCCTCGTCTGTTGTGCTGTAGTGCAGGTGCTGTTTGGTGGAAGACAAGCATAAGCAGTAGGTGTTAAGCGCTACTAAACGAACAGATTGAATGAGTGATAGATTTCAAAGTTTGATTTTTGGCTTTGGTTTAAGACCCTTAGACATACCACGCCAAGGTGGTGAAATAGACTAAAGACACAGGAAAGACAAAAATGTATTCTATTTTTGCACTTATGATTTTTTTGTTAACTATGTAGAAGATATAGTTTATTTTTGAGACCAGGAACCGCATTACATAAATTGTGCAAATGGCAGTATGGGTTGCTTGCCATGCGTGCCAAGCCATGTCATACATGGCTATGGAAGCCAAGATAGCGGACGTTTAGTCACTCAGCTACGTGCCGACTCCTGTTTATTTACCACTAATCCACTTTGTTGGGGCTCCATCACACCCTGGCAGTGACCCTTGCAGTTCAACAAAGAGGGAGATATGGAGGTGCAACCATCCCTGGCCTGAGAGGACAGGCCCAGGGAGAAAGGAACTGTGGAGACGTGTGCTGTGCAGGGGACACTGCTGAGGCACGGACCGAGCTGCTTCTAGCTTCTACACCTGTCTCCACCCCTGGCCGCAGACATAAATGTAGCCATGGCCCGAGCAGGAACTGCTTTGGGACCCAGGGTGTGTTACATTGCGTAGCGGTGGGCCACTGCTACCTCTCTGGTGAACCCCCAAACTAGTTGGATGCCCATGCCTCTGAAGACTTCTTTGAGATCGAGGGTTGCCGCTGTCCTTGGGCTATTGCGCTACAGGCTGCAGGCCTGGTGCAGTCCTGGCTGGGGATGCTTTAGCCCCCTCCCCCGGAGGAGAGGACGAGGACCAGTGGGCCTGCAGATGTCGCTGAGTCCTGGAACCCCCTGCTTCAGTCACAGCTGCTGCATATTACCTGGAGCAATGCTTCCGCCAAATAACTGAGTCACTACATGGTGGGTGAGTGTCACTAGCACTGCTGATAATGGCATGGTACTCCTAGGGCTGTGTCTGCTGGGTGGCAGGTGGCCCTTCTTTATTTGCCTCCCAGCTGGGGACTTGGCACTCCCTGTAACAATGGCAGACAGATTTAGAGACTGTGAGCAGCTTGTGGCAGCCCTCCAAGGACCACATACCGTCTGGGAGTGCCTCCCACTGTACCGCAGCTCTGGGCATACCAACCAATGGTTCCACTCATTGGATCCATGTGCCATCTCCTCATGGTCAGGTGTTTTGTGCTGCAGGTGAAACTGCTGCTGACCTGCAAGTGGGCATGACCCCACCGAAGCTCTCAAACCGCACACCTTTTCAATTGCAAAGGAGAAGCCTCGTTCAGCGGTGGAGGTGAAGACACCTGGGGCATCAGGGAGGTCTGCAGTAACAGACCACCTGCAGACTGACACCTTGGTGAAACTGGACTCTTATCCTGTCCCCCATAAAACGCACTAGAAGACCCCTGGGGATAGAAATTGATGATGCTCATGTGGAACTCGGCCTGCTCCTCACAGACCACAAGAAGCTCGTGGACAGGGTCACACACTTGGAGAAGGCACTTGCAGAGCTGCTACCAGAGTTGGCAGATATACAAAGACTAGTCACAGACCTGCACGCCCTTGTGGATCACCTTGAGGAGCAAGCCTGTGGGCCCTGCCCTCCACCATCCATGTCCCCCGTGCATCGCACCTTGCACCTTTCACACCTAGCCCAGACAGTGGAGATGTTGTCAGCATCCTTGTCCCTTGCTGTTTGAAACTAGACATCGCCCTAATTAGCAACATAATTTGTTGGTGTAGGCACCTGGCCATTGGCCCCCAGTTGGTCCTCAAAACCAAAAGTTGGCTAGTCTTTCCCCCTTTTCCTCCCCTCACCCCCAGGGACTGCAACCCCAATACGGCCATACCATGATTCAACCCAGTGGAAACTAGAAGGACCCCTTCTACATAGACCCTAATGGCCACTTGCCACTACCACATATTCTTGTAGAACATACGGGGTATGCACACACCAACAAAACAGTATGAAATCTACTCCCTCCTCTGTAGGAAAGGGGTTAACATTGCATTTGTACAGGGAATCCATTAGGCTAAGGCAGAAGGCAACAGATTACAAAAACGATGGAGGGGTCAGGTTTGTGCCACCAGTTTACTCCACATATGCAAGAGAGGCCCAAATTTAGATCTGCTGCAGGTTCTGGTGTCAGAGATTTACCCCGAGAGGCACTTTGTGTTTCATGAACCCTGACCAGACAGTGCTCTCCTACTCCTGGGCTGTATCTATGCCACTAATTCCAACCAGCCATATTTCCAGCAATGCCTTGCTGCTCTGCTAGTTCATTAAGCCCACTGCCCTTGGGTAATAGATGAGGACTTCAACTGTATCCTTATTACCTTATTGGACTGTTCATACCCTCCTGTTTCACCCAAACAACTGCTAATGCCCACACCTTGATGAACTAGTTGACACATTGTGGCTCCAGAATTCCTGGCGCCTCACGAAACCAAAGGTTAGGCAGTATTCCCTTTACTCCCAGTCTCCATTCTCTACACGTGTCTAGCCAGAATAGTATGATTTACTGCCCTCTGCCTCACTGTTTTCAAAGCAGACTACCTGGACAGAACAATCCCTGACCACAACCCTCTGTTGATCACACTGATGTGCAGTACATGTCCCTCTCCCATACCCACATGGCGACTACAGCCCTTGATGCTGCAGGACCCCATCTTCCAGAGTACACAAGCAGATCAAATCATCGACTACTTCAACCTCAACAAGGGATTCACCTCTTCTCCAACCACAAAATGGGATGCCTTTAAGATGGTTATATGCAGGACATGTATCCACTTGATGGTTGGCCAGCAATGGGCCATAATGTGAAAACCTAAAGGACGTGGAGGAGAAGTCCAGGATGACTGAGCACAGTGCAGCTGTAGATCTGGAGCTTTGCCCACGCTTTTCATGGCTCCACGTGGTGGAGATGACCCTGCTGGAATGGCTTTGGTGCCTAGACTATACGTCGTATGTGGCACAGTCCCACCAAAAGGGAGATAAGTCTAGACGCTCACTTGCGGGCCCACAAACAGAGAATCATGACAGCCACAGGTCACCTCCCACTGCAAGTGGATCAGCGGGATGCTTTACTCCCAGTAAGAAATCCATAATGTCTTTCAGGAATTCTATAGGGGCCTCAATAGCCTGCGGTCAGATGGCCCACCAATGGATGTCTGTGGTTTCATTGGCTCAGGCCCCCGCTCCAGGCTGTCTTCTGAGGAAAGAGATGTGATAGGCATACCAATCGCTATCTAGGATATCAGGGGAGCCATCATAGACCTAGCTGTCAGTGGTCAATTGATGGCTTGCTAATGGAATTCTATAAGACCTTCATAGTCTCCTTATCCCTGATGCTCACTGCCACAGATGAAGCAGCCCTCAGTTCTCTCCCTCACTCTTCGAGAAGCTGACAACAGTCTATCTACTCAAACCTAATAAAGACACCACCAATCAGTCCTCTTATCACCCCAGAGCAGACTTGTCCACAGATTATAAAACCCCAAGCAAAATACTGGTTACCTGGGTCCAGTAAGTGCTCCGCACTGGAACAACCAGGATCAAAATCGCTTTGTGCCAGGCCACAGCACCTTCCTTAATATTAGGAGACTCTTCTGCTTTATGGAGGCCCTGGAAAGCACCTGATCCCTGTCAGTGGCCTTGGTTCTCAATTTGGAGAAAGCATTTGACTCCTTGAACTAGACGTATCACTTTGATGTCTTGGCTGAGTTCCGATTTGGAGCCCATAGCATCCACATGGTCTGAACACTGCACTCAACCCTCTCAGTCTGCATTTGCCTGGGGGAACCTCATCTCAGAGCCACTGCTGGTCAGCAGCAGTATGTGACAAGGTTGCCCCCTCTCATCCCTTCTCTTGGCTTTTGCGATGGAGCTCCTGGTGGCCCACGCATGGAGGTCAGGTACTGATTGAGGAATCTCAATTGCCAGACAGAACACACACAATTTCTCTATTTAAATGGACACTGATGCGAGTGCCTTCCCAATCTCTGACATCCTTTCCACTTTTTCCAAGCTGTCCATCCTTCAGGTGATTTGGCTAAAATTATGCCTACTCCCATTGGTCCTCGTGGCACCACAAGCTGACTGGTGGCTGGGAGGCACCCCCATACATTGCGAGCCGACATCGTCCTGCTACCTTGGGATACAGGTCGACCGTGACCTACTGGGTGGCGAAATCACAGCTGTGGTGAGTGCTCTCTGCACAATCTCACACTTCCCCCCTTGGGCTGTATCAATTTCTCAAAGATGATGATTCTTCCTTGGCTCCTGTACATCTTGTCAACTTACCCCTGGGGCTCTCTGGCCGCTTCTTCTGTGATCTGGACAAGATGCTGGGAGAGCTTATCTGGCATGCACTGCAGGGTGGCCATGCTAAAGCTGCGCTTCTGCCAGAGCCAGTGGCCTGGCAGCCCTAACTTCGCACTTTACTACCTGGCGGCCCAGCTGCAGTGGCCAGCCTGCTGGTTCCCTGAGGTTTGCCTAGAGGACACATGTTCTCTAACCCCTCTGCTGATACAGGAAAAAGCTACTGTTGATGCTGGCTCTCTGGACCAGCCAGCGAATCACATCCTCCAGGCTTGTACAAATGGCCAGGAAAAATCTTGATAAGGGCCACTGACTCCGTCAGGACTCCCCCCTTTAGGCCCTGGTGTTGCCCTTGCATGGCCTTCCTGTAGGCTGCAACCACCTAACTGAAGATGAGTTGCACCAGTGGTACCGGACTGGACTGTCATAGCTAGAGGACCTGTTCCACAAAGAAGAACGTCTTTCATTTGACCTGGCAGCTCTTCGGGGGGGCATTTCATCACATATGGCCTACTCCACCAGGCACAGACCAGACTTGGGATTTCCGGTGAGATTGAACCAACTATCCACCAGCTAACAAACATGATTGATTCTGGATGCTGCCTTGTGACCTGGATCTACGAAGCCCAGCAGCTCATACCTGAATCTCTCTTACACCCCTCAGAGACAAAGGTAAACAGAGCTTGGGCTTGTCATCTCTGATGCTGCCCTTGAATAACCCCACTGGCCCCATGAAATGCACGGTTCAAATTAATACAGTTCTACATCCTCCACAGAGCATAGCTTACGCCAGTCGATATGCAAAGACTTTTCCCAGGTGTTCTTGACTCCTGTTTATGCTGCCAATCCCCTGCACTGAACTTCAAGCACACTATTTGGGCCTGTCCCATACTAGCCACAAACTGGGCAGAGGTGATCAAAACACTTTTCATCATCAATAGGGTGTCCAGCCTTGACCCTTGGGAAGCTAGAGCCCTAGGTCTCCTTAGGCACACCAGAGAGCAAAAGGTAACATCCCAGTTTCTCAACCTGGAGCTTCTCCTAGCCAAATGCAGCAGTACAATGCTCTTTAAGAGTAGAACACCCCCATGCAGCACGCATTGGTGATCCGCCTTCATCCTCTGGCTGAAGCAGAGGCCAAGGCCCTACACAGAAAGGTGGTGTAGGGCCTTCACTGCTCCGTGATAGCTCCTACGTGGGTCAGACTCCTAGAGAATCTGATTGTCACACCTGTGGATCCTTCTTCCTACTAGCCTGTGCTCCGACTCCATGCCCTATGCAACAAGTACCTGGTGGCCTTGGAGGTTATCGTTCAAATTAGAAGTACCATCTCTTGCTTCCCCTAATAGCAGCCTTCCTTCTCATTGGTTCCTTTTTCATCTCTCCCAAACTAGTTAACCACTGTCCCTGTTCTTTCTTCTTTTTTTACAGCAGGCATAACAACACTACTTGTTTGCCGCTAGCACAACCTCCTCTTTCCTTTGGCTTCTCGGGCCCCTATGGGCCTCAGGGTGAGTGGGGAGGGCCTGTGGTGAGCAGGGAAGAGAGATACTTAATGAACAATGTAAGAGTGGCACTGATTGACTGAAGAGCCAAGCTGGACATGCTGTGCTGTTATTATTTGTGAGGCCAGTAATTCTGTGTATGCAAAACTTCAATAACATTTAATTAAAAAATGGGTTGCTTGGAGGGTTTGCATGCAAATACAGAGCAAAGGGATAGACCATTCTTAAAATCCCCAACCTGGTAGTTGTTGCAAATATGTTCCTGAGAAAAAAAGGAACAAAAATTGGTATGCAATTGTTTAAAACTAGAGTGGACTAGAGAAACCCCAAAAAATCACAGATTTTTTTTTATTATTATTGTGCTTAATAATTGGCTTCCATTTAGTTCCAGCTGAAACTGGAAGGAACCATTTAATCAGCAATGGGCAGAGTCCCTGTTTCTGCTCTATTGAATTCAAGATTGCTATCCTCGAATATTGCTGGTTTGGTACAGAAGCAGAGTGAGAAGACCAGTGTGACCGTATTTGCAAGCACTGCATTTATTTATTCCAGGAGAAATGATACATATCTCCTACTCAAAAGTAGGGTTACTCAAACTATGATATTGAGGCTAACCCCAAGTCCAGAGGTCTCCATCTGGGGGTATAATATTTGGTTAGGATTTATGAGTGGATTTGCAAATTGTTAAATCAGACGGAGTTAGCATGGCTATTATTAATACTCTAACAAAACCCTCAAACAGAATGGAGAGCCACCAATTAAGACTCTAGTAGGCAGTTTGTTATCTAATGTTACTTATAGTGTGTCCCATAAACCTAGATGTTTTAAACTTTTGGAAGGAGATTTTAACACTCTCCTTGACCCTGTCAGGGTTAAGCAGCACATCATTAAAGAAAAGGATCATGCTTGATGGATCCCACTAATGTAAAGGACCTATAAAACAACCCAGAAAAGTTGCTTGTCACTTCGCTATAATGAGCCTGACATATGGACTTTCCGTCTGCAGTGGTAAAATCATCTCTGATTTCACCACCTATGAAACCTTTAGTTGGATTCAGTAGTCGTGGAATGAAACAATCGCCAATGAACCATTAGTATTGTTGGGGGAGTCTACTGTCTTTGTTACTGTATCTGTGTTTACATTTAATACTAGTAGCTATCAGAACTCAAGAGTAGCTTACTACAGGAAAAGGGTAATTGGGATCCTGTTATCTCAGAGAATGTTGAACTATGTAGGCCCCCAATCATCGTTTGTTTTCACAGGGTGTCTATTTCTTGGGCATTTCACAGCTGTTTTCTCAAATCCTGACTAAGGTGTGTTCCACGCCAAAACGTGTTGGGTTTCTTTAGGTAGTAGCACTGGAGTAAGAAGACATTAACTTTTTGAACACAGCCGGATTGTCATTGTAGTCTTTTCCATGCTGGAGTGTGTGTCTTCACATAGTGAAGGGCAATTTTGATACTGAACAAGCACCAAAGCCGCAGGGTCCCAAGTCGAGAGAAATTGTGCCCTCCTGCTAATTACCCCAGATATTAAATCACTCATGAAATCTTCTAATGCATCCTTGATTATATCACTGTAACATTTGCAGTAATATTATTGATAAGAAAACTGTGCATGGCAGGGGCACAGGTTATAGTTATATCAGGGCACGAGTTCTAGTTACTTGAATTAACTTTAACTATAACAGCTGAATTTCTGTGGTTTTGTGCAAGTAACCTTTAGATTTTAAGTGAATTTCAGTTTTTTCGATTCTGTTTCCTAAGTACAAAGTCCCTAAAACCTTTGGATTTTCAGTGAAATTGTAGGTTTTTTTTTAACGTTAAGTAAAATGCCCATCACAATGCACAGTGTGCGGGGGAGTTGGATGCAGGGCCTGGCCTGGCATTATGCTGCCCCCACCCAAGCCTGCTGCTCCTACCCCCGTCCTCCTTGCCATCCATTGTCAAAGTCCATGCACCTGCTCCCTTATTACAGCCCTGGGTGGCTGTTCTTCTGCCACTGCCCTTCCTGCCTGCCCTGAACAGTTAGCTTGCTGCCCGATCCACCTCCTCCCTACCTTCTGTTGTCCGAGTCCATGCAGCAGCCCCCTCCCCATTGCTCTGCAAGATCTGATGTGCTGCCACTGCCCTCCATTTAGCTTGATGTCCCTGCCCACTCCTCCTGCCCTCCATTGCCCAATTCTATGCCCAATAATTGCTTTCTTGCTTATCCTCTGTAATCTCATTTACAGCAGTATCCTCAGTAGAAAATTCTTTCAATTTTCCACATCGATTCCATTAAGATGGTGGTCAGATATGCCACACTTTTGCCATAAATTCAGAATGTTGGTACTCTAGGTGCTAATTACAACACTGTAGTAAACTAGTGATCACCAGGGAGTCAACTGGTAGTCTGTTGCTAGTGTTGAAAGTGCATGTTTCAGCGTACATGTCAGGATGGTTTAATGAAAAAGAAGAGGAACATATTTGAGAACTCACTTAAAACCTTTTTCTTTCTTCAGCACTAACCTAAATTGATATGAAAAAAATGAAACCCCTAAAATTGTTACTTTCTAAATTAAGGCCCATATTTATGGAAGGTTAGTGTCGCTTTAGTGCCATTTATTTTGGCGCTAAAGTGGTGCTGACTTAACTCCATATTTATATTTTGATGCTAGACCCATCTAGGGTCAAAATATTGGAGTTAGGGCCATTTTAGGAAGCACCCACCCACCTTGCGTTAATGAGATGCAAGACAGGTGTTCCCCATCTAAAAATGACTCTAGCCCCCAGCGCCATATCTAACTCCCGATGCAGAAACGTCACGCAATGGGGCAGGCCTAATAATGGCGCTAAGCCCGTTTAGCGCCATTATTTAATGCCTGGTCAGACCAGGCATTAAAGTGCAGGTAGGCCCATTTCCATGGTAGAACACCATGGAATGGACACAAACATGCCCACCCCAATTCCCAGCAACACCACCACCCAGACCACAGGGACGCTACAGGAGGAGGGAGCCCATCAAGTTGCAAGTAAGTGTATGTGGATGTGTGTTGTGTGCCATTGGGGGTCCCTTACATGGGGTCCCCTGTGCTGGGAATTGGGCTAGGGGTAATGACTCCTGTCTATACTTAGTCACGAGTAATTTTTGGCTGCATGTGTGTCAAAAAATGACACAAGGCTGGCAAGCGACAGATATTTTGCCGCTAACCAGCCTTACACTATTTCTGACCCACTGGCGCCATTTCTCCTAACGCCATCCCTCATTGGCTTGCATCTTTTTTTGAGACGCTAGCCATTCCTTAGCGCCTTCATGCGTCATTTTAAAAATATGGCGCACAGGTGGCGTTAGGGAATGGCATTAGCCAGCGTAAATAGAATGACGCAGAACTGCTTTAGCACAGTTGTGTGCCATTTTACATAAATTTGGGCATAAATGTTGTAAGTTTTACCAGTTAGATTCAATTAAAATGGCTTTAGGTTTGACACACTTTTGTCATAATGAAGACTGTTAGCACTCTAGTTCTTCTTTAGAACACCCTGGGAGGCTGCAGTAAAATACAAGGGAATAAACTGGAAGACTGTAGCTGTTGGAAGTACATGTTTAACTGAAAATGTCAGACTTCATTTTTATGTGGCTGAGAAAGATAGTGTGAATTTTCAGAAAATATGCTCTTATTGTAACTTCTGGAGCACCTTCCATAACCTCTATGAGAGGATCATGAGAAAACAGTTTCCTTTCAAAAATGATTCTTGAAATCTGGGCTGAAGGTTTTTTCACAGTGTAAAATCACTTCTGAACAAATGATTGTATTGTAACTAAAACTGCTATAACCCTTTAAGCGTTCTCCTTTTTGTGACTCTCAAAACCTGCCATTCACTACAATGCATTTCACAGGGGTGATATAATTTATATTGGTCCCAAGATGGCTGCCATCACTTTCTGATTATCGTGCTGACAGCCAATCAGATCTCACCATGATATCTGTGCTTAGGCTCCACCTAGATACACCTTTTTTTTAATAGCTCAATTACTATTGAATGGATTTAGATCAAATAACAAGAAGGGTGCTTTCCTAAGCAAGAGCTACCTTCCCTCTAGATTTGGTGCAATTCTGTTCAGCGTTTCGGGCTGCAGTCATCTCTAAAATGTCTATGGGAATTAACATGAGAAACACACTTTTTTTGATCCACACCCCCATTTTTCTTGGTCCCTGCTTGCTGGATCAACTTGAAACTTTCCATGCACCACAAGACCAAACAAGACACTTTTTGGGGAAAATTTCATGAAGATTCGCCAAACGGTGCCAATAACATAGTCAAGACAAAAAGACTTTTCAATGGAAACTAGGTCCTAGCTAGAACTGTCTATTATTATACATATTTATATGTGTGTGTGTGTGTGTGTATCTTTGGCACCATTTGACAGATCTGTACAAAATTAAAACTAGCATTTGCACGGCAATGGGTCTCGTGTTTGCTCGAGTTAGAGCTATTAGCATTGTAAACTCCTAACCAGACTTTTCTTGCCACATAAGCTAATAATGAAAAGTAAAACAGTTTCACTTATGCGAGCCGATGGTTGCCATGAGCGTGACAGAGACATAGAAAAGGAAACAGAAGTGCGGTCGCAATGAAACTTATTGTCAAAAGTGCAACTATCCATGTTACCGGCAAAAGTGCAATTATCCATGTGACCAGCAAAAGTGCAATTTTCCATGTAACAGGATCGATGTCATGCAAAGTGCGCGACTTCTGCCCAGCGAGATCATGCTGCGCATGAAATGAAAAGATAAAGTAGTCCAGAAACCAGCTGAAAACACAGAGCCTCGTATGTTTTCAGCAGTTTACCGGTGCGCTCGAGGAGAGCTTAACACTGGAAAAGGCATGACATGCATGGCTTTCACAAATGGAATCAATTGATTTTTAAAAGGCAAGCCCAAAAAACTAATGAAAGTGATGGGTGTGACATGGGCGTGGTTAGAAGCCCACAGAGAGATTACAACATCGTCCAGAGGGCTTACGTGCTCTCAACCCTAAAAAGAAGTGTGTTGGTGATTGTTGTTGTGCACATAAAGTTTAGGGGTGATCCATCAAGCGGGGCTGAGAAAAAGGGAGGTCAAAAGAGTTGATTTTCCCATGTTGATTTCCATAGGACCTTTGGACACAACTACAGCCCTAACCACTGGTCGGAATTACACCAAATTTGGCAGAAAGCTAGCTTTCAGTAAGCAGATTAAGATTTCTCTTGTTTGGGGGCAAATCCATTCAGTAATTGGATGTATTAAAGGCAAAATAAATTTGTTTATCTAGGGCTGCAGATCCTTCAAGATGATTTGCGAAAAAAGACAAGCTTGTGCAGGGAAATGCACAGCTCTGACTGGAAGTGTTGGCAGCCATCTTTGGACTCACCTTCAGCCAAGTCCCACTAAAAGTTGTAAAAAAAAGAAAAAGTGGCCAGGGTAGGGACACACTGGTGATGGGGTCTCAGAGGGAACCCATATGGCTAAAGAATCTTTTTTTTAAAGCGCAGGCTCCTGTGCTTGTTTCGGTGAGGGCCCTCAGTGAGCCAGGTCTCAAGGGCCTCTGGGTCCCCCACAGCCCTGGGGACCACCACCTCCCTAGGAATTAAAAAAAATTAAATGGAGGGGACCCCCTGCCCTCAACTGCAGTCCCGGGGACCAACACTGCCCCAGGGCTTTAAATGAATAGAATGCGGGGCTGTCTGGCCCACTCAAAGCCCCGGAGTCCGCCAGCTCCCTGAGGCATTGCTTACACTGTGTGCTGGGGCGTGTGGCCCCCTCGCAGCACTGAGGACCACCACCTCCCGAGAGCATTTCTAAAAAAATGTGCATGGACCCTCCCCTGCGCAGCCCTGGGGACCACCACCTCCCCAGGGCAATTATAAAAAAAAGAAAAGGGGGTCTGTTTTGGACACCCACAGCCCCAGGGACCACCACCTCCCTGGGGCTCTTTTAGTTGGAGGGCCCCACCCCCGAGGAGCCACTGATGACCCTGAGGACACCACCCTCAGGGCCGACTCCTACTGTGTCCCGGGATGCCCTCCCCCGGGACATAGCTGTTTGCTGTGGCTTGGTGGCAGCTTTGACAGCTACCGACAAGTCACAGCAACCAATCTGCTTGCAGTGAGAGAGAGCTGTCAAACAGGTCTTCCTCTCTGGAAGCCAAGGTTTCCTCTGTCTCCCTGCCTGCAAAGATACAGGCAGGGAGACAGAGGAAAATGCTCTCACAGTGAGGGAGTTACTTTATCAGCTCCCACAGGAATTGTTGAGCTGGCTGGGACTGCGGGAGCCTTCAGGCTCCCCCGCGGTCCCCAACATTGTCATTTGGTGCCCTGGAGGGCACCCAGGTCACATGGCCGGGCTTGGTGGATGGGGTCCCTGGGGCTGAGATCAGCCCTGGGAAGGGGTGCACATGGCCCTCATTCCCTGAAAATAAATAAATAATTAGGCCATACCCCAGGGGATGGGGTCCTCTGGGACAAGATCAGCCTGGGGGGGGGGGGCATACGGCCCCTTTCCCGAAAAGAAATTAAGGGGCCTATTTAAGAGCCCCCAGCACCACCGGAGCATCAGTTTTGGTGCATTCTGCAGTACACATAGAAAGAGGAAATCACCATTTAAGCTTGTTTTTGTGCAGGAAGGTGCTCCTTCCTGCACAAAAAAATCTCCCTCTAAACGCAGCCATCCTTGCACTATGGTGCAAGGGAGGCTGCGTTGGTGCAATGCAGCAAATTTAGCACTGGTGCAGGGGGAAACACCAGGGTGCATCGTATTTACTATAATACAGCGCATCCCCTTGTTTTGAAAATGACAGTGCGTGACACTGCTAAATTTAGCACAGAACTGTGCACCCTAAACTTTTAGGCCGGGATCCGGGGGATGGAGTCCGGGGATGAAATTGCCTTGGGAAAATGTGCGTTTCCGCTCCCCTCCCAAAAAATTAAGGGGCATATTTAAGAGCCCCAAGCGCCACCGGATCCTCACTTTTCATGATGCTCTGGTGGCGCTATGCCCTGCTCCATATTTAAAAGGTGGCGTTAAGACACTTTTTGAGGCTTAGCGCTACCTTGTAAATACAGCCCCTTTACACATAGCAATTTGCGTGGAAGGCGCGTGCAGTGGTTGTTGCTGTGGGCGTGCCACTGCAACACCGATTGCATTTTGACACTGAATCAGACTTAGTAAACCTGAGGCAGCGCCAAAATCTAACACCACCCCAGGGGTGGCGCTAGAGGGGCACAAAGAGGAGAAATGCTTTCATTTCTCCTCGTTTTTTTTGCTCTTTCTATCTGAGCTGCATTTTGCATATGCCCGGGTCCAAACTGGTGTGGCATGGTGAGGAAATAAATGATGGATTAAATCCAGATTTCTGTGACTGAGAGTGAATATTTGGATTGTTCAGCATTCTGTCCATTACCTGTTGTTTTTGCTTTTGTCACCCTAAGTGGGAAGGGTATGCCCAGACATGGGTCCTGTGCTCACTGTGCCACTAGATTCAAGCTAGTCTGAATGATGAAGGGTGATACTCTGAAACTTGTCTCAGGATGCCTGTTTCCAGTCCAAAGAAAACATGGCTTAGCAGTTTGGCTGGAATTTTCCCTTGGGGAATAGAGTCAAGACTGATTTGCATATGGCTGGATCCAAACTGGGGTGGTGTGGTGAGCAAAAAACCTGAAGGTTTAAACCCAGATCTTTGTGACTGGGTGGGGTGAATGTTTGCATTGTTCAGCATTCCATCCATCATCTGTTCTTTTTGCTTTTGTCGCCCTAAGTGGGAAGGGTATGCCCAGACGTGGGTCCTGTGCTCGTTGCGCCACTGACTTCAAACTAGCCTGGTTGATTAATGTTGATACCCTGAAACTACTGCCAGGATGCTTGTTTCTGGTCCACTGAGGAGCTGGCTTAGCAATTCAGGCTGGACTGTTCCTATGGGGAAGAGGGTCAAGACTGCTTTGCATATGGGTGGGTCTAAACTGAGGTGTAGTGGTGATCAAATAAATTATGGATTAAACCCAGATCTTTGTGACGGGGTGAATGTTTGCATTATTTAGCAATAGCATTCTATCCATCATCTGTTCTTTTTGCTTTTGTCACCCTAAGTGGGAAGGGTATGCATTCACATGGGTCCCGTGCTCACTGTGCCACTAGATTCAAGATAGCTTGGCTGATGAAGGGTGGTATCCTGAAACCAGTTTCAGGATGCTTGTTTCTGGTACAGGGAGGACCTGGCTTACAAGTTTGGGATGGACTGTTCCTGTGGGGAACAGGGTCAAGACTGATTTCCATATGGCTGGGCCCAAACTGGGGTGGCATGTTGAGCAAAGAAATGATGGATCAAACCCAGATCTTTGTGACTGGGATGAATATTTGCATTGTTAAGCATTGTGTCCATCGTCAGTTCTTTTTGTTTTTGTTGCCCTAAATGGGAAGGGTATGCTCAGACGTGTGTTTAATGCTCACTGCGCCACTGGATTCAAGCTAGCCTGGTTGATGAAGGGTGATATCCTGAAACCGGACCCAGGATGCTTGTTTCCAGTCCAGGGAGGACCTGGCTTAGCAGTTTGGGCTGGACTGCTCCCATGCGGAACAGGGTTAAGAATGATGTGCATATGGCTGGGTTCAAACTGGGGCAGCATGGTGAGAAAAAACTGGAAAAGCATCAAATCCACACTCTGCAACATCAATAAAATGACATCTGAGCCCTGAGTGTCAATCACACGTTCACACACCTTTTAACACACCATGGTGAAAAATCGATGTATGACTGTCATGCGTCAAATATTTTCACGCATACGCATATACCATACAATTCTCCTAAGATAAAAGATACCTAGCCCCGAACATCTATCACACGTCCACAGGCAATTTCACGCTAAGGGGCATATTTATACTCCGTTTGCGCCGAATTTGCGTAGTTTTTTTCGATGCAAATTCGGCGCAAAACTAACGCCATATTTATACTTTGGCGTTAGATGCGTCTAGCGCCAAAGTATGAGGAATGAGCGTCATTTTTTTGCGTGAACGCTTTCCTTGCGTTAATGAGATGCAAGGTAGGCGTTCCCGTCTAAAAAAATGACTGCGACGCAAATGCGTCGTATTTATACTCCTGGGAAAAAATGACGCCCGGGAGTGGGCGGGGCAAAAAACCCCGCATTTGCGCCTCTTTTTAACGCCTGGGTCAGGGCAGGCGTTAAGGGACCTGTGTGCTCAAAATGAGCCCACAGGTGCCCTCCCATGCCCCCAGGGACCCCCCCTGCCACCCTTGCCCACCCCAGGAGGACGCCCAAGGATGGAGGGACCCATCCCAGGGACATTCAGGTAAGTTCAGGTAAGTATAATTTTTTTTTTTTAAATAATTTTTTTTGGCATGGGGGGGCCTGATTTGTGCCCCCCTACATGCCACAATGCCCAATGACCATGCCCAGGGGACATAAGTCCCCTGGGCATGGCCATTTGGCAAGGGGGCATGACTCCTGTCTTTACTAAGACAGGAGTCATGTAAATGGCGTCTGGGCGTCGTTAAAAATGGCGCAAATCGGGTTGAGGCGATTTTTTTAGCGCAGTTTAGCGTCAAAAAGTATAAATACGGGCCTAAATGGGAAAAATTTGACGTATAACAGTCATGCGTCAAAAGAAAATGAAGCATGACTTGAAACGTGATGCACAGGCCCAGGAAGTGATGACATGGGACATCCTGCCTGCAAACATTGTACAGTGAGTCCACTTTCACTTTCTCTTCACAGTCTTATTGTCTGTGACTGTGTGAGGGTGTGTGGAGCTGGTGCTGTAGGGGTTTTGGTGTGTTTGGAGTGTTTTGAGTGTTTATTGTCCTGTGTCCTGTAGCTGTTGTGTTTTATTTGTCTTTATACCTGGCTTTTGTATTGTAAGTGTACTGTTTCTGTCTGTGTATTGTGGGTTATTTGTCTGGGGTAATATAGTTTTTGGGGTAGTTGGGTTAGTTGTTTGGATTTTCTTTTTCTTGGGTTAACTGCATTTGCAGTCCAGTATGTCTGGGAAAGGGAGGATGGCGAGGATGTCGGCTGATGAGCTGTGAGGTTTTAAATGGCTGGTACAACACTACCTCCCCATGATGCTGGAATGGGGTGGTCTTGTCATTCGAGGCTACCCCACGGCGGCAAGGAAGCTGTAGGGGGGAAGGTGTTCCACCACCTAACAAGAGTCTTTGCAAAAGGAAGGAACGACTACCAACTAAAGCCCCGCTTGGCATACCTCATTACAAGGGAGCACGATTTGCTGGATCATGTGCGTAATGAGATTGTTGGAGCAGTTGGTAAGTTTCCCATTTCCATACAAAGTCAATTTTTTGCAATTGCATGACAGTTGCCGGTACGGTTGAGTGCTGCATGTAATGGTTGAGGATATGGACATGTCGTATGCTACCTGTATGAAGAGCCCCAGGGCCAACTTAGGTCTGCAATTCAAATGTACAATAATGAAGCTGAGGCAGGGCAGATGTACCATTTTCCCTGCACTTCTATTACACTACTATTACAAAGGGCACCTCGTTATTGAGCAGCACAAAATGAGGCATGCGCTACACATCATGCATGGAAGGGGGTCCCAAAACCTATTTGGGAGACAAATGTATAAGCCACTGAGAAAAATGAGAAATACCTCAAGTCCATATTTCATGCATTCTGAATGGCTGCTGAGAGCAGGTGTGATATAGAGGCATATACATGTATGTGATGCGCCCCCATGCTGAGTAGATAATTTACCTACACATAAATAGAAGCAGTTGGACCCAACCTGCATCATGCTGTGCCGTAATTCTCATTAGGCGCACACATGGCAGGGGTAAGGGGCCCACTGAGGGCCACAAGGACTGTATTGATGCAATTGGTGCTGCAGCATTGTTGTTTTATCGGCCCCTTTGTGTGATTGGTCAAGGCGATGTAAGGGAGCTTGACCATACACTGGGTGCAGACTACTAGCACTTTCCTCTTCCTCTACATTCTGTATCACATACACCCTATACTATGTCTATTACCAAACACACATGTGCTGGGTCAGTCCCATAGGCCTGCCACTTCTCACTGATGGTATGGGGCTGTCCTGCATCTGCTCCATCACTGGAAAATACTCAGTAACCTGCACCAACAAATGCATCCTTGGACCACAGAGCAAGTGTGTCTGTGTTGAGGCATATGTCTATGCCCATTTTCTTATCCCTACCTCGACAAATTATGGTATACCATGCCAACTATGGCTGGCCATGCACTATTTGCAATACATCCATGATTTCAATCACTAAATATTCAGGTAGTGTTAGGTAAAGAGGGCATATTGCCTACTGTCACAACACTGGCTTGATCTTAAGCTCAGAACTTAGGAGAAACTGTCCATGTAGCACAGACTGGTGCTACAGGGTGCTTTTCCTTGTGAATGTTATTCCTTCTACATCTTCATCCTCTGATGTGTGTGGGTCTTTTGTGCCATGGATGATGCTGTTGTAGAAGTAGAGGGGGGTCACGCACACTTCAGGGGATAGAGATGTTGAGTCAAAGGTCCCTGCAGCTGCCATTTGTGGCAACACATGAGGCATCACTGCAGCAAGGAGGAAATGCTGATTTTTTAACACCGCAGCAACATCATTGTGGTGGGCAGCCATGTTTTCCCTGAGGGAGGCCACTTCCTGTTGTATGAACTCGAGGGTATTCTGCATAGCCCACACCCTGTTGTCTGTTATGCTGCTGCCAGTTTGGGAGGGCATTTCTTGTAGACTTTGCTTCATGACAGCATGTCGGCCTGAGATTGTTGGAGCCCACGTAGCGGTGAGTGGATGCCTCTGATGGCAGCTTAGTTGTCCTTATTTGGACTGAGGCACGTCCACACTCCCTCTAGGCTGCCTGCCATGGTCTCCATCCCCAGCCTCACCCGCTTGGCCCTCTCCTGCTAGACTCCTACCACTGTCCTCTGAAAGCTGATCTCTGGGTCCTCGGAGTCCAGGGCTGTGTGAGCACTGGGTAGTGTTGTGTGCTGGTAGCTGGGCTCATGTGGAGACCAGGCAACACTGTGGCCCTCATTACGACCCTGGCGGTCGGCAGTAATTTGGCGAAGGTAGTGCTAACAGGCTGGCGGTACCTTTTCCTAATTTATGACATTGGCGGTTTGGCTCAAGCCAAACCGCCAATGTACCACTCCTTCCGCCAGGGTGGTAACGTCCGATGGGCAAGAGACTTCGGTCTCCAGGCTGGCGGTTGTCACAATCCCACCCTCGGGATTATGACCCCACCTACCGCCATGGTTTTTGTGGCAAGCGTACTGTCACGAAAACCATGGCAGTAGGCACTAGGAGTGCCAGGGAATTCCTTCCCTGGCACTGATAGTGGTCTCCCCTGCCCCTCTCCCCTCCCCAGAGTCCTCCCCCACACTCCCCCTCCCTCTCCTGCCCCCTGCACATTTACACACCCACACGTGTACATATACACACTCATACACACACACATAACCACATCCAACCATGCATGCACAAATACATACACACACACCACAACACACACCAGCATACATTTTTGGACACAAGCATCCACAACACACAACATACATGTACACTCACATTCAGTCATTCATGCAGTCATTCAATGCGATTCACACCCGCATGCACACATACAATCAGACACCCGCCCCACACACACACACACTACACCCCCCAACACACACACCACCCCTCGGCTCCCTCTCCTGTCGGCAGGAGATGGGACGCAGCGCTGCTGCCAGCAGGAGTGTCAGCCAGCAAAACACCGCCAGGCTGTATCATTGCTCATGATACGGTCGGCAGTGTTTTGCTGGAGTGGCGCTGCTGCTGACAGTAGCGCCACCTTACTGCCGTCCGCCGCCATGACCGTCAACGGTATTCTGCCAGCCTTCTGGAGGAATTCAGTCTACGGTCATTATGCCGGTGGGCGGCTAGTAGCCATGGTAACGGTATGTTGGCTGCTGTCGCTGTGGCGGTAGGCGGTCAACACCGCCAATGTTGTAATGAGGGCTTGTGTGTCCTCCGTACGACTAAAGATGGTGTCTGGAGTGATATAAGGACAGCCTGGAGAGTCTGTTCATCGATGGTTGGCAGCTGATCATCCATGTCATCTGCAAAATCCAGGACAGGCAGTTTGGCAGGAGGTAAGCCATCATTCTCTGCAATGAGATAGTGTAAAATCAATATTCACTTGTATTGGCCATTGACCAATTTTGGGGCACCCCTGCGTTTTGAAAATGATGGCGGTGATGCTGCCTAATTTGGCACAGCAGCAGACAGCTTCCTTTTCTGTTTGATCTGGACATCTGTCTTGTCAGATGGTGAGATTGCTGTTCACATACATGCACAATCTGTTGTATGTATTTTATTTTGTGGCCATTCCCACATGGCACACATGGTTGTGTGTGAGTTGTTCTGGGGTCACACTGTAGGTTTGTGTTCAACAGGTTGCACGCTTTAGGGCAGATTTTTCTTATGTGGCCAGGGCAGCTGCAAGATGTGTTGCAGTATACTGCAGCAGTTTAGATACGCAGTGATGTGCCATATTTACTTGAATACAGTACAGCCCTTCAATTCCCCCTGCGTCTGCACAGATTTGTTTCCCTGCACCAACACAGGCATTGTTGCAGCACAATGAAGGGATACCTGCTTTGAAGGGATGATTTGTTCATGTGCAGGGAGGTGTCTCTTCCTGTACATGTAGAAGCTATTTTTGCTGAGATGGCATTTCAATGTGTGCTGCAAGATGCAGCACACATGAGTAAAGGAAATGCGACAATGAGGAAGGGAAGCCTTTTTTGCAGAGACACCACCACTGAGGTTGTATTGACTTCCATCCTAGTCTCTGATGTCTACGTTGTATTGGTGCAGAGGCTTTGACTATATGCAATGGGTGTTGTAATAGCACAGCCACAGTGATACTATTTGCACTTGCCTACCTGGCACTTTGGTGCACATTTACATGGTGGAATTCAGCCATAGTGAGTGACTTATGTTGACGTGTATATGTTGGAGTGCATATTACAACCAAAGAGTCAGTACATGTGTGGCTTGGGTGGGGATGGTGCATCTTGATTCAGGGCCTATGCAACCCTTTATCATGCATTGAGTGTGTCCTATGTGCCTCCCCTCTTCTGCCATTAGTGGAGTTCAAGATATCCCCCCTGCAACTTACTCTGCATTTGTGGTGGTTCCTGGGAGTCTGCGCTGTCCTGACCAGTGATTCCAGTGACCAGCTCCTCAAGGATGACCGCTGCATCCATCTCCTCCATCTCATCCAAGACCTCCTGTGGTGCTAGACTTCCACCTCCAGTCTGTGGTGCTGTCTTGCAGTTCCTGCCAAGTTTCTTCTTAGTCCTTAGGCTTGCAATCGTGCCAGCACTTCTTGAACTCAGTGACAGTCTTCTTCACCTGGCAACACTGTTGATTTTGTCCATTATTTGCTGCCATATTGGCTCTCCTACCAATTGGCAATTTGGAGGTGATGAAGAGCTGGTGTTGGTGCTCCGTCACCTTTCTGACCAGGAGGTCATGCTCCTCCTTGCTAAAGCAGCACTTGCGCTTTCTCTTGTCCTTTTCCAGGGACTTTCCTTGACCCTCCTGGCTGGTACTTGGGTGATTGGGGTCTACCTGGTGTCTCTCCTGGCCTGATGATTCCATCTTCTCTTGCAATTGCACTCTTTTCTGCTTGTGCATTTTGTTTTGATGTTTATGCGGTAAACAAATGCCTCTACCCCTTTTGCGACATGTTTACGTGCTGCAAAATTGTCTAGCACCGCTTTGCAGCATTAGCGTAATTTTCCCTTACGGCTTGTCGCAGATGTTAGCGTCATTTTTTTCATCTTAACCATTCCTCAGCACCATCCTATATCATTTCATAAATATGCAGCACAGATGGTGCTAAGGAATGACGCTTACTCAAGTTTAAAAAAATGACGCACAACTGCGCTAGCGCAGTTGTGTGTCATTTTTCATAAATATGTCAGTTTGTTTTTATAAACACAATTTATAAGAAAAATAATGCCCCCCTTGGGGGATCAGCCCATTCACCGTGGTGTTCTTGAGATCAAAGGTTCAATTGTGGCTTCTGGAAATTAGTTTTATACTGGCAATTGCCCAGCAGCTCCCCCAACAAAGTTTTACATAAGAGATAAAAAAGTATGTTCTGAAATTGGATATGTGGCAAGGTGAAGTAATACTTATTTTTGGTCTTTTTAGTGCCTTTGGAGAACCTACAGATTTACCAAAAAAATGGTGTTTGTTTATTTAATGTTGAACTCATTTCACAGATGCACACACCTAGCAACTGATTTAGTGATTTAGATTTAGAACAATACTTATGCCTTTTATGTAGGACAGAGTTTTAGAAAGAAGATTTTAGCCATTCAGAAGACCTAGCATCTTGGTGGATGGCTATTGCCCAGGCCCTAACTTGGGTTAAGGAAGACAGCTCTAAGACAAGGTCAGAGCCTGGGACAGCATATGCTGAGACAGCATCTGAGGGGAAGTTTGAGCAGAATCTTGGAGTGATTTTTTAGTCGGCAGAGTTTCATTCGACAACTCATCTTCCAGCAATTCTGAGGGACACGATCATGGCAGTCATCCTGTCCCTTTGCAAGCCTAGTCGGAGCAGTAGGGCAACAGTAACAGGTTAGACAAACCCAGAGAACAGGCATGTGCGGCACCAAGCACAGACGGAGTGCTGTCTTGACAGCCCCCTAATTTAGTGCAGCCACATATTCTTCCTTTCACTTGTGATGCTGGATGTATTGCCAATTGACTACGTCCATCTCTTTTGGGATATTGTCTTCCTTGAGCAATTTGTGCAGCAAACAAATGTGTGTGCCGATCAATTTCTGGGCACTCTATGGCCTCGTTCTACAGCACACAAGTGGACTCCCACTTTGCTTGAGGAGTTGAGGATATTTTTGGGCCTTATGCTCAAAACAGGGTTGAGACACAAACCAACCTTGCAGTCCTACTGGTCTACTTGCATGGTTTGGGTAACCCCCATCTTTGCACCGTACATGAGCAGAGGTTATTTTGCTATTGCAACGCATGTTGCATTTCAATTACAATTATGCTTTATTGCCCCACGACCATCCAGACCATGATAGGTTGTTCAAAATGTGGCCTTTAGTGGAACATTTGTCTGTCAGGTTTCCAGAAATGTATACTTCTGTAAAGAATGCTGGAAAGAATGTAACCATCAATGAGTCTGATCCTGTACAAAGAGCGACTGCTGTTTAGGCAGCACATTGTGAGTAAAAAGAACTTGCTATGGCATCAAGTTGTACATGCTATGAGAGAGCTCTACTGTCTATGTGTACAGTACAGCTTGAGAGTTTATACAGGGAATGACTCCACTCTAAACCTTGTAGATTGCTGTTAGTTCTGACATCCTTAGGGTGGTCTTCCTATAAACCTTTTGCCTGACTTGCCTCATTTTCTTGATCCCTCTTTCCTTGGCCTCAGAACTCTGGGCACCCTCCCACTGCTAACAAGTGCTAAAGTGCCTACTCCCCTAAAGCATGGTAACATTGGTGTAGCCACAATTGGCATATTTAATTTACTTAGGGGTCCCTAGTAAAGTGCACTATATGTGCCCAGGGCGTATAAATAAAATACTGTCCCTGCAGCACTTCTTGTGCAACCTACTTAAGTGGCCTCTTAACTATGTCTCTGGCCTGCCACTGCAGAGCCTATATGTACAGTTTCACTCCCAAGTCATCTTGGCATTTAAAACCCCTTGCTAAGCCATAAACTCTCCTTTTGTTACACATAAGAAACCCATAAGGTAGGCCCTAGGTAGTCCATATCAAACAAATCCTTTGTACTCTTCAACATTACATTACATCACATGGTTGGAGAGGCAATCACTGCTCTCCTTAAAATCAGATACTTCCATCATCATAAAACCAGCAGACAAAGGAGGAGGGATAGTCATCCAAGACAGAGAAGCTTATGAAGCTGAGATTCTTCATCAACTCAACAATCCAAGAGATTATAGGAGATTAGCTGCTAATCCTTTGCCAGAAATTAAGCATTATATTTTAGAGGTCACCTCACCTGGTCTGGAGCAAGGCTTTCTTTCACAGAAAGAATTTCAGTTTCTCAATAAGAAATCCCCATGGATCCCGGTGTTGTACACACTACCAAAATTTATAAAAATACAAGTAATCCAGCAGGGCGTCCAATTTTGTCAGGTTGTGAATCTGTCCTTGAACCACTGGGTGAATATATCAACATCTTTTTGAAATACTTTGTTCCTCTGTTGGAAGCATATGTAAGGGACAGTACATTTATGATTAACCTGATAGAAGGTATTCCCCCTTTGGGTGCAGATCAGCATTTTTTAATTAGGCCGATCTGCCCCTAAGGGGGCAGAAATCACTAGGCACCAGGGATTTTTGTTTTTTATTTTTTACAGATGGGGAGCGACCCATTAGGCAAGGGTCGCTCCTCTGGGGGAAAAATGTACTTTAGGTCATTTTTGTCCCCCTTGGGAGCAGAACGACCTATTTCTATTAGGCTGATCTGCACCCGAAGGGGCAGAAACCACTTAGGCACCAGAGATAGGTGTGTGTGTGTGTTTTGTTTTGGGGGGCAGCCCCTTGGGTAAGGGTTGCTCCCCATGGGGGCACATTACTGTTGGCTATTTCTGCCCCCCTCAAGTACAGATCGGCCTATTTTTGTAAGGCCCATCTGCCCCCAAGGGGGTCAGAAAGCCCACCAGATACCAGGGAAGACCTTTTTTTTTTTAAAGAGGGTGGGGTATGGCCATACCCCCACCCCAAATAAATGGAGACAAAGTTGTTCTGCCCACCGGTGGGCAGATGGGGCTATTACCCCTGTTCCACTCCGCGGGCGGGGGTTGGGCAGAAAGCCTACTAGATGCCAGGGAATTTAAAAAAAAATAGTGAGGTGGTGGCTACCAACCAATGTGGGCATGTTTATGCCGCCACCCCAACTGAACAGTCTTTCAGCTCTTCCCCCGCACATAAAAGATCTTATCCTAGCAGCAAGCAAGAGGACATTTGATTATTTTGGGTTTTGGTTTTAAATTTGGGCCATGAGACTTGTCTCACTCTCAAAATTGGTTCGCTTGGAATGGTGAGGGCTGCACTTTTTGGACTTTGGGATGCTGCCACAGAGAAAAATCTACGAGACCTAGACACATCTGAAAACTAAACATCTGGGTGGGTCCAGGGTGGTGTGCTTCACATGCACCCCGTACCATTTTCTTACCCACAATGCCCTGCAAACCTCCAACTTTGCTTGAAAAAACAAATTTTTTAGATGGAACCTTCTGGAATCCACAAAATTCATACCAACCAGCATTGTCGCATCTACACCGATAAAAATGCTGCCCCACTTGTCAGCCTAAAAATGTTTTTTTTTTCAAACTGCCCTCTTGGACGCGCTTTGGCTCCCCCTTAATTTCGACATGTTTTTGGCTCTTCCCTGTCACAGGCACTTAGCCCACCTACACAAGTGAGGTTTCATTTTTATCGGGAGTCTGAGGGGAACGTTGGGTGGTAGGAAATTTGTACCAGTGCAGTGATCCCACCCAGAAATGTGCGAAAAATGAGATTTTTTAGCAAAATTTGAGGTTTACTGAGGATTCTGGGCAGGAAAACACTGGGGGATCTACGTAAGGCACACCTCCCTGGACTCCCTCGGGTTTCTAGTTTTCAGAAATGTCTAGGTTTGGTAGGTTTCCCTAGATGGCTGCTGAGCCCAGGACCAAAAATTCAGAGACCCCCGCAAAAACAGGTAGTTTGTATTTGATCATTTTGATGTGTCCATGTAGTGTTGTGGGGCATTTCCTGTCGGGGGAATGCTGGGTGTAAAGAAATGTGTGGCTCACCGAAATATGAGGAAAAGGTGTTTTTTTTGTCAAATTTTGAGGTTTGCAAAGGATTCTGGGTAACAGATCCTGGTGGGAGCCCAACAAGTCACCCCATTCTGAATTCCCCTAGATGTCTAGCTTAAGAAAATGTATAGGTTTGCTAGGTTTCCCTAGTTTCCAGCTGAGCTAGAGGCCAAAATCCACAGCTAGGCACTTTGCAAAAAACAGGTCAGTTTTCTTTGGGAAAATGTGATGTGTCCATGTTGTGTTTTGGGGCATTTCCTGTCATGGGCACTAGCTCTACCCACACAAGTGAGGTATCATTTTTATAGCGAGACTTCGGGGAATGCTGGGTAGAAGGAGATTTGTAGTACCTCTTAGATTCCAGAACTTTCTGTCACCAAAATGTGAGGAAAAAGTGTTTTTTTGCCAAATGTTGAGGTTTGCAAAGCATTCTGGGTCACAGAACCTGGTAAGAGCCCCACAAGTTACCCCTTCCTGGATACCCTTAGGTGTCTAGTTTAAAAAAATGCACAGGTTTGGTAGGTGTCCCTAGGTGCCGGGTGAGCTAAAGGCCAAAATCCACAGCTAGGCACTTTACAAAAAAACACGACAGATTCCAATGTAAAAATGTGATGTGTCCATGTTGTGTTTCCTGTCGCGGGCATTAGGCCTACCCACACAAGTGAGGTACCATTTTTATTGGGAGACTTAGGGGAACACAGAATAGAAGAACAAGTGTTATTGCCCCTTGTCTTTCTCTACTTTTTTCCTTCCAAATATAAAAGAGTGTGTAAAAAAGAGGTCTATTTAAGAAATGCCCTGTAATTCACATGCTAGTATGGGGACCCCGGAATTCAGGGATGTGCAAATAGCCACTGCTTCTCAACACCTTATCTTGTGCCCATTTTGGAAATACAAAGGTTTCCTTGATACCTATTTTTCACTCTTTAAATTTCACCAAATGAATTGCTGTACACCGGTATAAAATGAAAACCCATTGCAAAGTGCAGCACATTTATTGGCTCTGGGTACCTTGGGTTCTGGATGAACCTACAAGCCCTATATATCCCTGCATCTAGAAGCGTCAAGCAGACATAACGGTATATTGCCCTCAAAACTCTGCCATAACTGGAAAAAGTTATAGAAGAAAACGTGGACAGAAGTGGCTCTTTTTTTCACCTCAATTTCAATATTTTCTTTTTTTTTAGCTGTTACTTTCTGTAGGAAAACCTTGAAGGATCTACACAAATGACCCTGTGCTGAATTTGGAAATTTGTCTACTTTTCAGAAATGTCTAGCTGTCCGGGATCTACAACTATTTCTGTCACAAACTGGAAGGTGGCTGAAAAATGGGGTATGTCCCAGTAAAATGCCAAAATTGTGTTAAAAAATTAGTTTTCTGATTCAAGTCTGCCTGTTCCTGAAAGCTGGGAAGATGGTGATTTTAGCACCGCAAACCCTTTGTTGATGCCATTTTCAGGGAAAAACACATTCTTTCTTCTGCAGGCCTTTTTCCCATTTTAGTAAAAAAATAAAAATGTAAGATACATTTTGGCTAATTTCTTGGTCTCCTCCACGGGAACCCACAAACTCTGGGTACCTCTAGAATCCCTAGGATGTTGGAAAAAAATACGCAAATTTGGCGTGGCACCTCAGGGGGAAAAGGCCTGGCAGTGAAGGGGTTAAGAATATGCCTTTGTTTTCATATAAAAAAAGGAAGAAATATCAAAAGTCATCTTATCCGTGCTGATATTAGAATTTAGAAGCCCGATCAGACTCTACCATCATTAATGGGATTGGCCCCAGTGAAGGGCCATTATAAATGTGGATCTTATGTAGCTTGTCAATTTACGTTCAATACTTAACTGTTTATTCATGAAGAAATGCAGATTCCTTTACAGCATTTTACTAACTGTGCATCAAAGAATGTGGTCAAATGCATCCGGTGTCCCTTTAATTTGATTTACATTGGTCAAACAACGCAGCAAATTCGGACAAGAATCAGCCAGCAAGGAAGCTGTATTAGATGCCAAATTGAAACAGTGCCCATGGTTTAACATTACATAGATCTACAACTTACCACGGAGTACCTCCGATGGCAATTGATTGAGAAGGTCATTCCATCACAAGAGGAGGTGATATCATGTTCAATTTACAGAGACTGGAGTGGAAGTAGACTGACAATTGTGACTCAATAACAAAAGGTTTAAATACTGCTGATGAATGGAAGAGATTCATCTAATTCCTAAACTGATCCTGACCCCTCACACTTATTATGTCTCTTCATAACCAAGTATTTTTGCCTTTGTATCTCTGCTGAGGTTAGGATATATATATATATATATATATATATATATATATATATATATATATATATATATATATATGTACATATATATTATATATATTTGTATTTATGTTTTTATGCTGCCTTTAATGCTCTCTTGCATTCTTCTTATAATAGGTGATGACATAATGCCTCAAAGGTCTTCAATTAGATAGCAAGTTTAAGCCATTTTTTAAATATTTATGTAATATTTGTTCCCTTCCTATCACCATATCTGGATTACAGTCCTATCTTCATTGACGATTTTTGTTTGAAGTGTAAAGAAAATACCTTAATCTTTGGACCCCATGCAGGCCCTGGTTCACTTGAAGTCAATTGCACTGCAAGGGCTGTGAACCTCTGCCCCTTTGGTACGCTTTCATTCAATCAATCATACTACTTGTAAAGCGCAACTAGTGACCCACTAGGGTCTCAAGGCACTGGGGGGGCAGTAAGTGAGAGGTCATCGAAGAACGGAGGGGATCAGGTGAAGAGCCAAGTTTTGAGGTCCTTTCTGAATTGCGATAGAGTGTGAAATCTTCTGAGGTGGATGGGAAGGGAGTTCCAGGTCTTGTCTGCATGGTGGGATAAGGATCTTCCTCCTGCTGTGTCCATCCGGATGCGTGGGACATCGGCAAGTGCAAGGTTGGCGGAGCAGAGCTGTCTGGTGGGCGTGAAGAAGTGGAGTCTTTGGTTGAGGTATTCTGGTCTGGCATTGTGGAGGTGTGAGAAAACAGGGCTGATTGCAGAGGCCCCATAACTTTTTGCCCCCATTTTCCACTTTTTGCTGGTGTTTTCCTGACTTTGATGGTGCCCTGGGTACTGCTAACCAGTCCCAGGGCCTGTGCTCTGTGTAAAATGGATATGCAAATTAGGCTAATTATAATTGGCTAAGTTAACCTACCTATAAGTCCCTAGTATATGGTAGGGCATGTAGGTTTAGGGACCACAGCATAGGTGGTGCACACCTAGGTGCACTGCTGAGGTGCCCAGTGTCATTTTAAAAGCAAGCCTGCCTTGCTGGCTGCTTTTAAATTAAAGTTATATGCAAATTCGACTTTGGAATTAAAGGTACTTCCAAAGTCTTAAACTACCTTATTTTTACATATAAGTCACCCCTAAGGTGTGCCCTATGTGCCCCTAGGGCTGGGTGCCATGTAACTATAAGCAGGGACTTTATAAAAATAGATTTATAAGCCCTGGTGAGGTAAAAACAGCCAAATTCGTTTTTCCCTCATTGAAGTAAATGGCCTTCATAGGCTAGAATGGGCAGACTTTATTTTAAATTTTAAAGTCTCCATAAATGTTACATACCAAGAATTTGGTATCAAATTGATTGTTGTAATAAATCCCACAACTTCCAGTTGTTGGATTTAATATAACTTGTCCAGGTAAAAAGTTTAGACTTTACCTAAAAAGTTGCCAATTTCAGCTCTGCATTGTTTTTGCTGCTGTGCTCTGATTGGCCAGCCTGCAGCAGCTTCTGCCAGGCCGCCTTGATGAGGTGTGAAGTGGCCTAGCTTCACACAAAGGAATGTGCTTGGGGGAGAGAATCTCCCCTCAGCAGATGGTGAGGCAGGAAGGGGGAGGGCTGCCAAACTGGTCTTCAAAGGCAGAGAAGGACATTTGCAGCAGCCAGCAACACCCCCACATCCTGCAACCCCAGACAATTAGGTGCCCCCTTGATTAGATTAGGAGAGGGCAGGAGAGGGGTGGGTTTATGATTTTTAGCCACACCAGTGGGTGGGCCCAGCCAGATGTAACCTCCAAAAATCAGATTCATCCATGTTGGATTTTTAGAGACTGTTGCCTTCTGGGATGGATTTTTGCCACACTTCCCAGGAAGTGGTCATCACAGGGGGACAACCCTGTCCCTGATTGATGAACCAGGGCCCCCCTGCTTTTCACCCAGGAGCAAGGATAAAACTGGCAGACCTGCACCCACGCCTCAGATCCCCTCCAGAATTCAACAAGAAAGGAACTTAAGGAGAAGAAGGACTGCCCTGCTGGACCCCTGGCCTGCACCTGGAACCTGCACTCAGAAGGACTGCACCAGCTGCACACTTGGGCTTCACCACAAGAAGGACTTTGCCTGGCTTCAACTGGTTCAAGGAGGGACTCCCTGTTTGCTACAGGTGAAAAATTGCTAACCAGAGTCCCCTGCACCAACTCCTGAAGAAAGCGACCAGCTGACCACTTTCCAGTGGCCAAAAAGGAGTTTGCGCCAGGTGCATTCTGGGAGTTGAAGTCCGCACCCCCAAGGACCATCACAGAACTTCTGGACCCTTGGGGTGAGCTGTGGACCCCAAAAGAACCTTAAAAGAACATCTGGGTGAAGCCCCAGAAGTTTGGAAAAGATTTGAGAATTTTTGGAAAAAAGCTCCAGAGAGGGACCGACCCGACGCGGAAATTCTAGCCGGCTTGCCTCAACCGCGACCCAGCCTGACTTCGTGGTTCGTCCCGGTAAAGAAAAACATCCAAAAAAGAAACTAAGTCCGAACGTAAAAAGTTGACCGGGACCTCCCAGCCATCGTATCCGAGAAGGGCTCCACGGACGTCGGATCAAGATCCAGGTTTACCCCGGTCGAAGGATTTTCATCTCGAAAAAACGACTAAGTCCGAAGGTAAAAATCACCACCGAGGAAACCGACTTCGCGTATCCGGACAAGGTCTCCAGGAGGTCGGATTCAACTGGCAGGTTCGTCCCGGGGAAGAAAAACATAAAAAAAGAGACTGAGGGGGTCATTCTGACCTCGGCGGTAAAAGGCGCCTACCGCCGGTCAGAAATCCTCCATAATCCCGCCGCGGTCGCGGAAACCCGCCACAGTCATTCTGACCCGCAGAAGGCAAACCTCCGAAAATCCGACCGCCACAACAGACCGCCAGACCAGCGGTCGGCGGAAAGGTGGAGGTGACCAAACCTCCACCGCCACGCCAACAGAAATACGCCCATCCCATTACGACCCACGAATCCACGCGGCGGTCATTCAAACGCGGTATTCCATTGGCGGGACACACCGGCGCGGTCAGAATACACACAAACGAACAAAACTCAGCCACATTGGACGATTTGAATCCCACACACCTGATACACATACACACGCCACTCCCACACACACAATACAATATAAAACACACACCCACATCACCCACAAACCCCTACGCTTAAAAATTCGTAAAGAAGACAAGAGCGAGACACCAGCATCCAAAACATAACAGCCACAGCCACTCAACACCATCACCCACACACTATCCACACACAAAACAACACACACCACCACACTCAACTCACTTAAATACACATACTCCACCCCACACATCATACACACCACCCCATGGCACCCCAAAGACAACCCCGCTTCACAGACGAAGAACTCAGGGTCATGGTGGAGGAAATCGTTCGGGTAGAGCCCCAGCTGTTCGGCACACAGATACAATACACCAGTATTGCCCGGAGGACGGAGCTATGGCAGAGGATTGTCGACAGGGTGAACGCAGTGGGACAGCACCCCAGAAATCGGGAAGACATCAGGAAGCGATGGAACGACCTACGGGGGAAGGTGCGTTCCATGGTATCCAGGCACAACATCGCCGTGCAGAAGACTGGCGGAGGACCCCCACCTCAACCCCCACAATTCACATCATGGGAGGAGGAAGTCTTGAACATCCTGCATCCTGACGGCCTCGCAGGAGTCGGCGGAGGAATGGATACTGGTAAGTTGAAGCTTCAATACTGCCTCCCCCCCACCTGCATGCCAAATCAGACCCCAACCCTCACCCCCATCCTCGAACCCCACCCTCACCCCCACCCCCATCCTCACCCCCACCCTCACCCCCACCACCATCCTCACCCCCACCACCATCCTCACCCCCACCCCCAGCACACCTATTCCCCGCCAATGTCTCACCATCACAACCCACACATCCCAAAACCTAGGCCTGCATGCGTCCACTAAGCATGGACACCCATCACCAAAGCATGCCCAATGCATATACACATCCCCCCCACAAGCCACCCTCACCAAAGCCCCCACACACGAATGCCAGCACTTGGGGACACGAGAACCCATAGATACACCCATATGCCACTCATTGAAACTATAACCATACCTCTATACCCCTGCAGGACCCGACCGTCAACACACCGCGGCGGAGGGGCCAGAATTATCCACACCCCCCACCCAAGAGGCCGTCAGCGATGACAGCAGCTCTGTCGATCTGGACACCGATGACCAGCCCGGACCATCGGGGACCTCTGGACAGTCGGTTCCCCTCACACAGGCACAGGCCACTACAGACCCTAACCCCTCTGGGAACACCAGCACAGCTCCCACCCAGCGGGCCCATGCCTCTGTCTCCAGGGCGCGTCAATCTGCGGTGTGTCTACCACTACAGGGCACCCAGGATAACCCACCACCCCAACAACAACATGGACCTGGGGGCAGTGGTAGTGGGCACACCGGCCAGGGGGCAGAGGCCCAGGGAAACAGGGCAACTCGGCGGGCAGCTGTGCGACAGGGGGGGGAGGAGAGGCCCAGGGAACCCACTCTCCACGAGGTCCTCACCACCATCATGGGAGCATACAACCGCTCCCAGGAGACGATGGCGACGGTACTGGCCCGGTTCCAGGAGATCCAGGTGCTGCAGGAGGAACACTATCGGGGGTACAGGGAGGACATCAGAGCCATCAACACCACCCTGGTTACCATGGTAGGGCTGCTGCAGGACCTCGTAAACAGCAGGGCGGACACTGAACAACACCCAAGGGCCCCTGCCACTAGCCTGGACCAAGAACAGCCATCCACCTCCGCTGGCGATAGTGGACAGGAGGCCCCCGCACAGCAGCAGCCCACCAGACCCCCACCTCCTGCAGGAGAAGAACCACCCCGCAAGAGGGCCCTGAGATCTCGCAAGAAGACAGAGTAGGATGTCAAGACCCCCGCCAGCAATGGATACCACCTGATGTCATCCCACTGTCCCACATTGTCACCCTGTCCATCCTTGAACTGCCCATGCTCCATCTCTCCACAGGCCTCTGGACAATGCACCTGTGTGACTGTTACTCTGGACTCTGCCATGGACATTCCTTCACCATAGCCCCCACCCACTTGAAACCACCCATCCCATTTTGAGCACTTCAATAAACACCTATTTTGCACCAAAATATCAGGAGTCTGGCTGTGATTTCAATAGATTGTAATTGACATGACAGTGCAAATATGTCCTTGTACATGGTGAAGTCAACAAACAGCTGCCACAAAGCTGTAGTCCATGGGGAAACGAAGCACAGGACTCGTAGTGGGGACCCCAGATCTGAAATAGGGAGGGAAAAGCCAAAACTCAGTCATCATACACTGGGGCAAATAGACAGGCAGCAGAGATGCTGGAGAGTAGTTAACATTTACTAAATTATCTTTGAAATGTTACCTGTGTCCTATTGGAAGTACTGTTCAATGATTCTGTCCCTGTTGTCTGTTTCAGCCCCGTCGTCTTCCTCCTCGTCACTCTCCTCAGGTTCCACCGCTGCCACAACACCACCGTCTCGACCATCCTCCTGCAGGAAACGCACCTGGCGGCGCAAAGCCAGGTTGTGAAGCATGCAGCAGGCCACGATGATGTGACACACCTTCTTAGGTGAGTACATTAGGGATCCACCTGTCATATGCAGGCAGCGAAACCTGGCCTTTAGGAGGCCAAAGGTGCGTTCGATCACCCTCCTAGTACGCCCATGGGCCTCATTGTACCGTTCCTCTGCCCTGGTCCGGGGATTCCTTACTGGGGTCAGTAGCCACGACAGGTTGGGGTACCCAGAGTCCCCCACTAGCCATACACGGTGTCTCTGTAGCTGTTCCATCACGTAAGGGATGCTGCTATTCCTGAGGATGTAGGCGTCATGCACTGACCCTGGGAATTTGGCATTTACATGCGAGATGTACTGGTCAGCCAAACACACCACCTGGATGTTCATTGAATGGTAATTTTTTCTGTTCCTGTACACCTGCTCCCTGTCTCTTGGGGGAACCAAAGCCACATGGGTCCCATCAATGGCACCAATTACGTTGGGAATATGTCCAAGGGCGTAGAAATCACCCTTCACTGTAGCCAATTCGCCCACCTCAGGGAAAATGATGTAGTTCCTCACGGATTTCATCAGGGCAGACAACACTCTGGATAACACCTTCGAAAACATGGGCTGAGACATCCCGGAAGCAATTCCCACGGTTGTCTGAAATGACCCACTTGCCAAGAAATGTAGTACTGACATGACCTGCACCAGAGGGGGAATCTCTGTGGGTTGGCGGATGGGGGACATCAGGTCGGGCTCCAGCCGGGCACACAGTTCATGGATAGTGGCACGGTTAAGACGGTAGGTCAGGATAATGTGGCGTTCTTCCATTGTCGACAGGTCCACCAGCGGTCGGTACACGGGAGGATTCATCCGTCTCCTCGCCCAACCCAGCGGACGGTGCCTAGGAAGGACAACATGGAGCACACAGTCAAGCAACCCACAGGTACGTACTCACAGCTAGCACAGTATACGATTCTCTATGCAGTGAATGGCGTGTCTGAGTGGCTATGCAAGGCCTAGGCCTGTGTGACGCAGTTGAAAGTGAGGCATGTGGGCCCTGGAAATGGCGGCTGCCTGACCTGTGAAGTGTGACAATGGGATGTGAGGTCAATGCGCTGGCGTGGCACACCGCGGCGGGCGGCGGGCGAAGACCGCGGCGCGAAGCCGCATTGGTTAACATTGAAGCCTATGGGTTTCAGGAGCCAATGGCGAAGGGCGCCGGCGGTGGCGGGACGCACCGCCGCGGTACGCACCGCCGCGGACGTGACCGCCATTTTCTATCTACTTATCCACTTGCGACTTGAACTTTCACAGGAGAGGACCTATACTGCAAGTGTTGCTGTGACCTCGGTCTGGAAGGGACAATGGCTGCTGCGACTGGGGAAAGGGCCCCTGCCTTCACTGGAGAGGAGTTGGAGAAACTTGTGGATGGGGTCCTCCCCCAGTATGCGCTACTCTACGGTCCTCCAGACCAACAAGTGAGTTTTATTCAATATGGATTTGGGGCCACTGGCTGGCTTGGGGGCCTGGCGGCGATGGGGGGCATGTTGGGGCTGGCGGGGGGCCTGGCGGGGGGCCTGGCGGGGATGGGGGGCATGTTGGGCATGTCGGGGGGCCTGGCGGGGATGGGGGGCATGTTGGGCATGGCGGGGGGCATGGCGGGGGGCCTGGCGGGGATGGGGGGCATGTTGGGCATGGCGGGGGGCCTGGCGGGGATGGGGGGCGTTGGGCCACTGGAAAGGAAAATGCTGAGAAACTTGAACGTGGTATTTCTCCCTCCCTGTACGTGTCACATAGGTCCGCGCCCATGAGAAGATCGGGATTTGGCGTGCCATCGCCAAGGAAGTCCGGGCCCTGGAGGTCCACCATCGACGGGGCACCCACTGCCGCAAGAGGTGGGAGGACATCCGCCGCGGGACCAAGAAGACCGCCGAGTCTCTGCTGGGGATGGCCTCCCAACGTAGGCGGGGTGCCTGCCGTCAACTGAGCCCCCTGATGTTCCGGATCCTGGTGGTGGCCTACCCTGAATTGGATGGGCGCGTGAGGGCAGCACAGCAGACACAAGGGGGTGAGTACAAGCATTATCTACTCTGTTGTCGCGCCGTGGAGGTGTCTGGGTGGGGGAGGAGGGCTGGGGGTCCCCCTAGGCCAGGGCGATATCTGTAGGCTGGGCACCCCCGTAACCCCCTGTGTCCCCAGCCACCACCCTCAGTAGTTTGTCAGTACAGCCATCCCTGGGCCGTGTCATCCATGGGTGCAGTTGTCAACTCTAGGCGTGTAGGCCATGTTCCACGGAATGCGTAGCGTACCCCAAGTGCGCAACTTAGTACAGGGGGCATCTGTGTCTGTCATGTCCGCTAACTGTACCGGAGATCCATGTACTCAATATCCCTTTATTTCTCTCTCCCCCCCCCTTTTTGTTTGTCTTTCTGTGCTTGTGTGCATCAGCATCATCAGGCGGAGGAGAAGTGGCATCGGGGCAGGAGGGAGCTGCATCTCACATGGCCCAGGAGGGCCATGCCACAGAGTCAGACTGGACCAGTGAGACAGAGGGCGAGGGGAGCTCCACGACGGGGACGACTGGAGCCTGCAGCGACACGGACACGTCCTCGGAAGGGGGCTCCCTTGCGGGGGTGGCACCATCCGTGCCCCCCGCCATTACAGGTACAGCCGCCACCCAGCGCACCATCTCCGCCCTCCCAGCAGCCCCTCCGCGTTCGCCCCGTGCCCGCTCTGCCAGGAAGCCGGGCATCTCCTTCGCCCCAGGCACCTCAGGCCCTGCCCCTGTTACCCCCGCTGCCCTCAGTGAGGAGGTCATTGACCTCCTCCGAACGCTCATTGTTGGGCAGACTACCCTTTTGAATGCCATCCAGGGGGTGGAGAGGGAGGTTCATCGCAGCAATGCGTACCTGGAGGGCATTCATTCGGGTCAGGCTGCCCATCAGCGATCGTTCCAGGCTCTGGCCTCAGCACTGACGGCAGCCATTGTCCCTGTCTCCTGCCTGCCTCTACTAACTCCCTCCTCCCAGTCTCCTGTTCCTCTGCCTGTCCCACCCACACCATCAGACCAGCCTGCACACACCTCAACACCCAAGAGAAGCTCATCCAAACATAAGCACCACAGATCACGCAGACATTCACACACGCAACATTCCGATGCAGACATGCCAACAGTCACTACCACCTCTGTGACCCCCACCTCCTCGTCTCCCTCCTCCCTCCCTGTGACGTCTACACTCACACCTCCATTCACCTCACCATCAGCCAGTGTTTCCATCACCAGCACACCCTCCACTCCAGTCCGCACACGTGCAGTCACCACCCCCACTGCCATTTACACGTCCCCTGTGTCCTCTCCCACTGTGTCTGTCACCCCCTCTTCCACACCACACAAACGCAGCCACCCACCCAACAGCCATCCACCTCACGACAGCCTATCTCTCCTGCACCTGCACCCAAAGACAGCAAACGTGACTCACCTACAACCACATCCTCTCCCTCCACTCCCATTCCCACTGTACCTACCACTCTCCATTGTCCCAAGAAGCTCTTCCTCGCCACTACTAACTTCTTTCCTGACCCTGAGCCCCCCCCTCCTTCTCGTCGGGGTAAGAAGAGCACCTCAGCCACCACCAGCCCTGCAGCCCCCTTGACAAGGGTGCAGGGGTATTGGAGCCCGCCAGCCCGCATGTCTGGATCTTCGCCCAGCAGCAAGGGGACAGCCAGCCCACCCCCTGGGAAGAGGAGCAGAAGGCGGAAGGGGCGCCGCAGGAGCCCGCCTTCTACATCCCCCCCGGACACCACCCAGAGACAGTCACCAGCCACAGCTCCAAAGGGAGGAAAGGGCCACAGGCCGACGACTAAGGAGGGCAAGGGCAGCAAGTTGGAGAGGTCAGGCAGCAGGCCTGCTGCCCAGGAGGAGCCCACAACCCCCATAGCCGCTGCCCCGGGAGGAACCGGCACAGCTGCCCCGGGAGAGCCCACCACCCCCATAGCCGCTGCCCAGGGAGGACCCAGCCCAGCTGGCCAGGAGGGCCCCACCACCCACAGCCCAGGTGGGCAGTGAAGGAGCACCATCCCCGCTGCCCAGGAGGGCACCACCAGGCAATTAGCAGTTGGCCATAGACCGTCCGCCGTCTCAAGAACCGCTGAACTGGGCCCTTCAAGGCAAGGAGCGCTGAACTGGGCCCCGCCGTCTCAAGAACCGCTGAACTGGGCCCCGCCGTCTCAAGAACCGCTGAACTGGGCCCCGCCGTCTCAAGAACCGCTGAACTGGGCCCCGCCGTCTCAAGAACCGCTGAACTGGGCCCCGCCGTCTCAAGAACCGCTGAACTGGGCCCCGCCGTCTCAAGAACCGCTGAACTGGGCCCTTCAAGGCAAGGAGCGCTGAACTGGGCCCCGCCGTCTCAAGAACCGCTGAACTGGGCCCCGCCGTCTCAAGAACCGCTGAACTGGGCCCCGCCGTCTCAAGAACCGCTGAACTGGGCCCCGCCGTCTCAAGAACCGCTGAACTGGGCCCTTCAAGGCAAGAAGCGCTGAACTGGACCCCGCCGTCTCAAGAACCGCTGAACTGGGCCCTTCAAGGCAAGGAGCGCTGAACTGGGCCCCGCCGTCTCCAGCACCGCTCCGCTGGGCCCCGCCGTCTCAAGAACCGCTGAACTGGGCCCTTCAAGGCAAGGAGCGCTGAACTGGGCCCGCCGTCTCAAGAACCGCTGAACTGGGCCCCGCCGTCTCAAGAACCGCTGAACTGGGCCCTTCAAGGCAAGAACCGCTGAACTGGGCCCCGCCGTCTCAAGAACCGCTGAACTGGGCCCTTCAGGGCAAGAACCGCTGGCCCTTTGGCAGATGTGGCAGGGCAGGATCTATCTCGGGCAGGGCTGCAGGATGTCCTCTGGCCAACTTGCCTCCTCCAGTGGCAGTGGGGTCTGTTATGGATTGTATGGACTGTGGCTTTGCTCTCCCCAGGATGGCCCAGTGGGCAGGCCACCCACTGTATGGACTGTATGGACTGTGGCTTTGCTCTCCCCAGGATGGCCCAGTGGGCAGCCACCCACTGTATGGACTGTATGGACTGTGGCTTTGCTCTCCCCAGGATGGCCCAGTGGGCAGGCCACCCACTGTATGGACTGTATGGACTGTGGCTTTGCTCTCCCCAGGATGGCCCAGTGGGCAGGCCACCCACTGTATGGACTGTATGGACTGTGGCTTTGCTCTCCCTAGGATGGCCCAGTGGGCAGGCCACCCACTGTATGGACTGTATGGACTGTGGCTTTGCTCTCCCCAGGATGGCCCAGTGGGCAGGCCACCCACTGTATGGACTGTATGGACTGTGGCTTTGCTCTCCCCAGGATGGCCCAGTGGGCAGGCCACCCACTGTATGGACTGTATGGACTGTGGCTTTGCTCTCCCCAGGATGGCCCAGTGGGCAGGCCACCCACTGTATGGACTGTTTGGACTGTGGCTTTGCTCTCCCCAGGATGGGCCAGTGGTCATGGAGTCCCCTCGTGGATCTGGCGTCGTGTACTCAAGTGGCTGAGGTGCCCCCCCTTCCCTTCCCCCTGAGGTGCCTGTCCTATTTTCTTTCTGATGCCCCTGCAGTGTTCTCTCCGTGGAGTTCTTGTCGTGGGACTGGGCCTTGCCCCTTTGCACAGGACCCCTGTGATCCACGGACAGTGGTTGGACTACATTTAGTAGCTGTATATATTTTGTACATAGTTTATTTATTTATTGGGATTAATGGTGTACATATTTCAATATATCTGCCCGTTTATGATCTCTTCTTTTGGTCTTTGCATTATTTCGGAGGGGGGTGGTTTGTGGGTTGTGACAGTGATCTGTGGGAATGCATTGATGTGTGTGTTGTAGTGGGTGTGGGTGGGTGGGTGTGTGCCGGTAATCTTTTCCCTCCCCTGTGTCGTAGGTGCCGTACTCACCGATGTCTTCCGCGCCGCCGGGCGTGCTCCTGGTATATGAGGAGGAATAGGAGTGCGGGGATGACCTGCAACTCTGGCTCCATACTGCCGGAATCTCGCGTGGAGTGCGTAGAGGTGAGCGTTTTCCCGTTCGTAGTCTGTTTCCGCCGTGTTCTTATCGGCGGTGCTCCCGCCCCGGAAAAGGTGGCAGATTGGTGGGTCGTAATAGGGTGGGCGGTACTTTGTCTGCCGCCAGGCTGTTGGCGGGAACAGCCGCGCTGTTTGTTTGTACCGCTGTGGCGGGCGGAGTGTTAAGTTGGCGGGCTGTGTTGGCGGTTCCCGCCAGGGTCAGAATTGCATATTTTAGACCGCCGGCCTGTTGGCGGCTTGGCCGCCGCTTTATCACCGACCGCCAGGGTCAGAATGAGGGCCTAAGTCAGAAGGTAACTTTTTAACCGAGGCCTCCCGCGACTTGTAGCCGAGCAGGGCTCCATCGCGGTCGGCCTGAAAGTTTGACTTTGCCCCGGTCCTGGTGCAACCAGATGACCCGATTGGCGCTTTTTGTTTCTAAGCGCTAGAAAATAATAAGACTTTAAAAATTCATATCTCCGGTTCCCCTGAACCGATTTTAATTGTTTTTGTGTCATTTTAAAGATAAAAATATAAGCTATTTTTATAAATTGGTTTTGGATTTTTAAACTGTTTCCTGTGTTTTATTTAATTACTGTTTTGTGATATTTGAATGCTTTACACTTTGTCTCCTAAGTTAAGCCTTGACGCTCGATGCCAAGCTACCAAGGGTAGAGCTGGGATTAATTTACTGAGACCTAACTGTACCTATGTGGCGGTTAGTGGCTTGTTGCTAGGTGTAGGTACCTACCTGCCCTACCAATAGCCCATTTTCCAACAGGAGGGCTTTGTAGGCGTGCGTGAGAAGCTTGAATGTGATTCTCTTATCTATTGGGAGCCAGTGCAGGTCTTTCAGTAGGCCTGAGGTGTGGCTGTGTTTTGGGGTGTTCATGATGAGACAGGTGGAGGAGTTCTGGATGCATTGCAGTCTTTTCTCTACCTTGGTGGTGGTTCTGGCGTAGAGTGGGTTGCCGTAGTCCAGGCGGCTGCTGACGAGGGCATGGGTGACTGTTCTTTTGGATTCAGTTGGGATCCATTTGAAGATCTCCCAGAGCATGCGCATGGTGTTGAAGCAGGTGGAGGAGACTACACTGACTTGACAGTTCATGGAGAGTGCTGAGTCCAGGATGAAGCGAGGCTGCAGGCGTGGTCTGTGGGGGCTGGAGCACTTCCTATGGCAGTGGGCCACCAGGAGATGTCCCATGCTGAGGGGTTGTTTCCGATGACGAGGGCTTCTGTTTTTTCAGTATTAAGCTTGAGGCAGCTCTCCTTCATCCAGGCGGTGACTGTCCTCATTCCATTGTGGAAGCTGGTTTTGGCTGTGTGCGGGTCGTTGGTGAGGGAGATAATTAGCTGAGTGTCGTCAGCATATGAGATGATGTTGAGTGCGTGGTGTCTGGCGATGGTGGCTAGGGGGGCCATGTAGAGGTTGAAGAGAGTGGGCTCAGAGAGGAGCCTTGTGGGACGCCGCAGATGATCTTGGCCTCTGAGTAGAAGGGGGGGGAGTCGGACTCTTTGGGCTCTGTCGGAGAGGAAGGAGGTGATCCAATCTAGTGCTTTGTCTCGGATGCCGGTGTCAGTGGAGAGGAGTCTGTAGCATGCGGTGGGAGATGGTGTCGAAGGCGGCGGACAGGTTGAAGAGGATGAGAGCCGCGGTCTCACCCCTGTCTAGGAGAATGCATATGTCATCTGTGGCGGAGAGGAGGGCGGTCTCAGTGCTGTGGTTGCTCTGGAAGCCTGACTGTGAGGGGTCTAGGATGTTGAGTTCGATGTGTCTGGTGAGTTGTCTGTTAACAGCCTTTTCGATGACCTTAGCTGGGAAGGGGAGCAGAGAGATGGGCATGACGTTCTTGGGGTCACCTGGGTCTGCGGTGGGTTTCTTCAGTAATGGCTTGATTTTGATGTGTTTCCAGATTTCTGGGAAGGTGGCGGTTTCAAAGGAGTGGTTGATGATGTGCTGCTTGCTTTGATGAAAATGTGGAGGGGGCTGGGTGAGCCAGAGTGGATGGAGTTCATGATGTTGAGGGTTTCTTTGTCAGAGATGTTGGCCCAGCACAGTAGGGGGGGGGGGTTTGGCGGAGCTTCAGTGGTGGATATGCCGGTAGTGGGCGTGGGAAGGTCCTGAGTCAGGAAGCTGTCGTAGATGTCTGCTATCTTGCCATGGAAGAAGGTGGAGAGGTTATTACAGAGTTCTTGTAAGGGGAGGATATCCGTGGAGTTTGCTCTGGGGTTGATCAGTTCGCTGATGATCGCGAAGAGTCCCTTGCAGTTCTGTGCGTTGTTGTTGATGCGTTCCTGAAAGGCGTTTCTCTTGGTGGTCCTGATGAGTTGGTGGTGTGTGTTTATAGCTTTTTTGAAGGCTTTGTGGTTGGAGGGGGTCTTGTCATGTGCCATTTTCTTCCAAGGCGTCTGCAGTTTTGTTTTGACTCCTTTACCCGGTAAGGGAGATCATTCAATTGTTTATGTTTTCTCATATCCCCTTCACTTCCTTTCTTTCCCTGTTTCTATGAATAGCATAGCCCCAAAAACGCTTAGAGCCCTTCATGTCTTCGGTCAGCTATTCTTTATGTGCCCTCGGGGTACCGCGGCTGCACCAAACGTCTGAGACGCTTGTCTATCCGCTTTCACTGAGTGGACCGGCTCTTCCAGAGCCAGGGCGAACGTCATTTTTGTTTTTGCCATAATCGAATGCAGAGAAGCTGCACAGTACCTAAGAAAGTTAACTGTTAATAAAACGACAAAGTCCCTGTCTATATATATATACATATATATATATATATATATATATATATATATATATATATATATATTATATATATATATATATATATATATATATATATATATATATATATATATATATATATATATATATATATATATAATATTTTTTTCATGCACCTTAATCCTAGTGGTAATTTTTTCATGACTTTTCTAAATACAGGTTTTTCTGCCCCTAAATATGGATCAACCCTAGCCCAAAGAATTCTTTTTCTGCTAAGTGTTTTTCTGCACCCTCATTACTTATTTATATGATTTAAGGACTCCTTGATTTTCTTTCCAGATACCACGAAGAGATGGTCATAATTTCAAGGTGCAGCTACAGTGCCTTTACCATTTGGTTCCCCTTTACCTTGCATTGCCACCAGTATGATCAAATTAAATTTTTTTGAAAATATCCAATTTGATGATACACTGTAAAATTTAGTTAAAACATTTATTTCTCAATATGTTAGTTCCCCGGGTTATTCTTGGTCCTGATGAGACCCTTACATCCACAATAAGGGTTGAAACGTAGTCGACAGCTTCCAAGACAGACCTCTTGTTCTTCCTTTATGTTGGTTTATGGACTTTACATAACTGTTTTTAATATCAATTCAGGAGGCTGTCTTGTCAGGCACTGATACACCTATGATTTAATGCTGATAATATTAATGTACTATTTGTATTTCTTCCTTTTGGTGTTGCTTGTTTTGCACTGGGGTGGTACTTTTTTGTATATTTTTTCTTTTTTGAATGCTCAAAAAATGTTTTTCACAACAAAGGTTTTTAAACTATTTAATACATATTTTTGTATATGCCAAGTACTGGTAGCATGACAGATACTTGTAAAAAAAAAAGTGTTCAAAAGAAAGCATATTAAGGTCGATATATCCTTTAGAAAAACAGTGGCTTGCTTCAAACATCATTATTTCTTTGTAAATGAATTTCACGTGGATGTGTGCTTGTTCTATCTAGGTAGCCCATAGGGCAGGGTGTAGGGTAAGTAAAGGGCAGGACATATACTTTTTAGTTTTACATGTCCTGGTAGTGAAAACCCCTCTCATAGGAGAGCATTGGGAATGCCTTAATACTTTTATTAAGAGTAATTATTGGTTAAGAAGGAGTAGGACTGTTGTGCTTGGTACCTCTGGGCTTAATGAATCCTCCTTAATGGTAAAGCTGGATTTATGATTACAACTTCAAAAGAATTACATTTTTAGAAAGTTTCAATTTTTCTACTCTTAAGCCTTGTTTGCTTGCCTCTAATACATGTCTGAGTTGAGAGCCAGCTGGGCTTTGTGCATTCCCTCTAGACAGTTACACACATTCGGAACTAAGGTGTACCTGTTGGGCCATCCATATTCTAACTGGTCATCACCAACCTGATGGGCAGTCTGGGTGGGAGAAGCTTACTCTTGTATCTGAATAAGGCTATGCCTGTCCAAACACAAAGCGCAGCATACCCCCCTGTAATATATTTGGAGCCAGGACAGAAAACTGTGTGCAGTTCAAAGTTCTCTTTGAAGTCACACCCACTTCATAGGCACCACTGGATATAAGAACTGGACTTCTGATCCTACCAAATCATTACACTTCTAGAACTGAGGTCATCCTACCAGGAAGAAGGACTGCTGTGCCGAAGGGACTGTCACTCTGCTGAAACTCTGCTGGACTTTGCTGGACTTCTGCTTTGTTGTGCCTGCCCTTCTGCCTGCTGCTTCCTTGCCTGGGAGTGGGAAGGACTTGACCTGAATCTCTACATCCCCAGAACCAAGTGACTCTAAGGGCTAGCTGGCTTGCATTCTCTTCTGCAGACTCAAGTACATCAAATAATACCTGCAACTCTCCTACAGCACCTGCACTCTGCCACCTGTGAGTCCTGCCCTGCCAAGTGGTGCTTAACCAGTCCTGAGCCCTTGGAAGTCAGTTATTTTGGGCTGCAATTCTTGACGTCGCTGCATCGCCATTGCACCAATTGGAACCTCTCATCTCTCCTTGGCACAGACGCATCACCACTGCCGCTGAGGTCAAAGACATAGCAGCACCAACTGTGCAGCTCAGAACTGGCGCATTGACTTCAACCCCGTTGCATCACCTTTGCATCACCTGACTGCGTGCCTCAAAGACGATGCACCACCTTCGCAAAGGGGTTCAATGCTGCACCATTGTTCAAGAAACGGTAACTGTGTGGCTTGACGATGAAACATTTCCTGACTGCGTGGATCAGAAATGATGCATGGCCCTCGCATCATCTCCTCTGCTCTTGGCATCGGATCCTTGACATCGACCTAACCCTCCATACAAGGTACTCTTTCAGCGGGACAAGGTTGATCCCTGTAGCAAGCCCACGCTCCATCATGTTCGGCCTGAACTTTGGATTTACCTCGGTTTAGTATGATCAGATAGTCCCGGCTGGTGTATCATGCTTCCAAGCTCTACACTTCTAATCTTTAAAAATTCATATCTCGACTTCTACTCATTATATTTTTGTCATTTTGGTCTTGTTTTTTCCATAAAATATAATCTATTTTTCTATGCTGGTGTAGAGTGTTTTGTGGTGTTTTCACTGCATTGCTGTTTTAAGTGTTGCAAACTCAACTAGTAACTTGTATCATAACTTATGTTATTGATAGAGGGTACAGGACAAAATATCTTGTTTGATTATTGGTTTCACATATTTAGTATAGGATGTGAAAACAATCCTAATGCAAGATATTGTATCCTGTAACCTTCTTCAAAAACACTGGGTATGATACAAGTAAGTGATTGAGCATTCACATTTTAAAAGCAAAGGTAGAAGTGTTGGTGAATGAGTCCCACAGGACATTTATTTGGCTTTTTAATTTATAGGACTTAGGCAGTATTCCTCAGCATGTTTGCTTTAGTTTCAACTGTAGATATGTTTCATCAGTTCAGGGAATGAGGCCTCGGAAGGCTTACTCCTACACCCCCCAACTTGCATCCACAAACTGGAAAGAATTGGATTTAGCACAGTAAGCGCCACATTAGCGTCATTATTTTTGACGTGAATGTGGCACAATGAGGCCGAAATCTCTGCGCTGTATTTACAGAGTGGCACAATGCATGTATTGCTCCGCTCTGTAACCCTTTGCACTACATTATGCCTGCACCAGTCATAATTTATGCAAAGGAGCAGTTCCCCCATTAGGGGGGGCCTGAAAAATGGCACGAGTAAAATCTATGAGATTTGCTTGCACCATTTTTTATGGCACTTTTAACGCCTGCTCAGAGAAGGCGTTAAAAGGGGGCTTCCAATATTTAGAATGGGCCCCTATGTACTCTGCAGGCATAGCACCAACATTTTGGAGCTACTCCTGCAGAGTACATCAATAGTGTCACATTGAATGATGCTATTGCCTCCTACCCTGCGCCAAGGTGTGCCGTATTTTAAATATGGCGCACACATGGTGGTGGTAGGGGGCGCTAATGGCGCAGGCAAAGTGGCACTGCACTTGGTGCAGTGCCAATTTCCATAAATCTGCCCCTAAGTGCGCTGAAGATGCAAGAAAGAAGAATTCCATGAACATTAAGTAGCTAGGGACAAAAGGCATTTGTATAGGTTCACCTGGCAAGTTTACATGATTAGTCAGGACTGATGAGATCATAGTCATGAAAGGGTAAGAAAAGCTTAGGGTAGATGTGCTTTCACTGGGATATTGCATAGGTAGGAGGCATATAGTAAAGGTAGTACAGATACACATGCCATGACTTCATTTTCACCTATGGATACAAACCCATTGGTGCCTCACTCGCTGAGATACTGAATTACTCTGCCACATATGGGTAAATGCTTAACATGCTTGCCATGTTCATCCTCAATTAGAAATTAGTAGATGTTCAGTTTGCTGTATGATAAGTGCATTACAGTCACAGCACTGCACAGAACAGCAGATAGGACATGTGCTATGTTCTCAAGAATAACTGTGTGTCAAAAACTACAGTGCTTCATAGTTTATGATGTTCTCTTTTTGGAACTTTAGCAGTATACTCCAGCATGTTTGCTTTAGTTTCAAGGGTAGATATGTTTGCTCAGTTCAGGGAATGAGGCCCGGGAAGGCATACTCGGACACCCCCCAACTTGCATCCACAAAGTAGAAGGAGTTGGATTAACCAAAGTGATTGCGCTAAAGACAAATGTCGTACATGTCTTTCTGAGCCTCACGTGGCTGTCATGGGAGCCATTAGTAATGGTTCACTAGGCATGCATTTGGTAATTTTAAGAAAGGAGGAGGCAGTTACTTGAAAGGTGATAAAATGTAGTCAAACTGATTCCGTCCTGTGGTATAAGAATGTGATGGGCCCTTGTATGGTGGCGGTAGGTTGATATGAGTGCACTGATTGGTTGGATTGGGCCTGTCGCAGGCAATATAAAAAAGACTTGTGTGTGGTGTGTGAATGGCATGTGAACACATCATAAAGGGATCCAGAATCCACCCTTTCTTTCAATCATCCTTTCACCCATCCATCCGTTACCCAGTACTTCCCCACGCATATTTTCACCTACCGATGCATGCTTTCCTTTCACTCATTTCACCCATCCTTTCTAGTCGTGACTTTATGGCTCACCTTCAATGATCTTGTTTTCAATATTTAGATACTTGGATTATTTGTGCTTTGAAGCTAGCATTTCTGGAGGTGCTAAAACAAACCAGTGTAAGTGGTGGATTAACTTTAAAAAAATAGTGCAAGATTTGTATCTGTGGCAGTAAGATGGCTTTTACTAAGACCTCTTTGGTTACTTTTTTCTATTATGGGTAGCTGTGGAACTTGGGCCATAGCTCATCCAGCACATAGGCAAACCTGCAAATTTCTGACAACTAGACAACCAGGGGAGTATAAGGGTGCATGACTTTGCATGGCTGTCACCGGGTAATATTGCCCAGAAGCCCCAGCAAACATCAAACTTTGGAAAGAAAAACATTTTTACTACATTTCTGTAAAAGAAAGAAATGGAATCTGCATGAAGCCATAGGTTTCCTACTACTCCGAGTTCCCACAAATCTCCAGATAAGAACGGTACCACACTTGTGTGGATGGCCCAAAAGAAAATGACACCAAAGGCTCTAAATCGCTTTCTCACCCACAATATTCTACAAACCTGATGTCACACATTTGCCTTTCCTTTCTGTGATGGAAACTTCCAGAATCTGCAGGAATCCACAGAATTCCTATCTCTCTGCTTTACCTGACTCGTGCTGATAAAATTGCTGCCCCAATTGTGTGGCTTAGTCTAGTGCCTCCTGTAGGAAGGGCCCGAACCAGGGTCAACGATAGGCCAGAGGGTGCAGAACTCTGCCCCGCTGGTGGAGTATTTAGGATTCTGTCACTTCGCAAAATGCGGAGTAGCGCAGGGTTCCCGAATTCCACCTTTGGCATGGAAGGGAGTTCATTCACATGAGATTTGTTTGTGGTGCTCGAGAGTGCCAAATCACTCTCAGGCTGCTAGTGCGCGCACACGAAAATTCACTTGTGGTCACACTGCTTTAGGCCATGAGAGCGGCCAAAACAGTGGTGCTCATGAGCACATATACATTCTGGAGTAGATTTTCTAATTGAGATGCTTCGAAATCTAGTCAAAAAGAGATTTTTGACTGGAATTTCTTCTCCAAGGGACCCTTCAATTTGTTTTTTTAGTGTGAGAAGCTTTTTTTCCCCAAATAGGAAGGAAGAAACCCCGAGACTCCAACTTCCTATTCCTGTTCATCAGGCTCCTCCCGTGCTTTGTCCATTTCCTGGTCACTTTTTCTTGGATTTCGAGGTAGAAGGATCACTCTCTTTGTCTCCTGGATATACCTGTGGATTTAAGGACTTTCTTTTTTTGTGAAATCACACAAGTTTAAAAACAATTGCATAAGGGTGTTGTTTGCATGGGCTTGCAACAGTTTTTCTTTGTACTTTAATTTGATTTAAAAATGTTATAGTGGTGGGTGGCCTGGAGTTTAAGTATGGGCCTAGTTATTATTTATTTTGCAATTCATTGATTCTTCATCTTTTGTAAAGGAAAATCGTTGTACGACTTAGTTCCTTTTGCACATGTTTGTAACATGTTTGTAACATTTGCAATATTATTTTACTATGCGGCCTAGATTTCCAAAGGCTGTCTAGCCAGTAAGCCCAGCACTAGTAGTCTTCAGTGTATTAAATACATGTTTCAGTGGTATATGTTTTTAAAACTTCGTTTAGGGCAGAGATGACATTGGATTAGATTCAAAATGTTGGGTGTTGGCTATATTTTGTGTAGTCTCTGGCCATAGGTTTGCATGTGTTCTTTGTTCTATATGCCTTCTTGCTCGTAGCTGTTGTTTGACCAAGTAGCAGGTGGACATTTTGTGCAACCAGCCAGTGTGTCTTTGCCAAAGGTTTTGCATGTGTTCTTTGTCCTCCTTGCTCCTTGTTATTTGACCATGTGTCTGACAGCCATTTTGTGCATCCAACCAGTGTGCCTTTGCCTTCGGCCTGCATGTGTTCTTTGTTCCCCACGAGTCCATGCTTCTTGTTGTTGTTGTTTGACTATGTGGCTGGCAGCCATTATGTGCATCCAGCCAGTGCATCTTTGCCATAAGCTTGCATATCTCCTTTGTTCCCCATACCACCTTTCCCCTTCTGGTTATTGTTTGGCCATGTGGCTGGCAGCCATTTTGTCCATCCAGCCAATGTGCCTTTGCCATATTCTTGTTGTTTGACCATTGCCTTTGCCAACAAACACCATGGTGGTCATTATGACATTGGCGGTAAATGCTGCTTACCCCCGTGGTGATGGCCGCCAACATACCGTTGCAGAGGCGAACATCCGTTGGACATATTATGATACACACACACTAAACCGACAGAATACTGCCACAAACACAAATCCGCCAGACCAAAGGTCAGTGTTAAAGTGTCAGTATAAACACCCATACCGTTACGTCAACAAAACAACGCCCACCACATTATGACCCACGAATCACCACGGCGGACATTCAATGGCGGTAAACCATTGGCCGTACACACTGGCACGGTCCGAATGGCCACTCAAATACAAAACAACACAACATTGGCCAAAACTAAAATCACACACCTGACACTCATACACACACCACACACACCCACTCAGCCACAGGAGTATAAAACATACATGCACATTACACACAACCCTTTGCCAACATGAAAAGACTGCGATAGCTAGCTACACAAATCACAGAGACAACTACACACACACCACAACCACCCATATATCCGTTGGGCACTCCACATCCCACACCCCACCATATTACTCAACACCCTCTGCAAAACACACACCACACAACACCCATGTCCCCACTAAGGCACCCCTCATTTCACAGATGAGGAGTTGCGGGTTATGGTGGAGGAAATATTCAGGGTAGAGTCACAACTCTTCAGAGCACAGGTACAGCAAATCTCCATTGCAGGAAGATGGAGCTATGGCGAGGAATCGTGTACAGGGTGAATGCCGTGGGACAGGATCCAAGAACAAGGGACAACATCAGGAAGAGGTGGAACGACCTACGGGGGAAGGTATATACCGTGGCAGCAAGACACCAGCTCGCCATCTAGATGACTGAAGGTGAACCCACAACTCCTCCCCCACAGCTGACAGCATCGGAGGAGCAACTCATGGCAATCCTGCACCCTGAGGGACTCACTGGAGTTGCCAGAGGACTGGACACTGGTGAGTCAATATTTACTACTTATCACCCCGATACCTGCATGCCATGTCACCCCCTCACCATGACTCCCATCACTCCATTCCATCCCACACAGAGCACCTACACATGTGACTAACCCCAACGCCAAGCCGTGCATGCCATACCAATGCATGTACAGCCCTCCCAGCCCTGCATGTACACCCATCACCAAAGCATGCACAACATGGAAAACTAACAATGCCACAATACATCTCCATACACAAACAAAGATGGCAGGGCAACAGCAACGATATTGGGGAAGCTAGAGATGTACAATATGTCACAGACATGAAGCATAATACATCACTTACATCCCCACAGGTGACCCAGCCAATCCCAGCGGAGAGGAGGCGCTACGACTATCCAGTCCCCCAAAAGAAGATGCCTGCAGTGATGACAGCAACTCTGGACTTCTGGGTCTAGATGAACTACTGGCCCATCAGGGACTACTGGTCAGTCGGCCACCTCAGCCCACTCCCAGTCTACCAGAGAGCCTCCACCCTCAGTATCCAAAACCACAGCACCCACCCAACATCCCCACACCTCTATCCCAAGGACACGTCAATCAGCAGTGTGCCCACCTGTACAGGGACCCCAGTCCACACCTCACAGCCAAGACAATCAGGGTCTTGGGGTCAGTGGCTGTGGGCACACAGTTTAGGTGACACAGGCACAGGTAGACAGGGACACTCAGAGGACAGCTGTGCCCCGGGGGGGCAGGCCCAGCGGAACTGACTCTCCAGGAGGCACTCCCTAATGTCCTGGGGGCTTAACAACAATCCCAGGACAAGATGGGCCAGATTCTTAACAACATGCAGGTGAACAAGTGGCTGCAGGAGGTACACCATCAGGAGATCAGGGAAGATTTGTAGTCCCTAAACACCACCTTGGTCTCCATAGCATGGATGCTGGCTGATATGGCCAACATCATGAGGGAATGTACAGCACACCAGCGGGCCCCTTCCACTAGCCAGTCAACTGAACAGCCCACCATATCTGCTGCAGCTAGTGGACAGGAGGCCCTGCCACAGGACCCACAGGCCACCAGCACCCCCCCCCCTGCAGAAGGTGAACCACCCTACAAACAGTTTCTGCGACCAAGACAATTGCCAGAGACACTTGCCAAGACCAAGAACACTGCCAGGAAATCAGACCCTCCTGAATATCCACCTTGTGTTCCACTCTGTCACCTTGTTCACTTTGAACTGCCATTGCTCCCCTTCCTATGGCCCCTTGGACACTGGACCTGTGCTACAAACAGACTGGACCAATACCCTGGACTTTCCTCTACCATTACCCCTTTCCATTGCACTATTCGTTTTATTAATTGTTCTACAATAAACACCCTTGAACACAAATTGAGTGATAGTGCTTTATGTGATGAAAATGTGTTACATCTTGTGCAATTGACATGAACTTTGGTGTAGTATACAAATGATGAGCTGTAGCTGTCTGTAGTCATGACATCAGTGCACAGTAGTAATAACACCAATATCTGAAAAAAGAGAAGGAATAGGTGACAGTCAGTTGAGATGCAAAGGAAGTGACTGCCATCCTGCTACAGCCATACTGAAAACATAAATAATTAGAGGACTGGTCAGTTCCACTGACTTACCTGAGTGTCATTGGAAGTACTGCCGTATTACTGATGTTCTGTTGTCCACATCCTCATCCTCTGCCTCCTCATCCTCAATGTCCTCAGGGTCCACTGTTGCCACAGGGGCATTTCCAATCTCCTCCTCCTGCAGATAAAGCACATGTCATCTGATGGCCAGGTTGTGCAACATGCAGCATACTACAACTATCTGGCAGACCTTCTCCGGGGAGAAGCACAGGGATCCACCTGTCAGATGGAGGCATCTGTACATGGCCTTCAGGAGGCCGAAGGTACCTTCTATGATTCGCCTGGTTCGCCCCTGTGCATCATTATAACGATTCCCAGCCCCTGTCCTGGCATTCCTCACAGGGTTCAGGAGCCACAACAGGTTTGGGTAGCCAGAGTCACCTGCAATAATTGAGGGACAAACATTAGCCTTACACAGCGGTATAGGGTATGACTCCAGAAGGCATACACTGACATATCTTGGGTGGGGACTCAGGCTCACCTATCAGCCACACCCTGTGCCTCTGTAATTGTGCCATCACATTTGGGATGCTGCTATTCCTGAGGATGAAGGCATCATGCACCGACTCAGGATACTTGGTAATGATGTGGGAGATATACTGGTCCGCCAGGCACACCATTTGCACATTGAGTGAGTGGAAACTCTTCCGATTCCTGAACACCTGTTCATTGTGGCGGGGGGGACAAATGCAATATGTGTTCCGTCAATCGCCCCAATAATATTAGGAAAATGTCCCATTGCATAGAATCCAGCCTTCACAGTGGCCAAATCTTCCACTTGGGGGAAATGGAGTCTATAGGTCAGTGTCATATGCCTCTTCTCCAGTGTAGCCAAGTCCACAAGGGGTCTGTACACGGGGGCTTGCCTCCTCCTCCTATCCCTCCGCAGTAGTAGGTATCTAAGGGACACAAGAGTGAGAAGGGTGTCACAAACTGAACAATGGAACCACCACCACAGTGCAACTGGGCATGTATGTAGTCAGACAATGGGAATGGCAATGTATGTACAATTCATATCAGTGATGCAGTTTACAATTTCTGATTGTTGTTCACCACCATGGAATGGCGACAGCCTGTCGTGTACGTACGGACAGGTGGAAGTGATGTAACTCCGCCGGCGTTGGTCGTCATGGCGGAAGGCGGTCTTGCACTGCCATGCTATTCCTCATTTGCTAACATGGAGCTCTACAGAGTACAGCATCCAATGAAGATCACCGGCGACGGTGACGTGACTGCCATTTTCTATCTATAACCTCTCTTGATTCCTGACTTTCAACAGGACAACACCTACACTGCGTATGCTGCTGTGACCTGTGTCTGCATCCTGCCATGGCCCAAGTGACCAGCGAAAGGGCCCTGCCTTCACTTCGGGTGAGTTAGAGTGCCTGGTGGATAGGGTCCTACCCCTGTATGGACAGATGTATGGGCCTCCAGACCAACAGGTAAGTACACCCTGGGGACAATGCATGCAACAAAGTGTGGGGTATGTCTGGTGGTAGTGTACATGCAGGGCTCTGGGAGATGTGTGTGCTAGTGGAGATGGAAATGTAAATTGTGGGCCATATGTTTGACAGGCCGGATTGTATGGTTAATGGTGTCCTCCTGTCTGTATTACCTGTGCAGGTCAGCGCCCATCAGAAGAAGGGATAGTGGCGTTCCATCGCCAAGGACGTGCGGACCCTGGGGGTCAACAGCAGGCAGAGCACCCACTGCAGGAAAAGGTGGGAGGACCAGAGACGCTGGGCCTGGAAGACCGCAGAGGCCCAGCTGGGAATGGCCTCCCAATGAGGACAGTGTGCCAGTAGGAACCTGACACAGCTGATGGCCCACATACTGGCGGTGGCCTACCCAGAGCTGGATGGGCGCTTAAGGGCAGCACAGCAGCCACAAGGGGGTGAGTACAGTGAGTGTGACAATCATGTTTGTTGGCTGGCATGGGATTCTGGTGGTGGGTTTCAGTTAGTGGGTGCCCCCTAATGCCAGCTCAGACATTGCTGCGTGGTGCAGCACAAGGTAAATGGGTGTATTGCAAAGTCTTGTATTCCAGCTAGGTGGCATTCCAGGTCAGTCAGGGCTTAGTGGGTCCCAGGAGGTGCAGTTGGCAGTGTTTGGCTCTCATCTTGCTGTGGTACCTAGCCAACGGAATGCCAGTGCGATGCAAGGTGCCCAATCGTGATCCCTGTGTGTGATGGTAATGTGTATGCCATCTGTGGTGTTGATGTTGTAATTCACCCAGTGCTCCCTTTCTCTTTCCTGTACCTATTTTCTTCTGTCATCCTGTCATTGTGTGCATTAGCATCATCTGGCAGAGGAGCAGGGACCAGGAGGCAGAGTCTACTGATGCTGAGGGGTCCAGTGGGACAGAGGGCAAGGGAGCACCATGGCGGCGACAGGAGGTGACAACATTGACTCTGATTCCTCCTCTGATGGGAGCTCCCTGGTGGTGATGAACACCTCTGGAACCACCCCAGCTACAGGTACAGCTGCCACCCCTGTACCAGCACCACCCTCCCAGTAGCCCCCCACCGAGTTGCCTGTGCACACTCACCCAGGAAGGTGGGCATCTCCTTCGCCCCAGCTACCTCAGGCACTGCCACAGTGAGCCCTTCTGCCCTCAGTGAGGAGGCTATTGACCTCCTGAGATCCATCTCTGTAGGGCAGTCAACCATAGTGAATGCCAACAGGGGCTGGCATCGCAGATGCAGCAATGCAATGCGTTCCTGGAGGACATCCATGGTGGCTTGGCGGCCCTACAGAGATTGTTTCAGCCTTGGCCTCCTCTCTGATAGCTGATGTCCCTGTTCCTACAGTCCCCCATCCGACTACCACTTCCCAGTCCCAGTCTCCTCAACCCATCCCATGCACACATACAGACAAGCATGCAAACAAAACATCAGACAAGAGTAGCACAGTCAAACACAGGCGGCACACTTAAGGTCACAAGCACTCACACAAACAACAGACAGTTGCACACACAACCACATCCACTGTCCCCTCTCCTCCTCCTTCTCCCCCCTCACAGTCACTCCATCAACAGTCACCACCACCATCACCACATCATGCAGCACCACTCCCTCAAGCTCCACTCCCATCCCTTCTCCCTCATCTTGCCCCAACGTACCTAAGAAGCTTTTCCTTGCCCATCTTGACCTCTACCCTCTCCCTCCATCCCCCTGTCCTGTCCTGTCCTGCCCGTAAGAGCAGGGTCCCAACGTCCCAGCACAGCACCTCAGCCAAACAGTCTGCCACTGCTCCCATCAAATCCTCAGCTGTTGGCACAAAGGGTCCCCGGAGTGTGATGGCTGCCATTCCTACTTTGAGCACACCTCCACCTCAGAAAGGGAAGACTAGGGTGGTAAAATCAAGGGACACAAAACGGGGACAGTGGAGGCACCTCCTAGTCCTGGAGGCAAGAAAGGGAAGGTTCCCACTCTACCATCCAAGAAAGGGAAGGTTCCCACTCTACCATCCAAGTAAGGGAAGGTACCCACTCCACCACCCAAGAAAGGGAAGGTTCCCACTCCACCAGCAAAGAGAGGCAGGAGGCACCCTCCACTAGCAGAGGGAAACAAACCCTCACTCCCAACAGAGGCAGCCAGGGAAAGTCCTCCACCAGCAGTGGGCAAGGAGGCCTCACCTCCAGCAGAGGCAGCCAGGGTAACACCTCCACCAGAAGTGGACAAGGAGCCCTCACCTCCAGCAGAGGCAGCCAGGGTAACACCTCCACCAGCAGTGAGCAAGGAGCCCTCACCTCCAGCAGAGGGCATGTAGGCCACCCACCAGAGACAATTGGGCAAGGAGCCCCTTCCAGAACCAAAGGGCATGTTCCCCACTTCAGAGACTGTGGCCTTACACTCCCCACCAGGGACAATTGGGCAAGGCGCTCCCTCCAGAACCAGTGGGCATGTTACCCAACCCAGCTGAGGTGCCCCCTGCCCCACCCCCCTTTCCCCTGAGGTGCCTGCCCATTTCCAACATGATGCCCCTGCACAGTGGAGACCGGATAATGTCAGAAGTCAAGTTTGGCCTTGGACTGGGGCCTGTGGCCATGTAGACCTTTTGTACTTTGGACTGGCCATTGGGCCTTTCTGAACATTGACGCATGCTTTTGTTATTGCATGGACAATATGGTGGCTGTTGGCATCAAATAACAGTGTCACTTAAACCTCAATGTGGTCCTTGTTGTAATTAGATGTGGGTCCTGTGACATTTGTTTTATGCTGCAGCTGGTTGTGTGTATGGTGTGTGTTTTGAGTGTGTGTGTCACTCTCCTTTTCTTCCTTCTCTCCCTTGTATGCTCGGCAGCTGTACACACCGTCGCCGTCTTCATCGATGTTGGTGTTCCAAAAGAACCATGGCGTAGAAGAGCATTGAGAAGAAGTTCAGGTTCCATGGCTACGGCAGTCTCCTTTGTGCCTCTGATGGTGAGTCTTTCATTTTCGATGCAGTGTTTCCGCCATGGCTTTTGATGGCATTGGTACCGCCTCGAAAATCTTGGTGGATTGCTATGTCATAATATGCTTGACGGTACCCTGTCTTCCGCCTGGCTGTTGATGGCTACCACTGTCAGTGGTGTTAACGCCCTGGCGGTTGATGTTGTACATTGGCTGTCTATGGGAGGGATCACCGCCATGGTCATAATTTGGTGGTAATTACCGCTAGCCTGTCACCGCCAATGTCATAATGTGGGCCCATATATCTTTCATTGATCATTATTACTCCACCCCTTCATTGCGCATCAGTTATTCAGAGACTTCATCATCATAGGTTTCAGTGTGAACCAACAAAATTCCCAGAGTGATATTTTTGATAGAAGATACTGCAGTGCTAACTGAACTGTAGCAATGTATTGTGGTTGTATTTTTTAATTCAAAAATAAAGGGGTGGCATCTAAAAAATGTATAATGCTTTTACCTAGTCACAAAGAATGTGGCTGGCTCACTTTCAGCTGCAGGAGGGGATTCCGTTGGTGTGGTAGAAGCGGCGGCAGGGACTTGCAGTGGTAAGTCACATTGCTTGTTTATGACAATTACTATCATACTCAATAGCTATAAGGGCATCGTTGTGACTCATGATCATGAGCCTCTCACTTTATCAGCTACAGTGGTGGTTTAGTTACGGACAATTCTATCTGCAACTCAGCAAAAGCGCAAATAATGTACATTGAAAATGATGACTTGATATAAGTGGGGAAAGAACAGAAGGTTAAAAGAAAGGATGGGTGAAATAAGTGAAAGGAAATGATGCGTGGGTAGGTGAAAGTATGCCTGGGGAAGTACTTGGTAAATGGATGGATAGGTGAGGATGATTGAAAGAAAGGGTGGATACCTGATTGATTAATGGATTGGAAATGTTGGTGAAAGACTGATGAGATAAAGGAAAGCTTAAATCATGGTGACTATGGGTGAATATAGTAGGAAGAATGAAAAGATGATTGGATAATTACTTGGATGAATAAACAAGGGAGTTTTCTAGAGAGGAGCATGTGGCTCACCTACGTTGTCTACTTTGTTTTATGGTTATCAAAGTTATGGTGTAAAGTGGGGATATTTAAAAAAAATTCTAATCCCTTGTTATACTGTATTTGCTGAGTGAGGCAGATATGTATCCCACCCATCAATATTCATCAACCTCCTCCCCGGCCATGGCATTTCAATACACATGACTGAAGAAGTGCAATATGGTTAAATTGTGTGACTGAAGTGCTGGCAGTGAAATCTGTCTGTTCTTCAGTTAATGTGGTATTTACATAGTTTTCAATGCATTGCCAACAGAACAAGCAAGGTATAGTTCCCTTCACTCACTCAGTCGTCACTTAGTACTTCACTCCTTTATTCTTTCCTAAGTTCTTTTATCCCGGCCTACCAAAAATATAAAACAACCATTCTTGCCATGTGCCACATTTATTTGGCCATATGAAGTGATTCTAAAATCCCATAATAAATTTAATTGATGCCTAATCAGAATTTTCCCTTTAGACTTTAGTATATTATAGTGACTGAATAAGTCAACGCTCGGGCATATGATGAATCAATGATCAGTGACACTACTCTATTCAGTAGCAATAGCTCTACCTATGCGTATAATCCTTCTACCTTATTCTGCAGTAGAATAAGTCAAATGTCCTTTCCTTACTGCTCAGAGAATCAATTTGTTGGAAATAATTTGGGGTGGTGGGTTAGGCCAGTGAGTACAGTGGGTTAGGTTAAGTGTAAGGGATACTCTGTGACAAATGTGAAAAATACAATCTATATAGCCCATTCCTTTCCCTGTAGTGCAGTGCATAATTTTCCCTACCGTCTACTTATGGGAGACAGAATAATAATATCCATATTTTATACCTGACATATGTGACATAGCATATTTTTTATTATTTATATGCCTCTTTGGAATCAGGGTTGAAAGTGAAAGGCATTATGTGAGGCATGTGTGAGTAAACAAATAAAGTTAGCCCTCTGACTCTCCTAACAATTACCACACCAAATTCCAATGTCCCTAGGGGACCAGCAATGTACTGCTACACTGCCACCTACTACTTATTTGTAAACAAGTGTTTTCAATTTGTCTTTTTTACTTTTGTTTTTCTTAATATAGGTACTCCTGCTGGTACACCAGCACTACCCACCAGGCAGAAGATAGCAGCTTGTCCGTGGCTGCAGAATCTGGAGACTATCCGGACAGAATGCCAGTGGCTGGTGGTCCTAGAGGATGAAGAGGCGGAAATGGCTGCCTCTGACCCGAGCCCCAGTTCAGCAGCATGCAAGACCCAGCCTCCCGGCCATTACTTATTCGGCGCCTCCACCAGCTGTCAGAGGCCCTGCTATAACTGCTACTGCCCCCTCCCGCCCTGATAGGGCATTGCTGCATTGCAGCAGACTACAGACTAGTACAGACCGGAAAAAGCCAGCTACCAAAAAAACCATGAAATAAGGAAAAAAAGATAATGCGGGGATAACATGAATTAAACAATAATTGGATAGTGGAGTTGGAAAAAAGGAGACATTCTAAAAAAAGAAACAAAGCAAAATGAAAAGTTGTATAATGGTGGGCCATGGAAAAAGTTAGGGAAATACTAATAATAAATAATAGGACTTCCTGGGGTGAACAGAGCCCTCAGTAGTGATGCTGGTGGTCTGTGCCTACTTCTCCCCAGCTCTCCCCTGATCCACCCCTGCGCTGCAACTCTGCTTGCCCTGGGGTGCTGATGTAAGAAATAAAGAAGATGAAAAAAATAGATTAGTGGTACAGTTAATCTCCACAAAATTATTATAACAGGCAAGCACAGTAACTTTGTATATATCTAAATCAGGTTGTCTATGGAACTAATAGTGACCATCTTTGAGTTGACTATACTAATCCTAACATACCTATTTTAAAATTTCCTTAACAAAGACTACATTTGGAATTCATGAATTGCAGAGAACGATCTTTGATTCCATTCTCATTTCTTAACCCCCTTAATGGACCAACTCAGTCTCCCTTTTTTTACAATGCCTAGATGCGTACTAATACCACACATCACTGTGAAATTGTTTGGGTTTGTATGAGCTACATAAAGGTCACAGAGAATGCTAACTCACTGATACCACTGATTCATAATGGTGACAGGAGGACAGAGTAGTCTGCATTGCAATGGATTCTTAAATAATGAGCCAAAGCGAGTGCCGACGAGTACGATTAGGTAGCTAGATCACATAATAATATTCTTACGTAAACTAAACATAACTTACCGCTGAGTGTGAGCAGCATGCTATTGGGGAAAAAAGTTAGTATTGTAGAACACAAACACAACAAATAATATAATTAATACTCACAGTGCCCCGGAATCTTGACGTCTAGCAGGTTGAGCAGGTCCTGCTCTCGGTTGAGGGTATCCGCCCACCGGTGCGTCAACTGCTTGGTGGTATGCTAGACATGGCTGGTGCACTACACACACCTGCGCACACTCCCCTAGCACAACCAATGCTCCCGCAGAGGGTACCCGTTGCCAGCCCTGCCGCCAGTTATCAGCATGGAGGACAGGTCATGCTGCACATAAGAAACCAGTGCTGCCATCTCCAACTCACAAAAGATTGACCGGGGCTGAACTCCTTGGTGACCCCGCTACTTACAAGATAGGTAGCTGCTGGCTGCTCAGTGGGGGGGAGGGCTGGCACTGCCACTCTCCTGGCCATAGACCTGCTCTGCCATGGTGCTGGATGGGGTAAAGAAAAGTAACAGGAGAAGGAAGGAAGGAAGGAAGGAAGGAAGGAAGGAAGGAAGGAAGGAAGGAAGGAAGGAAGGAAGGAGTAAGGAAGTGAAGGTAAAAATAAACAAAAATATAAAAAGTCACAAAAAAATGAAAAAAACATAAAATTGACAGACACCAAAACACACACTATACAATAAATAAAAATGAAGAGGGCGGAGGATTGAAAAGATTAGGAAGGAATTGAAAAAACAGGCCCAGCACAATGAACAGAGTAAGAAAAGATGGCCAAGCCAAAGTGAACCATGTGATGCTGTTCGCTTGTTATTTGAAATGTACTCCCCGTTGAGTTTGACATATGACGCAATACGAACTGGCACTATGGGGAAACTCTGCCCACCCACAGAACTCCCATAGTGCTGTAAAGTTTTGTTGCCACTTCGCAGAGTTCTGCGTAACATGACAGTGCACTCCGCACAGGCCTAGTCAATGGGAGCACTCACCAAGGACTCCCATAGACCTTGGTTTCATCCGTTTCTGTCATGGGCACTAGGCCTACCCACACAAGTGTGGTATCTTTTTTATCTGGAGACTTGGGGGAAGGCCAGGTGGACAGAAGCTTGAGACTCCCTACAAGTTCCAGAACTTTGCATCACAGAAATGTGAGGAAAATGTTTTTGTTTGTCAAAGTTTGAGGTTTGTATAAGACATTCTGGGTAAACAAAATATGGTGAGACCCTGCAAGTCAGCCCTCCCTGGATTCCACTAGATGTCTAGTTTAAAAAAATGTATAGGTTGACTAGATTTCCTTAGGTGCCAGCTGAGCTAGGGTCCAAAATCTAGTGCTATCAGATTAGAAAAAAAGTTGAGTGTTCAGTGGAAAAATGGGATGGATTCATGTTGCATTTTGGATTGTGTCCTGTCACTGGCAATAGGCCTACCCACACAAGTAAGGTACCATTTTCATCGGGATGCTTGGGTGAATGCTGGGTGGAAGGATGTTTGTTGCTCCCCCCAGATGCCAAAGTTTTCCACCACAGAAATGTGAGGAAAATGTGATTTTTGTTAGGTTAAAATTTGACGTTGGCAGTGTATTCTGGGTCAAAACCCCTAGTGAGACCCATGCAAGTCAGCCCACTCTGGATACCTGTAGGTGTCTAAGTTTTAAAAATGTACAGTTTGGCAAGATTTCCCTTGGTGCCGGCTATGTTAAAGTCCAAAATATAGAGCTAGCCACATTGAAAAAAGGGTCTGTTTTCGGTGGAATAATGTGATACATCCGTGTTGCGTTTTGGGCTATTTCCTGGTGCAGACACTAGGCCAACCCACAAAAGTGGTGTTCCATTGTTATTGAGAGACTTGAGGGAATGCCGGATGGATGGAAGTCTGTGGCTTCCTGCAGTTTCCAAATCTTTCCATCTCAGAAATTTCAGGAAAGTGTGGCTTTTTAGTCAAACTTTAAGGTTTGCAAAAGATTTTGTACAAAAAAAAATCTGCTGAGACCCACGCAAGTCAGCCCACCCTGGATACCCAAAAGCATCTAGTTTTAAAAAATGTACAGATTGGCTAGGTTTTCCTGTGTGTTGGCTGAGCTAGGGTCAGAAATTTAGAGCTATCCTCAGTGGAAAAAAAGGGTACATTTTCAGTGGAAAAATATGAAGTGTCCATGTTGAGTTTTTGGCCATTTCATATTGCGGGCACTAGGCCTACCCACACAAGTGAGGTAGGATTTGTATCAAAATACTTGGGGGAATGTCAGTTTGATGGACGTTTATGGCTCCCCACAGATTATAAATCTTTCCATCACAGAAATTTGAGAAAAAAATGTGTTTTTACTTTAGTTAAAGCTTGAGGTTTGAAAGGGATTCTGGGTGAAAGCCTGGTGTGTCTCATGTAAGCCAGCACACCCTAGATAACTCTAGGTGTCTAGTGTTGATAAATGTACAGTTTGGCTAGGTTTCCCTTAGGTGCTGTCTGATCTAGGGTCCAAAATCTAGAGCTATCCATATTGAAAAAAAGGCCCTGTTTTCAATCGAAAAATTTATTGTGCCCATGTTGTGTTTTGGACAGTTTCCTGTCACAGGCAGTAGGCCTACCCACGCAAGTGATGTACCATTTTTATCCGAAGACTTGGGGATTGGTGGGTGGTTGGAAGTCTGTGGCTCCCCACAGATTCCAGAACTTTCCATCGCAGAAATATGAGGAAAATTTGATTATTTTAGTCAAAGATTGAGGTTTACAAAGTATTTTGGGTAAAAAAATCTGGTGAGAGCCACACAAGTCAGCCCACTATAGATACCTCTAGGTATTTATTTTCATGAATCTGCATGGCTGGCTAATTTTCCCTAGGTGTTGTCTGAGGTAGAGTTTGAAATCAAGAGCTATCAAAATTGGAAAAAAGGGTCTGTTTTCTGTGAAAAGCTACAATGAGTCAATTTTTTGCATTTTCAGCCATTTCCTATTGCGGGCAGTAGGCCTACCCACACATGGGAGGTGACATTTTTATTAGAAGACTTGGAGGAATGCCGCAAAGATAGACGTTTGTGGCTCTCCACAGATTCCATAACTTTCCATCACAGAAATGTGTGGAAAATATGTTTTTTTGGCAAAGTTTGAGGTTTGGAAGGGATTCTGGATCAACAAAAAACTGGTGAGAGCTTTGCAGGTCTCCACACCCTGGATACCCCTAAATGTCTTGTTTTAAAAAACGCACTGGTTTGCTATGATTCCATATGAGCCAGCTGAGCTAGGGTCCAAAATATAGAGCTACATGCCGTGAGGCCCTCTCTTACCCATGTTGGTTCCCCCTGCTTTTAGCTCCATTTATCTTTATTTTATATTTAATATTTTACTGGTTTTAGTGGGGCTGCTTTTAGCAATGACTTTTTACATACTTTAGCAGCTTGCTTTTATTATAGGAATATAAAGAATGAGCTGCTTCTTGAGTTAGCCTATGCAAGACAAGCAGTCAGTACTTTCTGTCCAAGGCTAAGAACACTGTACACAATATGCTAGTTTCTGTTGCCAGTGCAGGAGACAGCTTCTAACATCTAGACAACGCATTGCCGCAGGCCTGTGCTTCCAACAAAATATGGTTTACTATAAACGATGCACTGACCCAGAAAGGGCATAGGGCATTCCGGCTATGACCATCCTGGGATGAATTATGTTTGACATGCTTTTCTGCTGGCACTAATCTACCAGTCACCGAGAGCATTGCCATTTATACCGCATGCCGAACCCTGACACTATCTTCAGGTATGGGGCTGGGGCTAATCCTATAGATCAGGCAAAGCAGAAGGGTACACCTGCTATGCTCTCGGGTGTAGCCTTAGAGTTAGGTAGGAACACCCAGAACCACTAGAACATCTAGAAAAACACTTACCATGGTTGGGTTATTTATTCTCTTTACAATGTTTATGATGCTGATAATTTTGCTTTGTTTCATTGGCTTAATTATCGCAGCTCATTTGCTTTATGCCAGCTTGCAATTGTTTCAATAAATGCATTGAAAACTTATCTTGCATCACTTTTTGTGTCTCACCTGGGCAGGCATAAGTAATACCTCAAAAGGATAAGATCTGTTTCCAGGACTTTCCTGAGGATTCAGAGTGTCACATTTAGGATGACACAATCACCTTCCGCCCCGGTTGGTTCAAGGGTTCAGATGAGGCACTGTGAGCTAGCCAGGTGTTGGGCCAATGATTTCTGATGCTGTGGACTGACTTAGGTGGTCTTTATGACATTGGTGCTAACTGTTAAAGTTGAAATAATAACGCCAAGAGCTGGCGGTAATTATCGCTAAACTATGACCATGGCGGTGATAACTCCCATAGGCAGCCAATATACCACACCAACTGGCAGGCGGTTAACACCACTGACCACGGCAGTAGATATCAACAGCCAGGTGGAAGACAAATATTAAGACCTTGCAAACCGCCACGATTTCCGGGGCGGTACCAACACCATCAAAAGCTTGGCGGAAACAGAACACAGAAGACAAAAGCCTCACCATCAGAGACACAGAGAAGATCAGCGCCGCTATGGAACCGGAACTTCAAGTCTTCCGAATGCTCTTCTATGCCAAGCTCCACCTGGAACACCAACGCCGACGAAGAGGACGACGGTGAGTACAGCCGCCTAGCACACAAAGGAGGGAGGGAGGGAGGAAAAGGAGAGTGTCACACGCACGCACAACACGCACCATTCACACACACACCATACACACAACCAGCTGCAGAGGAAAAACAGTCTCACAGGACACACGTCATAATAATGCAGTGGCAACAGTTAGGCAGTACTGATATTGTAATCGTATGCCAACAGCCACCGTATTGTCCATATGACAAAAAATACTTGATTCACTGTTCTGAAAGGGCAATTAGCCAGTCCAAAGTACAAAAGGCCCACATGGCCACAGGGCACAGTCCAAGGCCCAACTCGTTCCCTGACGTAATCCACACTACACTGTGCAGGGGCATCATGTTGTGAATGGCCAAGCACCTCAGTCAGAAGGGGGAGGGGGCACATCAGCTGAAGTGGGGGACTTGCCTACTGGTTCTGGAGGGGGCTCCATGCCCATTACAATTAGCTGGGTGTGCAAGGTCACAGTCTCTGAGTTGGGGGACTTACTGGTTCTGGAGGGAGCTCCCTGCCCATTACAATTAACTGGGGTGTGCAGGTCAAGGTCTCTGAGTTTGGGGACTTGCCCACTGGTTCTGGGGGTGGCTCCATGCCCATTACAATTATCTGGGGTGTGCAAGATCACAGTCTCTGAGTTGGGGGACTTACCCACTGGTTCGGGAGGGGGCTCCATGCCCACTACAATTAGCTGGGGTGTGCAAGGTCACAGTCTCTGAAATGGGGGAACCTGTCCACTAGTTTAGGAGGGGCTCCGTGTACAACAGTCCCTGGAGGGTGGCCTACATGGCCTCTGCTGGTGGTGAGGGCTGCTGTGTCCAACCTGGAGGTGAAGGCTGCTGTTTTCCAACTGGAGGTGAGGGCTGTTATGTCCCAGCTGGAGGTGGGGGCTGCTGTTTTCTAACTGGAGGTGAGGGCTGGTGAGTTCCAGCTGGAGGTGAGGGCTGCTGTTTTCCAACTGGAGGTGAGTGCTGCTATTTTCCAACTGGGGGTGAGGGCTGCTGTTTTCCAACTGGAGGTGAGGGTTGTTGTTTGCCAACTGGAGTTGAGGGCTGCTGTGTCCTAGATGGAGATGAGGGCTGCTGTTTTCCAACTGGAGGTGATGGCTGCTGTGTCCCAGCTGGAGGTGAGGGCTGCTGTTTTCCAACTGGAGGTGAGGGCTGCTGTTTTCCAACTGGAGATGAGGGCTCCTTGCCCACTGCTATTGGAGGGGGGCACTTGCCTCCCTTAGTTGCTGGAGTGAGAACCTTCCCTTTCTTGGGTGGTGGAGTAGGATCCTTCCCTCTATTGGGTGGTGGAGTGGGATCCTTCCCTCTCTTGGGTGGTGGAGTGGGATCCTTCCCTCTCTTGGTGGTGGAGTGAGATCCTTCCCTCCCTTGGGTGTTGGAGTGGGATCCTTCCCCCTATGGGTGGTGGAGTAGGATCCTTTCCTTTCTGCCTCCATGACTAGGATGTGCCTCCACTGTCCCCATGGACAGTTTGGCTGGGGTGCTGGGCTGGGTCATTGTGATACTGCTCTTATGGGCAGGATGGGGTAGGGAGGAGGTCAAATTGGGTAAGGAAAAGCTTCTTAGGGAAGGTGGTGTGGGATGAGGAAGAAGGGATGGGAGTGGAGGTTGAGGGAGTAGTTGTTGGAGGTGTATGTCTGCTGACTTTGGGTGCAGGTGCATGGGCAGTGTACTGATGTGAGGTGGATGGCTGTTGGGTGTCTGAGTTTGTGCGTTTGTGCCTCTTAGGGATGGGGGCAGACAGCGTGGGAGAGGACACAGGGGACACGTGGATGGATGTTGTGGAGGTGTCTGCAAGTGAGCTGTGTGTGCTGCTTGGTGTGGTGATGGTGGTGGTGGCTGTTGATGCAGTGCATGAAGGTGTTTGTGTGGATGTGACAGTGAGGGAGGAGGAGGAGGAGGGGGAGACATTAGAGACAGCGGATGTTTTTGTGTGTGCAACTGTCTGTTGTTTGTGTGAGTGCTTTGGCCTGAAGTATGCTGCCTGTGTTTGCTTGTGCCACTCTTGTGTGATGTCTTGTGTGCATGCTTGTCTGTATGTGTGCATGGGATGGGCTGGGGTTGAGGAGATTGGGACTGGGAAGTGGTAGTTGGAGGGGAGACAGTAGGAACAGGGATAATGGTTGCCATCAGAGAGGAGGCCAGAGCCTGGAACAATTTCTATAGGGCCGCCAATACACTGTGAATGCCCTCCAGGAATGCATTGCATTGCTGGATCTGGGATGTCAGCCCCTGGATGGCATTCACAATGGTTGACTGCCCTACAGAGATGGATCTCAGGAGGTCAATAGCCTCCTCACTGAGGGCAGCAGGGCCAGAGGTGCTTGGGGCGATGGAGATGCCCACCCTCCTGGGTGAGCGGGCATGGCCAACTCGGTGAGGGGCTACTGGGAGGGCGGTGCTGGTATGGGTTGGCAGCTGTACCTATAGCTGGGGTGGTTCCAGAGGTGTCTGCCACCACCAGGGAGCTTCCATCGGAGGAGGTATCTGAGTCAGTGTTGTCCCTTTTGTCTCAGCTGTGGTGCTCCCCTTGCCCTAAGTCCCACTGGTTCCCTCAGCGTCGGTGGACTCTGCCTCTTGTGGGATACAGCTCCCTCTGTCGCCGGTGCCCCTACTCCTCCACCAGATGATGCTAATGCACACATGGACAGGATGACAGAAGAAAATAGGGGGGAGAGAGAAAGGGAGCACTGGGTCACTTACAGCACCCACACCACAGATGGCATACACATTACTGTCACACACAGGGATCAGGATTGAGCACCATGCATTGTACTGGCATTACATTTGCTAGGTACCACAGCAAGATGAGAGCAAAACACCGCCAACTGCACTCCTCCTGGGAATCACTAAGCCCTGTCTAGCATGGAATGCAACCTAGCTAGGTTACCAGATTTAGCAATACAACTATTACCCTTTAGCTGGATCACGCTGCGTTCTCTGAGCTGGCATTAACTGACACCCACCACCAAGTTCCCATGCCACCTACCAATCACAGTTGTAACACACACTGTATTCACCCACTTGTGGCTGCTGTGATGCCTTCAAGCACCTATCCAGCTCTGGGTAGGCCACTGCCACTATATGGGCAATCAGGGGGTACAGGTTCCGACAGGCTCCCCGCTCTTGTTGGGAGGCCATCCCCAGCTGGGCCTCCACGGTCTTCCGGGCCCAGCGTCTCAGGTCCTCCGACCTCTTCCTACAGTGTGTGCTCCACCGGCTGTAGACCCCCGGGTCCACACGTCCTTGGCGATGGCACACCACAATCCCTTCTTCTGATGGGCACTGACCTGCAGAGGAAACACAAACAGGAGGACACCATTAACCAGACAATCTAGTCTGTAACACATATGGCCCACAAATCCCCTTCCATCGCCATTGGCACACACATCACCCAGAGCCCGCCATGTACACCACCACCAGACATACGACCCCCCCAAATGACATGATGCTTGCACACACAACTCCATGCAACCTTGTCACGTGCCTCATGCCCAAGGTGTACTCATATGTTGTTCTGGAGGCCCAAACAGCAGCCCATACTGGGGTAGGATCCCATCCACCAAGCGCTCCAACTCCTCTAAAGTGAAGGCAGGAGCCCTTTCACTGGTCACATGGGCCATGGCAGTATCCAGACACAGGTCACAGCAGCACACGCAGTGTAGGTGCTGTCCTGGGGAAAGTCAGGAAACAAGTGAGGTTATAGTCAGAAAATGACAGTCACGTATGCGGCGATGTACGCCGTCACCACCCGGTGTTCCCCTTTGGGCACTGTACTCCATAGAGCCCCATGTAATCCAATAAGGAATAGCACGGCAGTGCAAGACCGCCTTCCTCCATGACGCACAATGCCGGTGGAGCTAACTCACTTCCACCTTTTCCTACATACAGGACAGGCAGTTGCCATTTTATGGTGGTGGACAATATCCAGATAATTGAGCACTGCGTCATATCTATAATTTGCACGTACATTGCCATAACCAAAGTCCCGTCATGTTACTTCTCTAAGTATCAAGAAAACAACACAAGAGGGGCAAAAGAAAAATGGGAAATTCGGAGAATGACTCCTGGTCCCGTGTGTAAGGTTCCCAATACCGTAAAACAAAAAGGATTACACACGGTTCCACCTCATATAGTAGGTTTCTTTAAAAAAAAGGGGGGGAGGGTGGTGGTCCAGTCATTAACTGAGAACCAAAATGTTTTGAAGCAAGGGCCCTCACTCACCATCCGGTGACATGCTTCATCATAGGGCCAGCTCCTCGTCAGGCCGGCGCTGCAATGCCTGACGGGCCCCACAGGGGGGCTCTTTGCCGGAGATCTTTTAAGAATTGTGAAAGCCGGTCAAGAAAGGGAATGGATTGGTAAATAGGAGATTAAAAATGCCTAGAGGTGTTCACTAAAAATGTTTTTAATTCTCGTACTACAACCTCTGACAAGATTAAAAACCGAACACGGGGAGTTCGTGGGATGATGTCCACACCCCCCATATAAGTGTAGGTAGGTATAATAATAGTTGATGAGTCTCTTGGAAAGATACAATAGTATACAAGAGGCGGAGCACACAGGATCCCCTGTGTCACTCTCTGTAGATGGTCAACATGTTTCTCGCTTTCTAACAGTCAAATTAACTTATGCGATTCATCAGGACCTTATAGCATACCTAATCCGTTAGTTGGTGGGGAATTCCCACATATGTAAAAGTCAAAGACCTAAAAAGTTGTAGAAAGAAACCATAATTAACATAATACAATTCATATAGGAAGGATATTCCCAAGAAAATGACGTGGTGCACCCCCAAAAACCAATTGTGAAATCACTCTCGTGCCAGGTGGAACATGAATGTTACTGTAAGTGCGAAAGCCCATTCGGCAGACAAACACCTAAATCGCTTACCCTCCAAAAATTCATGGTAGGGCCACATCGGGGGAGTCAAGGCTACAGAGATCAATTCTGATCTAGGAATGTGCATAAGAAGGAACATAAGTTAGGCTCACATCAAAGAAGTAATCTAGTATTAAGCTAACATTACAACATAATGGTGTAATATGCAAAGGAACAAAGGGATACGTCGGATCGTACTAAAGGTTAACTCGAAATCAATCCCCAGGAGACAGGAAGTCAGTCGCAGGAATTAAACAGAGATATAATAAATCTTAACCTGCGACCCAGGAAGCCAAACGAAATCGGAACAAACATATGGTTCAAAACAGATTTCTAAAATGATAGACAGCGAAAGCTCAAACAGATAACAGCGTATATAATCACGCTGAAACAAGTGGAAGTAAAGCGGCGAGCGCGTAGATGCAATCGCGTCTCACCATCAGCTAGCCGCGAGTAGCTCGCAAAGACGGGTTGTATCTACCACGCTGCACCGTAATGGTGACACGCGGTAGTGGCAAGTTGGAGATAACAGAAATAACAAAAATTAGAATACCGGGCAACAGGGAGCACATCGCCGTACTTGTCAAGTAAATTGACATAGTTACGGGAGTGTAAACAATAAGAGGTAAGTCACTTACTAGTCTGTGGATCCGCTGCTGCCGGTACACCTACGCCAGTACTTCAAACCCCGGTATCGATAAAACCACTGATGCCGGGGGTCTTTTTTTTTTAAAAAAGGAAGTAAAAGAAATAAAAGCCGGACTACAAAAGCAGAGAGGGTGTCGGCCATATTGAAAATAGATACACATCTAAGGGAAGCGTCGGCCATCTTAGAGTGTATATGTGATGCAGAGTTCTATTCAAGAAAACGCAATAAACAGATATATGGCAGTCTAATTGGAAAAATCTCAAGTTATATTACAAATATATGAGAAAATTCTCAAGTTATATTACAAATATATGAGAAAAAAAATATATGAGAAAAAAAAAAATTGAGAAAATTTTTGAGAAAATTTGAAGCAGGATAGCCATACAAAGTACCCTGAGGTGGTGGTTCCATTGTTCAAATTGTGACAGCCTTATCACTCTTACGTCCCTTAGATACCTACCATAGCGGATGAATCAGAGGAGGAGGCAAGACCCTGTGTACAGACCCCTTGTGGACTTGGCTGCACTGGAATACAGGCATATAGTACTCACCTATATACTGGACAGGGCCACAATCACAGAGCTGTGTGCTCAATTGGAGCCTGATCTGATTTCTGCTATCTGTCATTCCACTGGGACCCCTCCTCTTGTGCAGGTTCTATATGTGCTTCATTTCCTGACATCTGGCTCTTTCCAAGTGGAAGTGGGCTTGGCAGCGGGAATATCACAGCCAATGTTCTCAATCCTGTTGGCAGGGGTTTTGTCTGCCCTGGTGAAACAAATGTGCAGCAAATTGCTTTCCCCCAAGTGGAAGATTTGCCACTGTGAAGGCTGGATTCTATGCAATGGGACATATACCCAACATTATTGGGGTGATTGACGGTACACATGTTGTGTTTGCCCCCCCCGCCAGAATGAACAAGTGTTCAGGAATCGGAAGAGTTTCCACTCACTCAATGTGCAAATGGTGTGCCCTGCTGACCAGTACATCTCCCACCTCACTGCCAAGTATCCTGGGTTGGTGCATGATGCCTTCATCCTGAGGAATAGCAGCATCCTAAATGTGATGGCACAACTACAGAGGCACAGAGTGTGGCTAATTTTTGAGCCAGGGTCCCCACCCAATGTATGGCAGTGTATGCCTTCTGGTGTTGACCCTACACCATTGCATAAGGCTAATGTTTGTCCCTCAAAACTTGCAGGCTACCCAAACCTATTGTGGCTCCTGACCCCTGTGAGGAATGCCAGGACAGAGGCTGAGAATCATTACAATTATGCACATGGGTGAACCAGGAGAATTATTGAAAGGACCTTTGGCCTCCTGAAGGGCAGGTTCAGATGCTTTCATCTGACAGGCGGATCCCTGTGCTAATCACCTGAGAAGGTCTGCCAGATAGTGATGGCATGCTGCATGTGGCACAACCTGGCCCTCAGACGACATGCGCCTTATCTGCAGGAGAAGGAGACTGGAAATGCCCCTCTGGCAGCAGTGAACCCTGAGGACAGTGAGGATGAGGAGGCTGAGGATGAGGATGTGGACAACAGAACATCAGTTATATGTCAATACTTCCAATAACACACAGGTGAGACACTGGAACTGACCATTCCTCTGAATATTTATGTTTTCTGTGTGGCTGTAGCAGGATGGCATTCACTTCCATTGCATCTCTACTTACTGTCCCCTATGGCTTCTCATTTTGCCTGTGGGTCGCGGGGCCTCCTGTCCACTAGCTACAGCGTACGTTTGGGGCGCTGGTCAGTAGACTGGCTAGTGGTAGGGGCCCGCTGGTGTGCTGTCCATTCCCTGATGATGTTGCCATATCTGCCAGCACCCCTGCTATGAAGACCATGGTGGTGTTGAGCGTCTGCAAATCCTCCCTGATCTCTTGATGGTGTACCTCCTGCAGCTGCTTGTTCTCCTGCATGTTGATAAGGATCTGGCCCATCTTGTCCTGTGAGTGCCTCCTGGAGAATTGGTTCCCTGGGCCTGTCCTCCCTCTGGCTCACAGCATTCCTCCCGGTTTTCCTGTTCCCCTGTGACTCTGCCCCCTGAACGGTGTGCCCACTGCCACTGGCCTCGGGTCCTTGATTGTCTTGGGTGTGAGGTGTGAACTGGGGTCCCTGTAGAGGTGGACACACTGTTGATTGACGTGTCTTGGGGACAGAGGAGTGGGGACATTGGGTGGGTGCTGTGGTGTTGGATACTGATGGGGGAGGCTCTGTGGTGGACTGTGAGTGGGCTGGGGTGGTCGAATGACCAGTGGTCCCTGATGGGCCAGGTAGTTCATCCAGATCCTGAATTCCAGAGTTACTGTCATCACTGGGGGCATCTTCTGTTGGGGGACTGGTTAGTTGAGGCACCTCCTCGCTGCTGAGATTGGCTGGGGCACCTGTGGGGATGTAAGTGATGTATTATACTTCTTGTCTGTGACATATTGTACATCCCTTCATTCCCCTCTATAGTTGCTGTGGCCCTGCCACCTTTGTTTGTGTATGGTTTACCAATGGTTTACCGCCATTGAATGTCCACTGTGGTGATTCATGAGTCATGATGTGGTGGGTGTTGTTTTGTTGGCATAACGGTATGGGTGTTCGTACCGCCACTTTAACACTGACCTTTGGGCTGACGGATTTGTGTATGTAGCAGTATTCTGTTGGTTTGATGTGTGTGCGTGTGATAACATGGCTAATGGATATTCACCAGCGCGGTTGTATGTTGGCGGCCATCAATGCGGCTGTAAGCGGCATTTACCACCAATGTCATAATGAGGACCTTAGTCTCCCACATCATGAAGTTCTGTTGTCCTAATATTCAGTCCTATTATTATAGCAGGAACCGAATGACACTCCGATGTTGGAAAAAAAGTCATTTTTCAGTGGAAAAATGTGATGCGTTCATGTTGTGTTTTGCCCCATTTCTTGTTGCAGGCACCAAGCCTACCCACACAAATGAGGTATCATTTTTATCAGAAGACTTGTGGGAGCATAGGATAGTAGAAAATGTGTTATTTGCCTTTCAAATGTAAGCAAGTGTATAATGTAAGATATTTTGAAAAACAAAACCCTCTAAATCATTCACCAGTATGGGTACCCACATATTTTGAGATGTACAAATAACCACTGCTCCTAAACTGCATATTGTGTACCCATTTCAGAAATACATAGGTTTCCTTGATACCCATTTATCACTCTGTCTGTTTCGCTATACGGATAGGTCTTTTTTTGGTACTCAATGAAAAACCATTGTATAGTGCAGCTCGGTTGTTGTCTCTGGGTACCTTGGGTTCTTTGAGAACCTACAAACCCAATATATCCCTGCAACCAGAAGGGTCAAACGGACGTAATGGTATATAGTGTTTGTAAATCGGCCTCTGTGACAAAAAGTTATGGATGAAAATACCTCAAATGGATTTTTTTCCTACTTGTTTTTCAATATTTTTCTATTTTAACAATTATTGTTCTTGGGAACTACACATAGGACATCTTCCTGAATTTGGAATGTTGTCTACTTTTCAGATATCCATAGCTTTCCTAGATCTCCCATGGGTTTCACACTGGTTTCCACCACAAACTTGAGGTATGTTGAGAGCACCAAAATTAGGACAAATTGGCTACCTTTTTACTGCCAAAACTGTGGTACAAAATTAGGTTTTTTGATTAAACTCTGCATGTTCTTGAAAGCTGGGCAAATGGTGACTTTATTACTGCAAACCGTATGTTGATGCTATTTTTAGGAACAAAATCAGGAACTTTTATCCAGAGCACTTGTTCCCAATTTTTCTTCAAAAACTCAAAATGGTGCTATGTTTTACATATTTCTCTCTCCCCTGCAGGGGAATCCACAAACCTTGGGTACCTTTAGAATCCCCAGAATGTCAGGATGTTGGGCAAAAAGGACCCAAAATTTAGTGTGTATGCCTTATGTGGAAAAAACAGTTAGGGATCCCTAAGAGCATAAAGCAGGGACCCCCTAAAACTAACTTTGGGGTCCGGGAGAAGGGAGGAAAAAAGCACATGAAAAAAATACAGTACTCCTGCTCGACCTTATACTCTTTTATACTCCAAATTAATCAATCAATCAATCAGAGCATTTGTAAAATGCACTACTCCCCCGTGAGGGTCTCAAGGCGCTGAGGGGAGGGAGGGGGGCTGCTACTCCTCGAACAGCCACATCTTAAGGTGTCTCTGAAGGTAAGTAGGTCCTGTGTCTGTCGCAGGTGGGTGTCGCAAATTATTATTTCTAGGCCTGAACATCCCTCTAGATAAATCACAACATTCAATGATTAAAAAATACAGATTTTATTTCATACAAAATTACTCATTCTGTTATATCCAAAGTTGAATATATTCATATATATATATATATATATATATATATATATATATATATATATATATATATATTTCCACATTGAAGTTAATTACACAAATCCTTATTTTCAACAATAATCCATATATAGATCTCTCACAAACCCATTTAATAGAACATCAATTTTGTCGTTACTCAAAAGCTCCATTAGACACAAAACAAGAGAAAAAAGGTTTTGGGAAGATAAAAATCACTCCATATCTAATCCACTCACACACTCCCAAATCCATACCCATTTACTCTCATTCACTTCTTTTATTTGTGTCCAGTCGTATGTAGCATGCATATTCTACAACAGAAGGTAATCCCCAATTTTTTGCCACTGCTCTGCTGCTGAACGGAGTCTGCAATCCGTCAACACGTGTTTCGGTGGATACTCAATAATACCTCTCCACCTTCTTCTGAACCATATGTATACCACAAGACAATACAACACAGGGGATCCAAATATAGGTATTCTCCAGTATGATTTATCATGAGTTTGTTGTGCACCCTGTCATAGTTGTACCCTCAGTTCGATCGCAAAAAGTCTCCTACTCATATAAACACCTTCTTCACGCCCTTGCTTAATCTTCATTGTGCCAAATTTCACCATATACTGGACTCTGATATATTGCGCCTTCTCTCGGACTATTTCTTTATTTAGCCATACATTCTGTATTTTTTAGATGGACATCTCAGGCATATTCCATATTGCTCCTTCACTATTGTGAAGTTATTCTCAAACTTATGATCACCAAACACCACTGCACGAGTCTCCTATCACAGGGAAGTCCTAAGAGCAAACTACACCAAATAGCCAAAAAGGGGCTCAGCACTTGGGGTTGTGGTAGGGGAGGGTGCAGCAGCTAAGTCGTTAATATTTAAGCAGGGTTCTTCCAATGCTTTAGGATGATTTCATCTCACACTCCGATTCCACTAAAGTTGAATAATGGCTCAATGAAATGATAGTAGCACTTTTGCCTTTGGTCTCTGAACATTGTCAAAGCCCCATTCTCATGTGAGTCCCATTCATGGTATGACTGACGCTGTTGTGAGCTCAAGTCAGAGATGCTCATCGCCGTAAAAGAGGGTAAAATTGGACATGGGTTACTGTGTACCCAATACACAGTGCCTCTAAATCATTAGGAAACGAATTAAAATCAGAATGACAAGATACAAATGGACTGAACTATTAAAGGTTGCAAGGGCCAAAGATTCCTATATGTCTGTCACATGATGTAGGGACATTGTTTTAAGTCTGGAGGAACACGTGCGCAAGGAGAAATGGTATTTGTATTTTCTGCTGCACTGGGGAAAACATTTAAACGCAGCTGGTGTAATGTAAGAATTACCATTTCACCCATTTCCCTCAAAGAGGCCCTATCTGCTGTCCAGAGTTAAAAAGGCGAAAGGGCACCTGACTCTGATTCAATAGCCTCCAATATTTACAAGTCAGAACCATTGATAAGGTGTATTATATTCAGCTCCTACCTTATGCCACCATAAAAGGAGCACCACTTTCCCCCTTCTCTCGGGCAGAGGTAATACCAAATTATTAAGAAGGGCTGTTGTAATGACCTAGCAAATTATCGCCCCATTATTCTCATTGAGCTATCGAAAAGAGGTTTGGAAGATTAATTCTTTAAAAGCTAGGAACTTGGGCAACTGAAATTAACATTATTTCACACTGTCAAGGCTTTTTTATGAGACAAATGAACACTGTTGTCCAGGTCTTTACGTTCCATCTCATCGTGGAAAAATACTTTCTCTTTATGTGTTTTTGTTAACTCTAGGTCTGCTTTTGATATTATCCCACAGCATCTGTTATGGGATATCCTAAGAGTTATGAACGTCCCTCTGGACCTGCTTAATGCCTTGATTCAGTTACATACAAGTAATGATGCTAAGATCATATGGGGCCCCAATGATGAGACTACTGAATCCTTTTCAGGTAATCATGGCATATGGCAGAGCCGTATTTTGGCCCCACATTGTTTATATGAGATTTCAACTTCATTTTGTGTTGTCTTGAAAACTGTATGAAGAATGAACTTCTTTTGCGTAGTTCTCAAATTGCCATTTACGGAAGAAATTGTATACCATTCTTCTGAGCTCCAATAGGCTTGCAAATTTTCATTACTACCAGTCGTGCCTTGCAGCATGCATAAGAGGCAAGGCGGTGCGCCGGGGGATGAAAATAATTATTTTTTTTTTAAACAGTTGCCGCTGCTGCACCGCTCAATCCGCTCTTCTCCTGGCTGCAGGCACAGGCTCCCAGCCTGCCCTGTGTCCAGTCCTGACACAATGGCTGGGAGTTCCCAGCCTGGGTGCTCCCAGGCAGACTGGGAGCCTCTGCATACTCTCTCCAGCTCAGCAACTGTGTTTCTGGGCTGGAGAGAGCCTACTGTGCATGTGTGTTTGACCAGCTCGAGACAGCCGGACAAACATACATGCGCACTGAGGGGAAGTGCTATGCACTCTCCCTCAGTGCTCGTCACAGCCTGCGGCCCGCCCCTTTTACCAAAAAACGATAATAAGGAAGTTTTTTATTGTCTTTTGTTAAAAGGTTTGCAGCTGCCACTGCTGACGGGGAGGTGGCGCTTGTCCACCCTAATGGAGGAGCCGCCCCTGATGACTACATAATTCAAAGTTCAGACATGATAAATATTACAAATCAAATATTGTACACATCAAAAAACTGGATTTCACATCACAGTTATCTTAAATGAGTTTTGCTTCAAGACTAAATTGTCAATTATCACACCAAATTCATGGTATTTAATCCAAATGAGATGTTTAGGAACAAACTTTATCTTGATAATTGCCCCTTGAAAATGATGACTGATATCTGGGTACCATGTTGGGTTATGATGTAAACAACTTCATAAAAGTAACATTCTGATAATGTTAACATGGTGCATATGAATAACAGTTCATTTGGCCAAAAAATGAAACAAAGAAATGTATTCCTGGAGCTTGTCAAATAAGTGGCTGCTTACGGTTTCAAAATATGGGGTTTACCCATTGTTGCTCACATCTGGGTGTCAGAAACATTAAGGGGCAGATTTAAGAGCCACTTGCGCCATATTAGTGCCGCCTTAGCATCATTTTTATTACGCTAAGGTGGTTCTAAGGTGGCCTTTTCCCCATGCCATATTTACAAAGTGGTGGAAATACATGCATTGCACCACTTTGTAACCCCTTGTGCCTGCGCCAGGAATAATGTAGACAAGGGGGAGTTCCCCCATTAGAGGGACCGAATAAATGGTGCAAAGACATCTAAAAGATTTATTTAAAAAAAAAAATTCGGCCAAGAGCAGGCATTAAAAGGGGGCACACCATTGATACAATGGGCCCCTATATACTGTTCAGGCTTAGCGACAAACGTTTGGTGCTAGCTCTAAAGAGTACATCAATAGCGTCAAAAATTCTGATGCTACTGCCCCCTGCCCTGCGCCATGGTGCGCCATATTTTAAATATGGCGCACACATGGTGGCAGAAGAGGGGTGCTAAGGGACGCAAGGAAAGTGGCGCTGGACTGGGTGCAGCACCACTTTTCTTGAATCTGCCCCTAAATCAGTAGTTAAGCTAAGGCACAGAACCGTAGCATTAACGAACTGAATGCCAGATATACAACACCCTAGTGCCACGGAGTGTCAAATTTTGTGATGCTCTGATGACACTGTGCACTGGGCAGTATTTACCAGGTGGCATTCAGCCACTTTTTGTGGCTTAACACCACCTTGTAAATACGGCCCCTTCACATGCAGCACTTTTCGTGGAAGGAGCGTGCAAAGGGTGCTACTGTGGGCGTTCCACAGCAACACCCATTGCATTTTGATGCTGCCCCAGATTTACCAGGAATCGTACATCTGTGGCAGAGCCAAAATCTAACACCGCCTGAGGGGTGGCATTAGCATCGCGCAATGAGGAGAAATGCTTTAATTTCTCCTTGTTTTTTACTCAGTCTATGCCTGATGCATTCTCCAGCTCACATCGAAAGGGCAAATTACCATTAAAGATTGTTTTTGTGCAGGAAGGTCTCCCCGCAGTGAATAGTGGTGCAAGGGCGGCTGAGTTGGCGCTTAGGAGCCAATTTACTGCCAGCGCAGGGGGAAACACAGGGGCACCCGTATTGTTGTTCATACGGCACATCCCTGCATTTTGAAAATGACGGAATATGGCACTGCCAAACTTTGCGCAGTGTCACGCTCCGTCATTTTGTTGTAATTCTGGCCCAGAGTCCCTAAAGAGACTCCCTCCTTGAAGTGTTGAGGTGGAAGGGAGAGGGTGAACTACCACAGTTCAAATATGTCCATGATTCTTTGCTTACCATTGCTTTTAATTAGGATCTAGAAATCCCTGAATTGATCAATAGTGGAAGGTCTGCTTTTAAAAAATGGACTTTTAGAAACTGGGTTGACAAATCTCTTAAGAAACCCAAGAATGGGCAAAGTAACCAAAGGTTCTCTTTCTTTCAAACATGTGTGTGTCTACATTCAAGTGCTACCTAACTACATTGAGTCTCTGCTGGCCAAGACTTCATATCAAATTCTGCTTTGGCATCTTCTGACCTAATATACCCAGTCTGGAGGCTCATCCATACGTCATTCTAAATTCTATTGTTTGAATCTTGAAGCATCTGAGAGACATTTTGTGATCTTTTCTGTCCCATGCACAGGTCGGCACAACAGGGATGGCCTTTGCAAATACTGAGACATCTTCGTGTAGTAAATCAATGGTTAGGTTTAAGAAACTATACATCGGCTTTTACAGACTCAATGAGTTGTGCTAGCTCTAAGTATTTATTCTCACCAAGCAATTTCTAATATAGGTAGATGACACTGGCCCTATGAATAATCGTTAATATTCATGTTTATTAATTATTCTTTATTTGACTGAGAATGTTTTTTACATTTAAAAGACGGTTGTTTTAGGCCTTATGTGTACCTAGTGCTCCACATATTCTGTGCGATTACATTAAAACGTATTAGGAGTGATGACTAGGAGAGGTATAGCAAAATGTGATTCATGTACACAATTTTAAAGTGCTTATACTTGGTTTTGGCTCAGCAGATAACAAAGCCAATTACCAACTGGCTACAGTATATCATACGTCTTTGCCCCAGCCTAATAATACCTAACCATGGTAAAAACTAAACAAATTGTATAGGATAAATCTAAAGTTGCCTATACATCTATTAACATCTGGATGAAGTAGGAAAACGGTTTTAGACTTTACATGGCGGGGCTTAGAATCCACAGTTGAACTAAACATAGCCATGTGCCTAACATCATCTGCCCTAAAAAAAGCAACAGATATGTGTTAAATAAATGCTTATGGGGACTGTTTTAAACAGAGAAGTGCTACTAACGCTCAAATGTTGCTCAGAATGTAGAAACAGGATTTAGAATAGCATGCATTGGGGGTCCCGTATGCCCTTTTCTCGTTTACCGCACCCTTATGAGGGCAGGGAAGGGCAACAATCCTGATGGTGGAGCCCTACCGGCTCTGCCATTTGACACGGTATTATACAGTCATACCATTCCTGAAATACAGTCGGAGTGGTTCCCTGATATCTTCTTGCCAGCCCATTGCCATATTTGGTGCCATTTCCATGCAAAACCACCTTGATTGAAGACCACAGTGAACGTGCTAGGAACTGCTCAACACGTATCCCTGAAGTTTTGAAAGAACACTCCCAGCAGGTCAGGGCCACTTCTAATTTTGACACTCGATTTAGGGGTCCGTTTCACAATGCCGGAGAGGCCTCATTGAACTTCTACCACCTTGTTTACTCTTGTTGAGCTGTGTCCTGCTATACTTTGTAATGTTGGCATTGAAATAAAAAAAAGGTTCTTAAAAAAAAAACAAATCCTGATTTAGTTGGAAAGGGCTTGCCATGTGGGTAAAATCCACACAGGTTAAAAGAGGTTAGGAGCTATGCTGTCAAGTTGGTGGATGGTAGAGTTAGGAACCTACGCAGAGTTTCTGTGTATCAAGATTGTCATAGTGAAAGTGTGGCATGTATTGACGGTGGTGTTGAGGAATGTAATGTTCTCTTAGATGTGGGCCAAAATGAGGCTGGTGCACATCTTCCAATTTTGGTGCCAGAGAATCTGCTAGCTTAGCGCAATCTGATTCTCAGAGTTAAGTGTGAGCCTGCTATGTTGCAGAGTTCAGAGCATATTAAATGTTGTGGGGGAAACGTATTGGGCCTGATTCAGAAACTTTCCTTTGTAGTACGCTCTGATATGACAAGCATGTTTAACCCCTTGGATGCGGGCGTCGGCCAGTGGCCGACGCCCGCACTACCTCCCTGGTGCGGGTCACCACCAGTGGCCGACACCAGGGAGGGGGTTAATAAATATTTTTTTGTTCCCCCGGGGGACACGGAAGCTCTTCCGTTTCTCCCCCCGCCCCCCACCCGCTCCTTGACGTCACTTTGTGGATTTCCCCATCGGAGCAGGAAGCGGCCTTGCGGCCTGCTCCGATGGGGAAAACGGCCACAAACGGCCTTCCCACGTTCGGGAAGGCCTCGTAAGAAAGGGGAGACTCTCCCCTTTCTTACGAGGCCTTCCTGAAATTGTTTCCTGGCCCCCGATCGCAGGCCAGGAAACACCACTAGACACCAGGGATTTCACTTGGAGGGGTCAGCCCCCTCGGAAAAAAAAAATATATTTTTTTTAAAGATAGGTGCCCCCCCCAGGGCTAAATTTTATTTAAAAAAAAAAGAAAAAGAAATGGACAGGGGGTCGCCCGTGGGCAGGGCGACCCCCTGTGGGGGCAATATTTTTTATTGTTGTTGTAGGGTTTCCCTGGGGAGCATTTTGGCCCCCAAGGAAACCATACAACAACAAAAAAAAATATAGATCTATATATATATATATTGATCTATATATATATAGATATATCTATGTAGATATATCTATCTACATGGATATATCTACAGATAGATCTATAGATATATATAGATATATGTATATATATATAGATCTATCTATAGATATCTCTATGTAGATAGATATATAGAGAGAGATAGATCTATATATATATATATAAAACAGACCCACATATAAAAGTGATATATATATATATATATATATATATAGATTTGCCACCAGTTGTCTTGCAGTTGCAGCTTGCGTCTTCAAAGCAATGCACATACTTCAACTGACGCTTTTCAACTGTAGCTTTTAGGCGGCAATAAAAAAGTCAAGTAAGTATTGTGATTATGTTTCTGCTACAAAAGGGTCAGACTTGTCTAGTGGCAGTTTTAGTGCCATAAAGAAGCGCAGAAGGTTTATATGCCTACTGCAAAGAGCAAATCTGTATTTTATGTAAATAGCTGAGTATATTAGTAAAGTCAGCCATTACCTGCGCTATAATACAAATGAAATGTATGTGCGGGGTGGAGGGCGGCTATGGAGAGATGAAGGGCACTTTTGCTGGGGGGCTGAGGGAATCCGAGGAGGAGGGAGTGGGAGCACCAATAATGATTGTTGGACTGGGCGCAGGAGGTGCTAAAGACTGTGACGAATGGTATGTGACAAGGTGTTTTTTGAGTGTCTTGAAAGAACGTGCTGATTGAGGGAAGAAGCGCAGGTAAGGTGGCCTCTACTGTTGCACATATCTCACACACACCATCGATTTTGTGACTGTCTACGTGGGCTAGTGTTTTAGAGCAACAGTTCAGCCAATAGCAGAGATGGCATCTTGATGGATGACTGCTGCCGTCACTCGGGTTATAGAGGACAGCTCTGACATAGGATCAGAGACTGAAACATCAGATACTGAGACAGCATCTGAGGGATAGGACAATGGTGCTGACTCTGGGAGTGATTTTTCAGTCGGAGGCGTCCCATTCGATAACTCCTCTTCCAGTAAATTATGAGGGAGGTGATGAGTACAGTCCTGCTGTCCCTTTGCAAGCAGTCTTTGGAACGGGGTAATAGTGGGTTAGCCCAAACCAGAGAGCAGGTGAATGCGGTGGCAAGCAGAGAGAGAGAGTGCTCTCTTGGGAGCTCCCCAATTTAGTTCAGCCCCAAATTCCACCGCCCAAATCGTATTGTGGAGACATCAAAATTATCTATCGCAAAACAAACTGGTTTTGTAAGGCAGGCACCTGTGTTTTTGGTCCTGGGTTCGGCGGCCATATAGAGAAACACACTAAACCCAAACATTTCTGGAAACTAGACATTCGGGGGAGTCCACAGAGGTGTGACTTGTGTGGATTCCCCAAAGTTTTCTTACCTAGAATACCCTGCAAAGCTGAAATGTTGAATAAAAACTCTATTTTTCTCGCATTTCTGTCACACAAACTACAGGAATATGCTGGGATCCACAAAATTCCTACCACCCAGTGATTCCTCACCTGTCCTGATAAAAACACTACCCCACTTGAGTGCCTACACCTAGTGCCTGCGTCAGGAATGGATCACCCCAGGGTCAACAGCTGCCTCATGTAAGGACCAACATTGACTGTTGTGTGATCTATTCCTGTCGCGGGCACCAGGCCTACCCACACATGTGAGGTACCATTTTTATCGGGAGACTTGGGGGAACGCTGGGTGGAAGGAAATATGTGGCTCCTCTCAGATTCCAGAACTTTCTGTCACCGAAATGTGAGGAAAATGTGTTTTTTAGCCAAATTCTGAGGTTTGCAAAGGATTCTGGGTAACAGAACCTGGTCAGAGCACCACAAGTCACCCCATCGTGGATTCCCCTAGGTCTCTAGTTTTAAAAAATGCACAGGTTTGGTAGGTTTCCCTAGGTCCCGGCTGAGCTAGAGGCCAAAATCTACAGGTAGGCACTTTGCAAAAAACACCTCTGTTTTCTGTGAAAAAATGTGATGCGCCCACGTTGTGTTTTGGGCCATTTCCATTCGTGGGCACTAGGCCTACCCACGCAAGTGAGGTACCATTTTTATCAGGAGACTTGGGGGAACGCTGGGTGGAAGGAAATTTGTGCCTCCTCTCAGATTCCAGAACTTTCTGTCACCGAAATGTGAGGAAAATGTGTTTTTTTTAGGCAAATTTTGAGGTTTGCAAATGATTCTGGATAACAGAACCTGGTCAAAGCCCCACAAGTCACCCCATCTTAGATTCCCCTAGGTCTCTAGTTTTCAAAAAGTGCACAGTTTTGGTAGGTTTCCCTAGGTGCCGGCTGAGCTAGAGGCCAAAATCTACAGCTAGGCACTTTGCAAAAAACACGTCAGATTTCAATGTAAAAATGTGATATGTCCATGTTGCGTTTCCTGTCGCGAGCATTAGGCCTACCCACGCAAGTGAGGTACCATTTTTATCGGGAGACTTGGGGGAACACAGAATAGCAAAACAAGTGTTATTGCCCCTTGTCTTTCTCTACATTTTTTCCTTCCAAATGTAAGACTGTGTGTAAAAAAGACGTCTATTTGAGAAATGGCCTGTAATTCACATGATAGTATGGGCACCCCGGAATTCAGAGATGTGCAAATAACTACTGCTTCCCAACACCTTATCTTATGCCCATTTTGGAAATACAAAGGTTTGCTTGATACCTATTTTTCACTCTTTATGTTTCAGCAAATGAATTGCTGTATACCCAGTATAGAATGAAAACCCATTGCAAGGTGCAGCTCATTTATTGGCACTGGGTACCTAGGAATCTTAATGAACCTACAAGCCCTATAGATCCTCGCAACCGGAAGAGACCAGCACACGTAACGGTATATTGCTTTAAAAAATCTGACATTGCAGGAAAAAGTTACAGAGTAAAACGTGGAGAAAAATGGCTGTTTTTTTCAGCTCACTTTCAATATTTTGTTATTTCAGCTGTTATTTTCTGTAGGAAAACCTTGTAGGATCTACACAAATGACCCCTTGCTGAATTCAGAATTTTGTCTACTTTTCAGAAATGTTTAGCTTTCCAGGATCCAACATTGATTTCTCACCCATTCCTGTCACTAACTGGAAGGAGGCTGAAAGCACCAAAAATAGTAAAAATGGGGTATGTCCCAGTAAAATGCCAAAACTGTGTTGAAAAATGTGGTTTTCTGATTCAAGTCTGCCTGTTCCTGAAAGGTGGGAAGATGGTGATTTTAGCACTAGAAACCCTTTGTTGATGCCATTTTCAAGGAAAAAACCACAAGCCTTCTTCGGCAGCCCTTTTTCCCATTTTTTTGAAAAAATAATAATTTTTCACTGTATTTTGGCTAATTTCTTGGTCTCCTCCTGGGGAAATCACAAACTCTGGGTACCATTAGAATCCCTAGGATGTTGGAAAAAAAGGATGCAAATTTGGCTTGAATAGCTTATGTGGGCAAAAAGTTATGAAGGCTACCCCAAATAACTACCCCAAATAGCCAAAAAAGGGCTCTGCACTGGGGGGGGGGGCGGAAAGGGCCAGCAGCTGAGGTTAAATGTCATATAAGGACTGTAGGGTGCATTTTCGTGAACGATGTAACATAATTTAAAGACGTGTGACCCCATGTAAAGATGTGTGACACCGAAGCAAAGCATTGGTCAAATATGGTACACTTGATAAATATTAAAACTTTTTTAAAAAACAATGAAAAACAATGTACAATGTGTCAAATATTGAAGTAGAAGTTTTATTTTTGCAGTTATTAACACATGGTTTGCAAATGTATAGTTTAACTGTATGACTAACATGTCTGTTTTGTGAAACTATTTAACATGTACAGGGAAAAACCACATAGTTTAGTGGATCTGGAAAGGTTTCTCAAATTCAGAAATGAAAAATAGGTCATGCAGAGCGATGTCATCCATTTTGAGTACAATGGATGGTGTCTTTGTGGATGAATATTCAGCATCATCATTTAAATCTCTTTTGTACCTGTTTTGCTTAACATCAAGCATTGCTTTCGCATAGTATCTTACAGGCCTTCAATATTACCATATATGCTTCTTTTTTTTTTAGAGCTGGAAAGGAGGCATTTAAGATCTGACTTGCACATATACGTTTTAAAGATTTAAGACACACTCATTAAAGAAGGTCTTTGCTATTGTTTCGCTTTTGTTTTTTAGAAGACAAATTATCAAAAATATCGGTATGAATTGAAACAAACTTAAAACAAAATTATCGCTTTAAGCTTGTGTATCACATAAAGCTATGATTCTGTGTCACACATTCTGCCATTATTGATCGTAAGTGCCTTATGCACAAGAAATATATCCGCTCTTTGTTGCTACAACCCGGGATTTGACTCAAAGCAGCATTTAAATGAATAGTGACTAGTTATTTAAATATGAAACGTGTTTTTCATATCTAACATATTTCTTCTACTTAATACTTAGAACACATTTTGACGGCAGCTTTACCAGAGACAAGACAGAGCTGTTTTATGATAATCCTAATAACTGCTTTATACGTACCTTCATTTCTGCAGTTGTTAGGCGATATAAATAACAGATATTACTATAAGCAAATTTAACAAATAATTGCAATACTAGCACTTTGCCGACTTTGGCTGGATGGAAGGCTGAGCAGTCCTTTCTTTGATTTGAACTTGTGACCTATAGATCCCAATCCCTCTACCTATGATGTACTTCAAGGTCTTCAATGTATATTCATATCTCTCCAAATCTTTCTTAGATCCATGAACGTATCCCTTCTCAATCACACAAATTCTCTGATCATGAAACATCGCAGCTCCATATGAAAAATAAACTAAGAAGTTTATTATCAGATCTTGTTATTCTAAATCATTTATAATCCCTGCTAACATCAGTGAATCGGTTGTTAAAATTGCACCTACCATCACAGATTAACAACACCCAGGATCAGGTAACGTATATCACATTTACCCCTGTGCAGTCCTCCGGGATCATGTAACTTATATCACATTAGACCCTTTAGCAAGGTTGGTGCTTTACAAATATGTTAGACCTAGCATTCTTGGTGTGATTTTCTTTATCTTTTTGCCTTCTGAACTCCCGTTTTTCTGACCTTGTTTTTGCTGGCTCTGATATTATGTGCAATTTACTACTGTTAACGTGTGCTAATGTGCCGGTGCTCTATAATCTAAAACATGGCAATCCTGGCTTATGAACAATTGGCATATTTATTTACTTGTAATTCCCTAGTATGTCCAGGGCCAATTAAATGCTACTAGTGGCTCTGCAGCATTGATTGTGCCACTCATCTCAGTGGGCTCCTGCCTTGCACTGCAGAGCCTGTGTTTGCAGCTTTAGACTGCTATTTCAACCTTGCAAGTGCAATCACTTGCCAGGCCCAAACTATCCTTTTAATTACGTATAAATCACCCCTAGGGTAGGCCCAAGTTAGCCCAAGGCCAGGGTGCAGTGTATTTAGAGGTTGGACATGTACTTTTAAGTTCAGCCTATCCTGGTAGTGAAGAATTATCACCATAATGTTTGAGTACAGCAATGCCTATCTTTCCAACTGGTAACTTTGGGGTTAGCTTGAAAGAGCCTCTAAGTGTAACTCTCAATTGGAAAAAGATAGAAATTTGGAGTTTGTGTCTCTGTACTCACAATTTTAAAGTAAAACTTAGGGTGAAGTTGTATTTTAAAATGTAAGTCCGAAAATGCCACATTTCTTACTCCAACCATTCTGTCACTCTGCTTGTCTCTGAATACATGTCTGGGGTGGGTAACAGCCAGGCTTTATGCATTACTTCTAGACAGCTACACACAAAGGGAGCTAATGGGCCTTCCTGGGCTTAATGAGCTAAATGGGCGGGAGGAGCTGACACACCTGAATAGGGCTTTGCTTGTCCCCACACAAAAAGCTGCATAACCACATGTAGAGTGTCTGTAGACAGGGAAGGAAGGACTGGGACTGTGTGCACTTCAAAGGCCTCTTTTTGAAGTCTCCTCCACATCAAAGACTAAAATGGACCAGCAAAGTCTAAGTACTGGACCCTAAACCCCACCAAATCAGTACACTTCTGAATCTGAAGACATTCAGCCAGGAAGAAGGACTGCTGTACTGCCAAGAGGGACTGACACTCTGCTCAACTGCATTGCTGTGTTGGCCTGCTGCCTGGGAGTAAGAAAGACTGTACTTTGTTCTCTACATCCTCTGCAGAGCCAAGTGACTCCAAGGACTTGATGGCTTGCCTTCTGTTCTGGAAGTCTATGGTCATCAAAGACTTCCTCCAACCCTGTTTCAGCTGCTGGACTCTGCCACTGTGAGTCCTGCTCTACCAAGAGTTGCCTATCCAGCCTGAGCGTTGAGAGAGGACTCTCCAGCTATTTTTACTTAAAAATTGATTTAGCAAAGCTATTGCACTGCTCAGAACTGCCCCATTGCCCTTCAACACCGATGCAGTGCCAATTCAACGACAAAGTGGGACCTGACTGCAAGGTTTGGTAACAACACAGTGCCGATCTGAGGACATTGCTGCACAGCTCAAAGATGATGCATTGGCTGCCTCAAAGGGGGTATGTCACCAACATGGGACCTAACTGGGTGGTTTGACAGTGACGCATCTATTCCACTGCGTGAATTGGAACTGACGCATCAAGTCTTCCAACCTGACCCTTGCTCCATCCAAGGTACTTTTTCAGCGGGCCCTGTGTGGTCCTGTAGCCAGCCTGTCCTCCATTGCAGTTGGCTTGAACTTTACCCGGGTCTAGCGCAAACTCAGGTAACCTTTAAGGTCTAGTGACTTTTAAGCACTACCTTGCAGTTTATTCTTTAAAAATTCATATTTCAAGTTCTACTTATTGGAGTTTTGTCATTTTGGTCTTGTATTACTCAGATAAAATATTCTCTATGTTACCGAACAAGTGTGGAGTCTTTTTGTGGAGTCTTTCAGTGTGTTACTGTAACCCAAGTGTTGCACAAATTGGGAGACTTGGGGGAACGCTGGGTGGAAGAAAATTTGTGCCTCCTCTCAGATTCCAGAACTTTCTGTCACAGAAATGTGAGGAAAATGTGTTTTGTAGCCAAATTTTGAGGTTTGCAAATGATTCTGGGTAACAGAAACTGGTCAGAGCCCCACAAGTCACCCCATCTTAGATTCCTCTAGGTCTCTAGTTTTCAAAAATGCACATGTTTGGTAGGTTTCCCTAGGTGCCGGCTGAGCTAGAGGCCAAAATCTACAGCTAGGCACTTTGCAAAAAACATGTCAGATTTCAATGTAAAAATGTGATGTGTCCATGTTGCGTTTCCTGTCGCAAGCATTAGGCCTACCCACGCAAGTGAGGTACCATTTTTATCGGGAGACTTGGGGGAGCACAGAATAGCAAAACAAGTGTTATTGCCCCTTGTCTTACTCTACATTTTTCCTTCCAAATGTAAGACAGTATGTAAAAAAGACGTCTATTTGAGAAATGGCCTGTAATTCATATGCTAGTATGGGCACCCCGGAATTCAGAGATGTGCAAATAACTACTGCTTCTCAACACCTTATCTTATGCCCATTTTGGAAATACAAAGGTTTGCTTGATACCTATTTTTCACTCTTTATGTTTCAGCAAATGAATTGCTGTATACCCGGTATAGAATGAAAACCCATTGCAAGGTGCAGCTCATTTATTGGCTCTGGGTACCTAGGAATCTCAATGAACCTACAAGCCCTATATATCCTCGCAACTGGAAGAGTCCAGCACATGTAACGGTATATTGCTTTAAAAAATCTGACATTGCAGGAAAAAGTTACAGAGTAAAACGTGGAGAAAAATTGCTGTTTTTTTCAGCTCACTTTCAATATTTTTTTATTTCAGCTGTTATTTTCTGTAGGAAAACCTTGTAGGATCTACACAAATGACCCCTTGCTGAATTCAGAATTTTGTCTACTTTTCAGAAATGTTTAGCTTTCTGGGATCCAGCATTGGTTTCACACTAATTCCTGTCGTTAACTGGAAGGAGGCTGAAAGCACCAAAAATAGTAAAAATGGGGTATGTCCCAGTAAAATGCCACAACTGTGTTGAAAAATGTGGTTTTCTGATTCAAGTCTTGATGTTCCTGAAAGGAGGGAAGATGGTGATTTTAGCACTAGAAACCCTTTGTTGATGCCGTTTTCAAGGAAAAAACCACAAGCCTTCTTCGGCAGCCCTTTTTCCCATTTTTTTGAAAAAAAAATAATTTTTCACTGCATTTTGGCTAATTTCTTGGTCTCCTCCTGGGGAAATCACAAACTCTGGGTACCATTAGAATCCCTAGGATGTTGGAAAAAAAGGACACAAATTTGGCTTGGATAGCTTATGTGGGCAAAAAGTTATGAAGGCCTAAGCGCAAACTACCCCAAATAGCCAAAAAAGGGCTCAGCACTGGGGGGGGGGGGAAAGGCCCAGCAGCTGAGGTTAAATGTCATATAAGGACTGTAGGGTGCATTTTCATGAACAATGTAACATAATTTAAAGACGTGTGACCCCATGTAAAGATGTTTGACACCGAAGCAAAGCATTGGTCAAATATGGTACACTTGAAAAATATTAAAACTTTTTAAAAAAACAATGAAAAACAATGTACAATGTGTAAAATATTGAAGTAGAAGTTTTATTTTTGCAGTTATTAACACATGGTTTGCAAATGTATAGTTTAACTGTATGACTATAACATGTCTGTTTTGTGAAACTATTTAACATGTACAGGGAAAAACCACATAGTTTAGTGGATCTGGAAAGGTTGCTCAAATTCAGAAATGACAAATAGGTCATGCAGAGCGATGTCATCCATTTTGAGTACAATGGATGATATCTTTGTGGATGAATATTCAGCATCATCATTTAAATCTCTTTTGTACCTGTTTTGCTTAACATCAAGCATTGTTTTCGCATAGTATCTTACAGGTCTTCAATATTCACATATATGCTTCTTTTTTTTTTAGAGCTGGAAAGGAGGCATTTAAGATCTGACTTGCACATATACGTTTTTTAAGATTTAAGACACACTCATCAAAGAAGGTCTTTGCTATTGTTTCGCTTTTGTTTTTTAGAAGACAAATTATCAAAAATATCGGTATGAATTGAAACAAACTTAAAACAAAATTATCGCTTTAAGCTTGTGTATCACCTAAAGCTATGTTTCTGTGTCACACATTCTGCCATTACTGATCGTAAGTGCCTTATGCACAAAAAAAATATCCGCTCTTTGTTGCTACAACCCGGGATTTAACTCAAAGCAGCATTTAAATGAATAGTGACTAGTTATTTCAATATGAAACGTGTTTTTCATATCTAACATATTTCTTCTACTTAATACTTAGAACACATTTTGACGGCAGCTTTACCAGAGACAAGACAGAGCTGTTTTATGATAATCCTAATAACTGCTTTATACGTACCTTCATTTCTGCAGTTGTTAGGCGATATAAATAACATTTATTACAATAAGCTAATTTAACAAATAATTGCTATACTAGCACTTTGCCGACTTTGGCTGGATGGAAGGCTGAGCAGTCCTTTCTTTGATTTGAACTTGTGACCTATAGATCCCAATTCCTCTACCTATGATGTACTTCAAGGTCTTCAATGTATATTCATATCTCTCCAAATCTTTCTTAGGTCCATGAACGGTATCCCTTCTCAATCACACAAATTCTCTGATCATGAAACATTGCAGCTCCATATGAAAAATAAACTAAGAAGTTTGGTATCAGATCTTGTTATTCTAAATCATTTATAATCCCTGCTAACATCAGTGAATCGGTTGTTAAAATTGCACCTACCTTCACAGATTAACAACACCCAGGATCAGGTAACGTATATCACATTTACCCCTGTGCAGTCCTCCGGGATCATGTAACTTATATCACATTAGACCCTTTAGCAAGGTTGGTGCTTTACAAATATGTTAGACCTAGCATTCTTGGTGTGATTTTCTTTATCTTTTTGCCTTCTGAACTCCTGTTTTTCTGACCTTGTTTTTGCTTACTCTGATATTATGTGCAATTTACTACTGTTAACGTGTGCTAATGTGCCGGTGCTCTATAATCTAAAACATGGCAATCCTGGCTCATGAACAATTGGCATATTTATTTACTTGTAATTCCCTAGTATGTCCAGGGCCAATTAAATGCTACTAGTGGGTCTGCAGCATTGATTGTGCCACTCATCTCAGTGGACTCATGCCTTGCACTGCAGAGCCTGTGTTTGCAGCTTTAGACTGCTATTTCAACCTTGCAAGTGCAATCACTTGCCAGGCCCAAACTATCCTTCTAATTACGTATAAATCACCCCTAGGGTAGGCCCAAGTTAGCCCAAGGTTAGGGTGCAGTGTACTTAAAGGTTGGACATGTACTTTTAAGTTCAGCCTATCCTGGTAGTGAAGAATTATCACCATCATTTTTGAGTACAGCAATGCCTATCTTTCCAACTGGTAACTTTGGGGTTAGCTTAAAAGAGCCTCTAAGTGTAACTCTCAATTGGATAAAGATAGAAATTTGGAGTTTGTGTCTCTGTACTCACAATTTTAAAGTAAAACTTAGGGTGAAGTTGTAATTTAAAATGTAAGTCTGAAAATGCCACATTTCTTACTCTAACCATTCAGTCACTCTGCTTGTCTCTGAATACATGTCGGGGGTGGGTAACAGCCAGGCTTTATGCATTACTTCTAGACAGCCACACACAAAGGGAGCTAATGGGCCTTCCTGGGCTTAATGGGCTAAATGGGCGGGAGGAGCTGACACACCTGAATAGGGCTTTGCTTGTCCCCACACAAAAAGCTGCATAACCACATGTAGAGTGTCTGTAGACAGGGAAGGAAGGACGGGGACTTTGTGCACTTCAAAGCACTCTTTTTGAAGTCTCCTCCACATCAAAGACTAAAATGGACCAGCAAAGTCTAAGTACTGGACCCTAAACCCCACCAAATCAGTACACTTCTGAATCTGAGGACATTCAGCCAGGAAGAAGGACTGCTGTACTACCAAGAGGGACTGACACTGCTCAACTGCATTGCTGTGTTGGCCTGCTGCCTGGGGGTAAGAAGGACTGGACTTTGTTCTCTACATCCTCTGCAGAGCCAAGTGACTCCAAGGACTTGCTAGCTTGCCTTCTGTTCTGGAAGTCTATGGTCATCAAAGACTTCCTCCAACCCTGTTTCAGCTGCTGGACTCTGCCACTGTGAGTCCTGCTCTACCAAGAGTTGCCTATCCAGCCTGAGCGTTGAGAGAGGACTCTCCAGCTATTTTTATTTAAAAATTGATTTAGCAAAGCTATTGCACTGCTCAGAACTGCCCCATTGCCCTTCCACACTGATGCAGTGCCAATTCAACGACAAAGTGGGACCCGACTGCAAGGTTTGGTAACAACACAGTGCCGATCTGAGGACATTGCTGCACAGCTCAAAGATGATGCATTGGCTGCCTCAAAGGGGGTATGTCACCAACACGGGACCTAACTGGGTGGTTTGACAGCGACGCATCTATTCCACTGCGTGAATTGGAACTGACGCATCAAGTCTTCCAACCTGACCCTTGCTCCATCCAAGGTACTTTTTCAGCGGGCCCTGTGTGGTCCTGCAGCCAGCCTGTCCTCCATTGCAGTTGGCTTGAACTTTACCCGGGTCTAGCGCGAACTCAGGTAACCTTTAAGGTTTAGTGACTTTTAAGCACTACTTTGCAGTTTATTCTTTAAAAATTCATATTTCAAGTTCTACTTATTGGAGTTTTGTCATTTTGGTCTTGTATTACTCAGATAAAATATTCTCTATGTTACCGAACAAGTGTGGAGTCTTATGTGGAGTCTTTCACTGTGTTACTGTAACCTAAGTGTTGCACAAATACCTTAACCCATTGCCTCTCATGTTAAGCCTGACTACTCTCTGCCAAGCTTTCAGAGGGTGAGCTCAGGTTAATTTAGGTTGTGTATCTGACTTGCCTTGATTAGGATTGTGGTCCCTAGTTGGACAGGGTGCATAGCTCTGCCACCTAGAGATCCAATGTTTAACACTGGTGATCAGCGGAGAGGACTGGACTTGTGTTTTGCGCAGTACCCTACAGTAACTTGCTATACACTATCACCCACATCTAAAACAATTTGAATCCATTGTCTCTGATCACCATTGGCATGTTTTACTCTATCTAATTGGCATTTTTAATTTTTCAATTCTCCTTGATTGGCATTTTATCTATATAAAATCATGTCCCAAAATTGCATCTGCACCTACATACCTGGATGTTGAGTTGGCCAAGCTGGAGAAGTATAGAATGACCCAGCTGAAGGATTTTTGCAAGCCATTTGAGTTTTCTACCAAAGGCTTCACCAAGAAGACAGAGCTGCAAAAGATGCCAAAGGCCTGCATAGAAGCTAGGGATGCAGCACATGAGTCCCTGAGGAGGATAAGGTGGAAATTGTAAAGCTGGACCAGGATTCAGTGAACAATCCAGGACTGCCTGGGAACCAGCAGGATAATACCTTGTAAAGAGCTGTGATTCCTCCCAGGCCAGGGAAAAGCATTACGTCAATAGGCCTGTCCCCAGAGGAGCTAGAGGACAGGAGGGAGGAGATAATGTTGGCTTAGGAGTTGATCCTGGCAAAGCTGGACATTAGAGCCCGGAGGGCTGAGTACAGTCAAGATGACGGCAGCAAGTCTTTAGTGCCCTCTGACAGGAGGGTCCACATACTCAAGGGCCAGTTGTCTGACTTTGTGGTGGGAGATGACATAGATAAATGGTTTGAGAACCATGAGATTGCTTTACAGATGCACAGGGTGCTTGAGGAAGATTAGGGATCTAGTCTGTGGAGACACATTTCAAGTGAGGGGTGGGACACTCGACTGGCCCTAGAATGGAGAGACAGGATGTGGTATCGTCCCATGAAGTAGGCCCCATTCAGGAAGATTGGTCTGGCCCCAGCGAATTAAAAAAGTTCAGGGACAGTTAGAAGCTTTCCCAATAGACTTGGATTGATTGAGTGGATTCTTTTTGCAAGTCACAGGGGTTAGCTAGTGTAGCTCTTTGGGAGGAGGCTGCCCCGGATAGTTTTGGGGAGAGTATAGAGGTTACCCTAGTGTCCCTGGATGACACAGAGGTGGTGCAGAAAATCCACATCCCTGACAATACTAACCAGTACAGGAAGTGGGTCACCACCAATGGGCAGACCATTATGACAATTGTCAGGTGTCACCTTGTGTCTTCAGAGCAGGTAGTCCCTAAATGTGTCCCCCCAAGTGGTTGCTTCTGACAACCATGAAAGCCACTACCTCATGGAACTGGTTCCCTTTGAATTTTGAATTGTTGGGGTCTCATGTCTGCTTAAGCTAGCTTTGAATCTGTCCATGCCTGTGGATTGTCTGCTTGGCAATGACCTGGAGCATACCATCTGGAAGGAGGTAGAGATCAGGTCACACTTGGGAATGTTGGAGTTGCCTGGGTGGGTATGACTGCCCACACTGTCCATGGCAGCTCGAGAAGGTGATCAGAATGACCTTGAGCCTGGAAGAATGGTTTTGGACCCTGCCAAGCAGTGGAAGGGCAAGTGGCATGAGAGTCCCATGGTCTTGAGAAGGCTGAACTTAAGGGGAAGGCTGCAGGACCCACAGGGGAGGTAGTGGCCAAACTGGGGAACCTGCCTGAGCTGTCCAACTAACAGCTGGAAAGGGGTTCCACCACGGATGAGTTCTGCAAGGTGCAAAAGGAGTGCCCTACTCTTGTGAGTCTTCAGCAGCAGGCTGAGGCCCAGGCAGCTGGTGATGCCTCTGGCAAGCACCTGATCTACTAGGAGAATGGTCTCCTGTATAGTGAGCCTAGGAATCCTGAGCCTGGTGCAACACATGTGTTGGTGGTCCCCCAGTGCAACAGGGTCTTCCTATTGGGTCTGGCTCATTATGTGCCACTGGCAGGTCAGTTGGGGCAGGACAAGACATTTTATAGGCTTGCCACCCACTTTTATTGGCCTCAAATGAGAAAGGCCTCAGCTGCATATTGTATGGCCTGTCCTACCCGCCAGGTGAGTAGCAAGACAGGGTGATATGCAAGGCCCTCCTGCATCCAGTCCCTGTTGTTGGCACCCCTTTTGAGGGAGTTGCATAAACGTTTCAGGGCGTCTGGATCCCAAACAGCCATGGGCAACAGATTCATTTTGGTCCTGGTGGACCGAGCCACCCGGTACCCTGAAGCTATCCTTCTCAGGGCAGTGACTGTGACCCCCATGGCCAGAGCACTGATGGAGATCTTTACCCTTGTAGGTTTCCAAAAGGAGATGGTATATGACAGAGGTACCAACTTCATGTCTAATTGTATGAAGGCCATATGGAAGAAGTGGGGGGTAACCTTTAAGTGCTCTACTGCGTACAACCTCCAAACCAATGGGTTGATTGTGAGATTTAACTAAACCCTCATGGGCATGATTATGGGTCTACCTGAAGTAAGAGAGACATCCTCTTGCCATGGCTGTTGTTCGCCTACAGGGAGATACCACAGAAGGGGGTTAGCTACAGCCCCTTTGAACTTCTGAATGGGTACCGTGAGAAAGGGCCTCTCAATATACTGAAGTAGGGTTAGGAGCAAACTCCTGGGAGAGCTCCCCCATGATGATTCAATGATGATGTGGGATCCAACTACGAGGTTCGATGACAAAGCTGCACTAAGCTGAGGACATCACTGCACGGCTTGACGATGACGCATAGACTGTGTCAAAAAGGGTTTGATGCTCACGCAGGATCCGACTGCGAGGTTCGACAGTAGCGCATTTACCTGACTGCATGAACCAAAACCAATGCATTGAGTCTTCAATGCAGACACTTGCTCCTTCCAAGGTACTTTATTGGTCGGCCCCACATGGGTCCTGTAGCTGGGCTGCTGTCCATCACAGTCAGCCTGAACTTTGGATTTACTCCGGTCTGGCACGATCTCAAGTAACCTTTGAGCGCTAGTAAATTTTAAGCACTACATTGCACTCTATTCTTTAATAATTCATATCTTCAGTTCTACATATTGGATTTTTATCATTTTGGTCTTGTTTTATTCAGATACACGCCAGAGAACTGTTGGGGGCCATGACGCTGTGTATTGGTGGCTGCTGTCAAGGGAGAGACTACACCTCCCTCGAATCCTTGTGCTGGGATACACAAACATCGGAACACTGTCCGGATGGTGTGGCCACTTCATGAAAGAACATATAGTGCTACCAGCTTCCCCACTGCATGGGACACGTGCAGGCCACACCCGGGTGAAGCACAGACCAAGGGCAGGCCCATCCATGCCTGTCGGAGCCGAAAGGAGGATGGGCTGGACCACCCATCTGACTTCAAGCACAAAAGGTATTGTGTTATTCATTTGTCTCAATGCTGTGGCTCTACTACAACATGCTGTTATACCCATTGGTGAATTCATTTTGGAGGGTACTTGTTATTGGGCATACTCTCCCCAATCCCCAATCCACCAGTGGCGCGCAACTTCCCAATCAAAAGAAAAGACCAAGGAAGACGGTGCCAGACATGTTTATTCAAGTCAGACCCTTGACATTACTCCTGCTAAAAACTGTCAGTTTCCAGCTAAAGATGACTTGAGCATTCTGACAGAGACATATGCTATATGGAAAAAATATATTCTGTATTAAACTCTATAGGAATGATGAATCTGGGTAAGAGAGGAGAGGGCTACACTTGACCAGCAAGTGATGCCTTTGTCAACCACTGATGCCGATAAACTGTTAGAGATTATTATGGGGCTGAGGGAAGAGGTACAGGATTTGAAATTGGTTATAAAAATTTTGAGGGGGAAGATTAACGAGGTGATTTGCACAAGAGCCCTGAACAAGTTGCACAGAGTGAGAGGTGTACTGGGGTGCCAATTCCTCCAATGTGTCACATTCGACATTCTGTGCAAGGGGCCACAACTTCAAAAACTCCCTCTTTCATACACCACAGGGACCAACACCCTGGCTGCTCACTCCCACTATCGATAAAGAGAGCTCAGGTTTGATTCACTACTCTGACACCCACACTTGAGAGGAAGGGGAGTATGGAGCAGACATGAGCAGTATTAACTTAAGACACAGTATCACAGGTGGTAGAGATTCCCCCAGTTGTGCAATCCTTGGAGAACATACTGCCCTGGGCATTTACCTCACACACTATCAGCCTTGTTAGGAAGGATAGCATCGCTGGAAAATCAGCTCATAAGGCCTCCTCCCACAAACCTGTCCCAGATCATTTTATCCCAGGTTCCCCAGGTCAAAGAGGGATGTAGAGAAGGACAGCATTCCCTAACCAACAAAGTGATCTATTGATTTTGGAATGTCAAAAAGTGTAACTCACTTATTAGGAGTGATAATTTGAGAGTTGAGCAGAGTGTCCCCCCCCGGAAACCCCTAGGATTTGGTGAGAGTGACCCCGAGGAACCATTTGTTGGCTGATGGTCTCCTGTCCATAGATGCCCATAGATGTGCACTACTGCCACCCAAATACAAATTAAATATAGGGAAGGTACAAACTGCCCATATGCCCCGGGGTTAGAACGTTAAAACTCCCATTGACAAAGTAGGTTGGGTGAAATTGATTGACTGGGCCCTAGCAACATGGGAGGAAAGTCAGCTGGCTATCATTCCATTGAAAAAGAGGCATGAGACCCAGAGCCCATAGTCAGACCGAGACCGCATACACCCCATGTACCTGAGGGACACTGTGATGTAACCACTGCAAGTGTCCAGTCAATTGATGGAAAGGGCGGGGGCTAGTTCCCATAAGGCAATTTATAGGCTTCCTGGAGTTTCCACGTGGGAGATGGTTAGCACCTTCAGTGGACAGGATGCTCCCAAAGCTAGTGCCTCCAATTTGACCAAATTCCTTTCTTGGAATGTGGCCTGTATTGGGACTAAGTTGAGCGATTCTGACTGGGAGCATTTTATAGATGGACATGACATCTGTCTCTTCCAGCATAACTGGAGCATACCCCTGGTGATTAGGAATGGGTACTCCTCCTTCTGTATAATTGCTACCCCATCACCTAGGGGAAGTATCTCAGGTGGCCTAGCGATATGGGTGAGAGATGTATAGTGAGGGAATTACCACTTAAGTTCCTGGATGTGCTGGCAGTCAGGATGGATTTCCATAGTGGCACCTCATTTCTGTTGTTCAGTGTGGAGAATCAGGTGCTTGATAGGAGTGAAGAAATGAGAGCCATAAGTATATTGGCGAACTTCCATATAGAGTATAAGGGCAAAGGGGTGGTGTTTGGAGCGGGCGATATTAACTTTACTTTTGAGCCATTTTTGCCTGTGTATTTAAATCTGTCTGCTGACCTTGATGCTAAACGGAAAAATCCCTCTATAGAACTTCCTATAATGAAATGCCCCCCAGTGCGTCACAGCTGTTGGCATTCTCTCTATAATTTGACCTTAGGGCTGTAAATGGTAGATCTAGTTCATATGGAAAAGGCAGTCACACATATAATCGATCTGGCCACTCTGGCTGGATCGACTACTTCTTAATAAGTATGTCTGAATGGCAATTCCTGCACAATATGATTTTTAGTTGAACAGGCTGATAGTGATCATAATGCCCTTAGTTTGTCATTGTAGGGCTCGCTAGCTCAAGCCCCATGTGCCATTCTCCGAGCTCAAGTAGGGGGCGTTTCACACTCCAGTAACGGAAAAGCAATGAGGTTTGGATGGGTTGAAAAACACCTGAACACCTTGGGGAAAGTGGTAAGCATGGCTAAAGAGCAGCTAGTGATATTGGATGGACTCCCAGCAGTGAAGAGCCGCCTGCACCTGGAAAAGGCCCATGAAATTATTTTTTCTTGTATAAGAGAAACATTGATGTAGGGCAAAAAGCAGTCCCCCAGACCCCAGAAGAAAGCCCCATGGTATACTAAAATGTGTAGGGCGTCTAGGACAGAGCTTCTGTTAGCTGCCAAGGCTAAAAATAAACCCCAACTTGTACATTGTAGTGCAGTCTACAAAGGAACAGTGGCTAAGGCTAGGAGGGACTGGGATGATGCATTATGGGATGGGTTAACTTCTGCTACGTATTTTAAGGGCAACAGAAGGTTTTTGAACTCTTTGGCGCTGAGAGGATACGATGGAAGGAAGCAGGTGGAATGACTGGTACAACCTCAAGACTGGGTGTTGCATTTTAGTAATTTGCACACTTACAGTGCAGTCCCTGCATGGATGGGCATCGACCCAGCACTGGCAGCAAAAATTGAGAATCATTCACCATGAATTTTCAGAGTAGGGAAACAATGGAGGCCATCAGGTCCACTGTGTGAGAAAAAGCACCAGACCTGGATAGGATCCCAAACAAACTTTTCAAAGCCCACCTGGGCATCTGGGTTACCTATCTGAATTGTCTGCCAAATGTGATTCTACAGGGTATGAAAATCCCCTCTACCTGGCTCACCACTGAAATCATTCCAATATACAAGAAAGACCAATATAGTGTTCCAAGCAACTACTGGCTAATTAGTCAAATAGATGCTTCACAGAAGATCTTCTGCCGGCAAGTGCTAGTGCATCTTTTGGACTGGACAAAGGTGAATAATATAGTCTCTGAGCTCCAGATGGGGTTTAGTTTTGTGGTGTTAACACGGTTGTCCAGATCTTCCATTTTAGTTGTATCTTTTGGAAGGCAGTGGCAATCAACTGGGGACCGTCTCTTTGTCACTTTTGTTGATCTTCATGCTGCCTTTGATTTAGTCCTGAGACCACTGCTGTGTGGGGCCCTAGATAGGATGAGTATCCCCTCTAATCTATTGGTATTGTACAGTTATATGAAGGAAATTATGCAAGGGTTAGGTGGAAGCAGGACAAGCCTGCTGACTTTATAAGGATATTGTGGGGGTGAGGCAGGCAGGCAGGCATGTGTTTTGGCTTTATTTTCCCTGTACTTAAATAATGTAGTGAAAAGGCTGGACAGGGATGGCTGAGGCTCCCCAAAAGTCTCAGGCCCGCTCTGCTTTTCACAGATGATACCCTTTAGAACATAAAATGCAAATTGCTTGTTTATAAACATCCCATCGAACAGGTCCATAACTTTGAGTACCTTGGTCTTAGACTGACACTATGGGGGTCATTATGGACCCCAGCAGTTCAGACCGCCATGCTGGCGGCGGGGGCAAAGACCGCCACCGGCATGGCGGTCTTAACCGCCATATTGTGGACACAGTGAGGGCCGCCTCTGGCGGCTCTCCTCCACTGCTAGGCTGCGGCCGACAGGTAGCCTGACGGTGGAGGGAATCATTTTCCGACAGGGCAGCGCTGCAATTTGGAGAATGATCCCTTCTGCCACCAGCTGTTCCCTGGCAGGTTCCCCTGCTAGCGAATGTCTGGTGGAAGGGGTGCTCCGGGACACCCATGGGGGCCCATGCACTGCCCATGCACTAGGCATTGGTAGTGCAGGGGCCCCCGTGCAGTGCCCCATCGCGTAGGTCACTGCCCGATTTACGGGCAGTGATCTGTGCGACAGGTGCAGCTGCACCCACCGCACACTAACATTGGTGGCGGCTCAATTTGGCCCTTTTCCCCGCTGCGCCGGTGGGCGGAAACACTGTTTCAGCCCGCCGGCCCAGCAGGAAAAACATTATATGGCCGACGGGGGCGTGGGGGTAGTCGCGCTGGAGGTCATCTACTGACCGCCAGCTCGGATCTCAGCGGGATCGTAATGAGGGCCTAAACCTGGACTAAACCATGCATGTCCAAAAATGCCATTGCTCTTTACTATACTACACCACAAGACCATTGAAGGCCTTCAATAAAACCCATTCAAACAAGGCCGCACCAGTCCTAGAAATCTAGAATGTTAAGGCGCTGGGAGCCGTCTGGGAAGTGGCAAAATATACTATAATAACCATAGCAGAAAACAGGTTTATGAGATCTCTCTTCGATCTACCGCAGAGGACTCCTTTGGTTCCACTGTTTTGTGACATGGCCCTTAGTCAGTTCTCTAGGAAAGTCGAGCTCAGGCCACTGCAATATTGGCACAGGCTTTGGCCTGCGTCTGCCCTAGGAGCCTACAGTGAACCTCCAAGGGAGCTCATGTCGTCCACGGCTGCCAGAAAAGGTCCTTGGTTAATGTCTGTCAGGTAAGCACTAAAGAATCTGGGGCTTGAGAAGTTTTGGGCTCGCACGGAGGAACTCAGTTGTTTGTCAAAAATGGATTTTAAATCAATCTACTGGGAGTAAGTTGCACAGATTTTACCAAGTGGGGTAGAGGTAGTTTAACTACAGATTTTTTATATTTGAAACAAACCCTTTGTCGTTTTGAAAAAGTCAATTGATGAAACCTGGCTGCACCTAGCCCACAAACTGTATTTGCAGTTTAGATATCAGGCCCTTCCTACTTGAGTGTTTTGCGCTTGGTGGGCCCTTCCTCATCCCAGTGGAGAAATGTATTCAGCCTGTGAAGGTGCCCTCCCAAGAAGAGATCCCTCACATTCTGTTCTTCTGCCCAGCTTTATGGTCCTCTGATGAAGAAATGGCTGCTGTAGCTGTGCAGAAAATTTGGTGTTAGGAGGTACTTGGTCACTGATTGGATCTTAAGAACAGATTGCTCTGGGCTGGTGACTTTTTCATTGGCAAAATATCTCATGTCCGCCTGGTTTTGGCAATTGAAGTGCATTCTTGCGGAAGAACAGGACTTGCAATAAGTTTACAGTCCTCCATGCAACATAGTTTCCTTTTATATTGTAGAATGCTTTTTTGTGATTTTTTAATCTGTGTATTTTATTTGTGTGATGAAGTTTTAAAACTCTAGATATTTATGCATACCAGAAAAAGTTGCGCTTGTAGGTCTAGTTTTTTTGTCTTAAATGGGGTCAGAGTGTTGAAATACGCAGAGCTACTGCTTAATTTTCCTAATCTCTAATCCCTGCTGTTCTTATCGTACAGGGATTGCTATGACAGCATGACTGTTTGTTTTATCATGTCTTAATGTACTTATATGACCTTGATGATCCAATAAAACTATTTGTTTGTTTTACTCGGATAAATATTCTCTATTTTTCTAAATTGATGTGGAGTCTTCTTGTGGTGACTTTCACTGTGTTACTTTAATCTAAGTGTTGCACAAATACTTTACACATTTCCTCTTAAGTTAAACCTGACGGTTCTATGCCAACCTTCCAAATGGTGAGCACAGGTTAATTTAGGTTCTGTATCTTACTTACCCTGACTAGGATTGTGGTCCCTACTTGGACAAGGTGTATACAGTGCTGACAATTAGAGACCCAGACAGGTTGTGGCATGTGCTTTCTACATGACATGTATCCTTGAAAACTCCTCTAACAAGTAACAACCTTTACAGTCTATAATGGCAAACTCTCTTAAGCTATTCTAAAACGATTTGCAGAGAAGTTGCAAGCTACTACAGAGAAGGAGCACCTTCCATCAAATAGTGTCTTTACAGATGAGCCACACCCACCTCTCACCCCTTGGAGATCGTTCAGTTGCTATCTTACACTTAGGATTCATTAAAGGGCAAGCTCTAGGTTTTTGTGAGTAAAATTAAGAAGATGTAGTAAAACAAACAGTGCTGTTGACTTTGAAACTGGAAAACCGGGTTTGAATTCTGGAATTGGCTCATTATCCTGTGCTTCTAGGCAAAACACTATGGGGAATATGTACACAGAAGTGGTGCAGCGCAGCGCTGTGCCGAAATTTGCAGCACCACGCTGCATCACTTCTGAAACACAGGGATGCATTGTATTTACAAACATATGGCACACCCCTCTGTTTCCCTTAATGCTGGCACTAAATTTAGCTGCAAGCACCAACGCAGGCATCCTTGCACTATAGTGTCAGGGTGTCTGCGTTAGAGGAACACTTTCCTGCACATAAACAATCATTTGTAGTGTTTTGGTATTTCTATATGTGCTGTAGAATGCAACACACTTAAAAAGCAAAAACAAAGAGAAATAAAATTCATGCTAACGCAATCCTTTGAGTGGCGTTAGTTTTTGGCGCTGCCACAGATTTACGAATTCTTGTAAGTCCGGGGCAGCATCAAAAGCAATGGGTGTTGCGGTGGAACACCCACAGCAACACCCATTGCAAGCCCCTCTACTGCAGAAAACTGTGTCGGAGGGGCCCATATTTACAATGCGGCATTTAGCCACAAAAAGGGGCTTAGCGCTGCCTTGTAAATATGACACAATGCAGAGCACCGCCGGATCCTCACAAAAAGTGACACTCCGGTGGTGCTATGGGGGTGTAAATATGCCACTAAGGACCTGATTTAGATATTGGCAGTAATGGTCCCACCATCTATTGTCCATCAGATTTCCTGTCTGCCACCTTGGCGGTCTGCCCATTGAATTTAGATGTGGGTGATCCTATAGATAAAAGACCGCCGATGATCTGCTGTCACTGCCATGAATCTCGTCGATGGGGCCATAGGCAAAAGTGTCTGGCGGCAGGACTCCAGTCACTTTTACTGCTGAGCCACTCACAATGTGGCTTTCCGCCAATGTAACTGTTGCAACCAAACCACCACCCCTGCGTTTGCAGATTGGGAGGGATAAAAGCTTGAAACTTACCTTTTTTTTTTTTTTTTCTCATTTTCTGCTGCTATGAACCTGATCGTACAAGTCCTACCATTGCTGCAGCTGCTGGACCAAGATGAAAATCAACACCGTTGTCACTAGAACAGAAGGTAAGGGACTGCATTACCTGTCATTCTCAGAATTGTTGGTGTATATTAGCTCTGGACTATTGCTTGTTTAAAAAATATTTGCAGGCAATAGTACAATGATGTGCAATGCATATGTGTGTAATGTTGTAGTTTGATACCAAAAAAAACACACCTTGATATATTAGTAACACCCACCTATTTGGTATTAACTGCCCTCATGGCAATGGGCACCTACACAAAAAGTCACATAAATCCAAAATAAAAATGTGTCCATACAGGTGTGTGGAATAATGTACCCAAAACTACCATAGCCTTTAGATAAACAGGACAACTAAATTGAACAACATACACCCAATATAACGTAGCAATTGCACTGTACATTGCTACAAGTGAGTGTACATAGAACATACAACCTATGTTAGCTTAAAACTCCAAACATGTCAGATATTTGTGAAGATCACATGTCCCCTTGGTATGTGTAATTTCTGTCAAACATTAGATGTGTTTCAACTCTGGTGTCATTTTCCCATAGTACTGCATATGTGTATACTAGTAATACATCATATAAATAAACACACATGCATTCTCCAGGCCAAATAAGAGGCACATGTACAATTGTGGTGTAAGTGCCCACAACATGATGCACGCTTGCACCAAAAATAGCATGTCCCTCACAAATGTCCAACACAAATGTATGCATTATATAAATTGTCTCAAAAATAACATCTGTGCTTGTCATTGCCAGAAATGAGGGTACGTGCATGGCACACACATTAGAAGAAATAACATTGTCAGCAAACAATTAGTAACAATTACACAAATAATGCCATGACAAAGGTATTTGAAAGAAAAAATGTATAGAAAACTGAGATAATCCTATCAAAATATATATTTAATCAAATGCATTTTCAAAAGAGCTGCATAATTTTAAATAATCACAATCCTGGGTTGCATGCCCAGAGCTTGCCTCCTATGTGGACTGCCACATACAGCCTCCTCAGGAAGGGGCATCTATTGGGCAGACAGCAGGCACCTCAATAACCTTTTCTTGGGGGTGGGGGTCTTTGGGTTTGTGAGTAGTGGTCTTGGTTTTAGGAGGGTTGGGTTTGGATATGGGAGGAGTGAGTTTGGTTTTGTGAGGGGCGGGTTTGGATTTGGGAGGGGTGGGTTGGGGTTTCGAAGGGGTGGTTTTGGTGTGTGCGAGGGGTGAGTTTACATTTGGAAGGGGTGGTTTTGGATGTGGATGTGGTTAGGGGCAGGGCAAATAAAAGGTCTTCCATGGGAAACTGGGTAGGGTGGTTGGTAAGGATTTGGGTTTGGGAGGTAGAGTGAATGGCAGTGCGTGATGTGTGTGTGTTGGTTGATGGTGCAGTTGGTCTGGTGTATGTGGTGTAAGTTTTGGTTTGTGTTTTTTCTGGGTGTCTGTTGTTTGGGTGAGTGTGGACATTTGCGTACTATGTCTGCAATGTCTAATGTATGTGTGTGTGTGTGTCGGTAGATGTGCTATTGAGGCGCTGTGTGTGGTTGTGGTGCCTGCAAATGTGCTTGTGCATGTGTGTGTGTGGTGATTGTGCATATTTGTGTAGTGGTGGGTTTGGTTTCTGTGGATGTGTTGGCTGTGCATGTTTGTGTGGTGTTGGGTGTGGTATCTGTGGGTGTGTTGGTGGCTGTGCATGTAGGTGTGGTGGTAGGTGTGGTGTCTGCAGGTGTGGTGATGGTGGCTATGAATGTGGGAGTGGTGGGTGTGTTGTCTCTGGGTATGCTTGCGGTGGTAGGTGTGGTGTCTGTATGTTTGTGTGTGTCTGTGTTTTGCTGTGTCTGTGTCTATGTTTGCTGCTTGTGTTTGTTTACATTGGTGTGTGTAAAGGAAGGACAGTGTTTTGGCTAGGGCTGAGAATAGGGATTTGGAATAGGGAAGCAGTGGGAGTTGGGCCATGAGGTTGGGATGGGTACGAGGCTGCGGTCAGTGAGGAGGCCAGGTCTTGGAATGAACTCTGTAGGTCAGACATGGCACTGTGAATGCCATCCAAGTAGCCTGGCATTTGTGTCATTTGGCCACCAAGCCCCCGGATGGCATTCAGCAGTGCAGTCTGGCCTACAGCGATAGTCTGCAAGAGGTCAATAGCCTCCTCACTGAGCCAGACTGGAAGACATGAGCAGGGGGAAGTGCCAGCAGCAAAGGTGATGTCACCCCTTTTAAGTGGTGGGTATGGCCAGCTGGGGAGAGCAGGAGAGAGGGTGGTAACATAGATAGCGGACAACAATGCAGGTGGAAACGTTGCAGCAGGGTCCACCACCACTAGAGACCGATATTCTGTGGAGGCCATAGAAGATGATGATTTATAGCTGGTGACCTCTGTGCCAGTCCCCACAACCTCCGTGCCACTGGGTCCCTCGCTGTCAGTGATGTCTGCACCAATTTCTTTGCATCCGATCCAGCCAATGTCACCTTAGCCTTGCCCAGATTATGGTGAAAACATAGATACAACAGATTGAGTGTATCTATGTAATAGAATTGTACATGAACTTTGCTCACAAAACATTTGCCAAAACCACATATTTAAGCTTCAAGGTTCTCAAATGTGGCTTTTTTATTATCAGTATCTCATGTAGGGGTGGGCGATAAATTCTGCTCTGCTGGCAGAGTTTATGGAATTTTGAGTTCCTAAAAACTCCACGGAGTGGCACGCAGCAGAGTTTTTCCTCTTGGCCGCGCTCCTCAACATTAGTTGGGCGAGCGACAAAAATCAAGTAATAGACTTTGAGATTTTTCAATGCGGCAGATCATTACCGCTCGCGTTGAGAAACCTGCTGCTTGTGTTGAGTAAGCTGCCATTCGAGTATAACATCTACTCGAGCAGCAAAAAAAGCAGTGCCCTCTTGTGTTGCACATTGTGCCGCCTGTGCTGATTTCACAGCACGGGACAAACTCCCAGCGCTAAAATTCAGCTCGACATCCACCGCTCATAGTATTCTGCGTAGCACAGCAGAGTTTGTTTTGTACTTCGTGGAAGCAGAACCCCATGAACTATGCCCAGGCCTAATCTCAAGCATGTAGGGATGAATTCCACAAACCAATTGCTCACAGTCTAGAAATTCCTCATGCTAGCTCTCATATCATGTATGCCCTTGTCTCTCATTCACTTTTATTTCTCAGCATGAAATGTTTCACTCCTCTGATTGCTAGGGCTCTATTGTTTAGAATACCGTAGTATGTCCCCAAAACTCACAGTAACCTGAAATACATCTGAAAGTGTGTTTTCAAGGCCAAATAATCAACAATAATCAGCATCATGAACATTCATCAAATGTCAATGTGTGTCCACTTATACTGCAATGTTGTACCAAAATGTCTAGGAACTAAAAGCCTGTTTCCTTTGTCTGACCATTTCACAATGATAAAACTTAAAACTAAGGCCCTCATTATGAACATGGCGGTCTGAACTGTACCGCCGGCGGTAAAATCTGCCAACAGAGGAGCGGGCCGGACCGCCAAATAATGAACCAAACGAAAGACAGGCATCCCGAAAACCACCCACCGCCAGCAGAGGAGTGCCGACGACGACGGCAGTGTCCGCCCACAGGCCAACGGAAAGGCCCAAGCGGCCCATCAAAGAATGAACCACCAGTCCGCCGCCAGTTCCAGGGCGGGAACCACCTCCACGCAAAGCCAGGCGGAAATGAACCAAATATAAGGAAACACTCACCGGAGGGACAAACAACGCGCCGGAGCAGACATGGATAGAAAGCTGCAGATCATGCCAGCCCTGCTCCTTGCCATATACCTCCACGACCGAGACCGCTGATGAAGACGATGACGGTAAGTACTGCATTCTACGAAACAAGGGCAGAAATGGCACAGTTACATACCCAGCCACCCCACCCACCCTGTTACACCCCCCCAAATCCTTCACAGCAGCACAAGCCATACACCCCACAGCAAGAGGTACTTACCCGACATCCAACTTGACGATTGTACATACAGATGCCCCACACCCATAAACAATGAAACAAAAGACCAGGGTTCAACAGTGTGCCGCCAAAACACAGGCGACACAGAAATCTTTAATGTGAAGCTCACAGAGCCAAACACTTTAAACAGGGCCAATGGCCAGTCCTTATGGCTGCAATTGCCATGGACACAACGGACCCAACCTGACTCCCACAAGTGCAAGGTACTCCACCTAATGGGGCAACATATGGGCATCCAGGCTCCTCACGGAACGGGGTTACGGAGTGGTGGGGGTGGGGGTTTGCGACAGGGTGGGCTTTGGACTTTCGTTTGGAAGGTGGAGGGGGGGTGGGTTTGTCCTTTGAAGGTGGTGGGGGGTGTTTAGATCGGGTGGAGCTAGATGGACTCGGCTCAGTTCTGGCCTTTTTTTTTCTGGGTAAGGGGCACGGGAATGTGAAGGGCAGACAGGGGTGGGCTGTGATGTGGAAGGATTGGAAAGGGCAAGGAGGTGAGCACGCTTGGGACAAAACGGGGTGGGCCAGTGGGTTGGAAGAGGTCAGCACGGGAGAGGAAAAGTTTCTTCGGAGAAATTGGGGTGGTCCTGGATGAGGACGTGGGAGTGGAGGCAGAGGCAGTGGATGTATGTGGTGTAGGGGTGCCTGTAGTGGGTGCAGGTGTCTTGACAGTATGCTGTGGTGTGGTGGATGTCTGATGGGTGGGTGTCTTGGTGCGTTTGTGTGTTTTTGGAGGAGGGGGTGGACACAGTGGGCGAAGACAGACAGCTAGTGTGGATGTATGTTGGGTGGGTGTCTGCAAGTCTGGTGAGTTTGCTGCATGTGTCAACTACAGTAGTTGTGGTGAGTGCAGGTGTGGTGTATGGAGTGCATGTATGGATGTCTGCTATTGTGGTGAGTGCAGTAAGAGGAGCAGCAACAGTGACTGAAGGTGCAGTGCATGAGGTTGTGGATGTGGAGGGGACAGAAAAGGAGGCGGAAGAGATGGGCACACAGGGGGAAGTGGATGTTGCTGTGTGTGCATGTGTCTGTTGGCTGTGTGAATGCTTGTGGTGGGAGGTGTGGTGCTTGTGTTTTGAAGTGTGTTTCTTATGTGTTGATGTGCTTGACTGCATGTCTGAATGTGTGCCTTGGACAGGTGAAGGGAGTGGGGTGCTGGAAGGGGTAGAGGAGGCTGGAGGGGGGACGGAATGGCCAGGGAAACTGGTTGCCGTCCGAGAGGAGGCCAGAGCCTGAAAATATCTCTGTAGGGCAGACATGGCACCGTGAATGCCATCCAGATAGGCATTCGTCTGCTGCACCTCTGATGCTAGCCCCTGGATGGCACTGACGATGGCTGTCTGCCCTGCAGAGATGGTTCTCAGGAGGTCAGTAGCCTCCTCTGTGAGGGCAGCAGGGCTGACTGGGGCAGGGGAGGAGGTGCCTGGGGCAAAGGAGACACCCACCTTTCTGGGTGGTCGGGCACGGGCAACTCGGTGGGGAGCAGAAGGGAGGGCGGTGATGGAATGGGGGGTGGCGGAAGGTGTCACGGTAGTGGTGTGGCCACTAGGGTCCGCCACCGCTGGGGATCCCCCATCAGAGGAGGTCTCGGAGTCACTACCTCCTGTGGTAGTTGCCTCCCGCATGGAACTCCCCTCTCCCTCCCACTCACTGGTCCCCTGGGCATCGGTTGTCTCTGTCTCCGAGGATCCGTGGGCCGCTGCTTCCCCACTTGCCGGTGCCTCAGCTCCCTCGCCAAATGTTGATGCTGTACCAAACCAACACAAGAGAACAGGGATGGGGAGACTAAACAGGAGGGACAAATGTAAGTAGCTGAATGGAGGTACATAATGGCCAGACATACACCCGCCCACAAGACACACCCAACAGGCAGCACCGTTCACTGTACCTATGGCCATGCCCCTGACTACTGACCAGAGTACTGCTCTACACCCATCCCCTGGACTACCTAAGGAGGCGACGTATGGGAGACCTGACAAAGACACCCCTACACCCTTTGGGCCCATAAAGTAGATGGACACGAGTCAAAGTCCCTGCCTCTAAGCAGTATGAACCCTAATGCACACCCAGACATCCTTCCAAACTGAAGTATGTGAAATGAATACCCACCCCCTTGTGACTGCTGTGCATCCTTCAAGTGCCCATCCAGGTCTGGGTACACCACCGCCAGGATCTGTCGCATGAGGGGGGGTCAATGCCCGACGGGCACCCCTTCCACGTTGGGAGGACTTCCCCAGCTGGGCTTCACTGATCTTACGTGCCCAGCGCCGCAGGTCCTCCCACCTCTTTCTGCAGTGGGTGCTCCACCGGTTGTAGACCGCCAATGTCCGCACCTCCTTGGCGATGGCATGCCAAAGTGCCCTCTTCTGGTGGGCGCTGACCTAAAAGGGTGACACAGAAGTGGAACACAGAGGTCAGGCACTTGCAGGAAAGGTACAGCTGGCTATTCATCCACTATGGGACAGACAGTACTGTCAGACATGCAGGACATACGCACGCAGCATGCCATGCACCATGGCCCATGCAGGCTCAGAGGTGCACACATATGTCCAATCAACACCATCCATTACACACACACAGTGTCCCCCAAACCCAGACTCACCTGTACCTTTGGCCATCCGTACAGTTTTGCGTACAGAGGCAGGACCCCGTCCACTAGCTTCTCCAGTTCCTCCTGGGTGAAGGCCGGGACCCTTTCCCCTGCAACACGAGGCACATCCATTGCCAGAGGCAGGCCACAGCAGTACACACAGTGGTGTACCTGTCAGCACGAGATCAGGGAATCAAGTGAATAATCGATGATGAACTCGCGTACGTTCTGCGGCGGTGTACACCATGTTAACCAATGAGGGTGCGAACTGCGTTAAACACTGCCTTACGCTGTGACGTCATCCGCTAGCGGTATGAGGTCACTTCCACAACGAAAGGGCAGAATTACAGTGGGCAGACATTTTGCCATGACCTACGCATCTAAAGAATAAACTTTTCACAATGTAGGCCCTACTAGCCACATGAAGCACCTAGGCCTCTGTCCATTCAGTATTCTACCACACATGAAATACTCTGTTCCCTCTTTGTGATGTACATGTATATCTGTCAGGTAGCAGTTAATGTAGAGTCACTACAATGAACTATGCAGTGCACAAATGATGACAAGTGTGCCTATGTATGTGTCTTCATCACCCCTTTTTGAAACCCCTCGTAGGTACTGACCCATGTGGCGAGGAAGGGCACCATCGGTGTACAGACCACTTGTGGATATGAGGACCATGGCGGAGCGTCAGATCATAATCAATTACAGACTCACAAGTGCAACAATTCAGGAACTTTGTGCTTTACTGGATTCTGCACTAACGTCGGGAAATCATGATCAGCATGCCATCCCAACTGAAGTGCAGGTGCTCTCCGCACTCCATTTCCTGGCCACGGGCGCATTTCAAGTGACAGTGGGCATGGGTGCTGGATTTTCACAGCCTATGTTCAGCATGGTACTGACAAGATTTCTGAATGCATTTGTACAACACCTGCAGTCCTATGTGAGGTTTCCCCGAGAGTACTGACCTCCCTGCCATCAAGTCTGAATTCTATGCCTTTGCCAACATACCCCATGTTATAGGTGCCATCTATGGCACCCACATACCGATCATCCACCCAAGAGTGAGTGAACAGGTGTACAGAAATAGAAAAAACTTTCACTCCATGAACATCCAATTGGTATGTACTGCAGACCAGTAAATCTCACATGTGAATGCCATGTTCCCAGGTTCAGACCATGATTTCTTTGTGTTGAGGAACAGTAGTGTGCCACAGAAGATAGAACAACTCCAAGAGGACAGAGGTGGAGCATAGGTAAGTGTGCCTGTCACTAACTGATACATAGCAGACAGCCAGGCTGTCTGACTAAGGGGCATAACAATGACGACTCTGTATTGCACCTTTTTCTAGGTGATTCTGGCTATCCAAACTTGCGTTGGCTCCTGACAGATTGAAATTTTATGCATATACTCATTGCCACCATTTAGGCACACAGGACTCCCTTCATGCACAGATTTTACAATAAAGTAGTTCTCAGCCAGTTGCATCCATACTTCACTTTGTTCACAATTTAACACAGGGGACAGTGTTACAGGTGTGATATGTGTTTTATTGGTTGATGTGAGTGAATAGTGCTATTTACAGTGATGGCAAGTCGTAAGGGGTGGGTGTCCTCAAGACCAAATTGGTGGCAGCCTTGTTAGTACTAATGATGGGTCCGTCTTGTCTTACAGTAGTTCATATTGCCTCTTAGCAATGTGTGGTGGCTGATTGGGTGGGATGGTTGCTGTGCAGATTGTTGCTGAGTTACTTTTTGAAGGGGGCCTTGTTCTTTGCTGGGTGTCAGAGTCACCAGATCCTCAGGGTCTGCGCACGTTCCCAACATGTCCACCACAAGACAGCTCCAATACTCTGAGTAGAATGTCACAGAGTCTAAGAGAGGCCAAGTGGGGAAAAGGGGATTAGGTAGGGAACAGCTGGGAAGGAGACCTGTAGGAAACAAAAGGTTAAACAACACAACATCAGAATAAAATCACATTTAGATTAATAAAAACTCTCTGTTGAATCTAGGATTCAATGATACTTGGAACATGAAATAACACTTAGACTGAGTCTAGAGTTCTGTGATACTCGGAACATGAAATAACACTCTGTTGAGTCTAGAGTTCAATGATACTCGGAACATGAAATAACACTCTGTTGAGTCTAGAGTTCTGTGATACTCGGAACATGAAGTAACACTCAGTTGAGTCTACAGTTCAATGAAACTCGGAACATGAAATAATACTCTGTTGAGTATAGAGTTCTGTGATACTCGGAACATGAAATAACTCTCAGTTGAGTCTAGAGTTTAGTGATACTCGGAACATGAAATAACACTTAGACTGAGGAAACATGAATGGCCTAGAACTAGACTCTAATTAGGCCTCAAGAAATCTAGGTACCTGGAAAAGAATTAAGAATGGTTAGTACAATGTTTCATATGGACTTTTAATAAGTTGTAACATACTGTCTAGGAATACACGAACCTTCTAGAACATTGTCCCAGAACAAACACTGCCTCCTAACATGAGGACAAAAGACCATTCAAACATTCCCTGGAAAACAATAGGAGTTGTACTAAAAACTTAACATGCACATAGAATGTAACATCTTGAATTTAACACCTCTGCAGAAAATTCAAGGGCCCTGGATAATTGTGTGTACTTCAGGAAACACTACATATCAAAGTTTTTTGATTTCCATAAAATGATCGCGCACATTGTCAGCGATCTGAACATCAAGTTTTTAAATGCGGGAAAAGAATTGCGCACACTGCCGATTCTCACAGGTACATGCTAATGCCATGAAATGATCAAACACACTGTAAGCGATCTGTACATCAAGAGTTACATGCACGGAATGAATTGCGCGTCTTGACGATTTGAATATCAACATGTAAATGCACAAGGAAAGAATTGTGCGTCTTGCTGATTTGAATGCCACCTTGTAACTGCCAAGAAATGGTAGCGCACAATGAACCTCAAGGGTTAAACACGAGGAATGAATTGCGCGTCTTGCCGATTCGATTATATCACCATGTAACTGCCAAGAAATGGTTGCACACAATGAGTATCAAGGGTTAAAACACGAGGAATGAATCGCGCGTCTTGCCGATTTGAATGCCACCATGTAACTGCCAAGAAATGGTAGCGCACAATGAATATCAAGAGTTAAATGCATGGAATGAATCGCGCGTCTTGCCGATTCAAATGTCAACATGTAAATGCACAAGGAATGAATCGCGCGTCTTGCCGATTCGAATGCCACCATGTAACTGCCAAGAAATGGTAGCGCACAATGAGTGTCAAGAGTTAAACACAAGAAATGAATTGCGCGTCTTGCCGATTTGAATGCTACCATGTAAAATGCCAGAAACCAAGTGCACATTCACACGCACAAGGAAAAATCCCCCAATATGAAAATTAGGCCCAAAAACTCGAATGCCTTTGAAAACGGGATCGGGGGCCGAGCCTGACCTCCGTCTTACCGCCCTGATCAAGGACTACCAATACAATGAAGGGCAAGGCCTGGAAGATCAAAGTAGGCCTCCGGAACAGGAGCTCAGGAAGTTGCTGCTACTTTGCACCGGGACCTCTGAATAGTGAGTATGTGGAGCTGGCCTGGCTCCCTTATATAGAGTCTGGCCCATCCCACAAACCACACCCAGTCATGCTGCAGAGAAAGTTTCTAGAAGGCCCTGGAAAGGGACCACACCCTGACACACTCTGAAAGCCTGCAGCAATACAATGCAAATGAACAGTATTTACAAGCACCTTGAATATCAGTCTTCAAGATTAAACTTTGCAATGGAAAAGGTTAAACAACAGCATATCAACATAATGCATGAACTATGTTATCTCATAAGTGCTGGGTTTTTACATTCCAGTCGCCCGTAGAGCGCGCACTGCCCTGATGTTGACACTGGGGTTCCAGTGCCATATCTTGGCCTGAGGGTCCGTTTGGGTGCCTGTTGTTGATCTTCAGAGGATGACACGGTAGGCCCTTGGGTTTCCTGAGAGGGTAGTTCCTGGGATGTTTCTGCTGATGGGGTAATATGATGCTGGTTGTCCGGTACTGTTGTGGGGACCTCTTGTCCTGTGTAGGTGTCAGACTGGTTTTGGACCAGCTGCAGCAGTGCCATTGCTATGGTGGCCATTGTTGCGTTGTGCTCTCTCCACTGCTCCATGGCCTGTTGGTGGTGTTCCTGCTGCATCCTCTGACTGTGCTCCAGGGTGGATACAATCTGTGCCAACCTGTCATGGGTATGCTGGTATGCCCCCAATACCTCTGATATCACGTCCTGGGCTGCTGCATCCATCCTGTGGCCTCCCCCCTGGCCCACTGACACCCTTGCATTTGCCCTAGCCCCCTGTGCCTGTGTCCCCTACGCAGGTCTGGCAGTACCACTTGTACTGGGGCCCTCGCCTTCCTGCATGTTGGGAGTGGGAGACTGTGGCCTCTGTACCTGTGTTCCACGAGTCGGTGGCCTGGATACACTGGTGTGGGGACGCTTGCCCTGGGCTGCTGGTCTTGACTGGGTGGTAGGGGTGACAGTGGTTCCCTGGATGCGGCTGCTGCATAGTGAGAGTCCAGGACTGTGTGATGGGCCTGCCTGCTCATCAGGGTCCAGCGATCCTTCACCAGTGACCTGTGAGGTGCCTCTGTCTCCCTGGGGGGCACTGGCACTCCTTGTCCCATCCGTTAGGGTTGCATGAGTGGTGGTGCCTGTTGGGGGACATAGACATGTCTGTTACAGCTGCATGTACGTTTGAGGTGAACAGGACTGGGCTAATTTGTGCTGGTGTTACTTTCAGTGGCCTTCCAGGGTGCCTTTGTGAGGTTGACATTGCATTTAGCGCCAGTGTGGGGTTGCATTGTGGTGGGGGGGTGTTGTTCCATTTTGGGTACTTGCAGGGGTGGGTGGCTGTGCAGAGGGGGAGGGATGTGGGCCTGTTAGTGGGTCTGTGGTCATGCAGGGGGAGTAGATTTATTGGCTGATGCCTGGGTGGGGTGTTGGTCCTGGTGGGTGTGGGTAAGGTGGGGTGGTGCATGCATTACAGGTATGGTGTATATGGGGTATATGTTGATGACTTACCCGAGTCCATTCCTCCAGTGAGTCCAGTGAGTCCTCCAGGGTGCAGGATAGCCAGTACCTTTTCCTCCCAGTCTGTGTATTCTGGTGGTGTTGGTGGCGGTCCTCCCCCAGTCTTCTGCACTGCGATGTGGTGCCTTGATGCCATTCCCTTGACCTTCCTCCATAGGTCATTCCATCTCTTCCGGATGTCGTCCCTGGTGCGTGGATGGTGTCCCACTGCATTGACTCTGTTCACAATGGTCTTCCACAGCTCCATCTTCCTTACGATGGGTGTGTGCTGCACCTCGGCCCGAATATTCGTGGCTCCACCTTCAAGATCTCGTCCACCATGGTCCTTAACTGCAGATGTTTGGGGGTGACATGGTGAGTGTGGTGAATGGTGTCAGGGCTGGGAACGAGGTGAGGGTGCTACGCTGTGGATCGGTGTGCATCTCCTGTATGCTGGCGTTCGCTGTCTGCCTCTGGTGCTCTCTGTCTTCTTAGCCTACATTTGTTGCAAAGGATTGTGGGGTATGTCTAGGGGTGTTTTCTCGGGTTCTGGATGTTTGTCAGGTGTGTAGGTTATACGCTTATCCAAAGTGTGCACTTCTCGCTGTTGAGTCCACTTGCCGCCCGTGGCGGTCGCAGCCACCAATGGTCGTCCAGCCTCCACTGTCCGACAAGGTGATTTGTGCATCATTATTTGGTGGGTGGCATGTGGGTGCTCTTGGTGGTGGCGGGGTGGGGAGGTCTGGGATTCCCGCCAACAGGGTCATGGCGGGAGTGGTGGTCTGGTGATTTTTGGCAGGGATGGGATTTTCGTTCATTATATGGCAGGTTTCCATTCACCGCCAACTGTGGGATTCTGTTCACCGCCACCACAGCGGTCGGCAGTGTTTCCACTGTGTTCATAAAGACCACCTAAGTAACTGAAGTATACTTCAGTTGTACCACATATCAGGCTTACAAATGTAAAGTCTGAAACATCAACTGTAACATAGGTGCTTAGTATGTCTTGTCACCATTAATAGGGCCTACATTACCTACTCACATTTGTGATGGAGCAACACACCTGACCCAATCCTCAAATGGGGCATGTTTGGTACAACTGTCCTTCATAACGTTGAAAAAATGCAAGTACCTCTTTTTTCGAATGCAGCCATGTGTCTGCCCAAAATAGTACTTAGCTTGTGACAAGGAATCTAGTGGCAACCTATCGCACAAATCAATGCACCAAGCACAGCATCAGACATTGTCTGAAAAAAGTAAACCTCCAGAAATCCTTGTGTGCATTGGATGTGTGTCAACCGTCATATTGATGACAGACAACATTGCTATCAATAAAAAAGGTTAAACAACAAGAATAGGTTCAAGCAATAACTGACCCCCTTGATGCTGCAGTTGGGTCATCAAATACCCATCAAGGTCTGGGTAGGCCACCACAAGTATGCGGGCCATTGGGGTGGGAGGGGTCAGCGTGTGGTTCACGTGCTTACCTTGTTAAGAGGACTGGCAAGCTAGACTTCAGCTGACTTTCTGATCCAGTGTCATAGTTCCTCCCACTGCTTCATGCAATGCAGACTGTACAGCTTATGGGTCCAGGGTCCACACCTTCTTGGCAATGGCCTTCCAGATGTTGCACTTTTGATGGGTGTTGACCTGTAAGGTGAGAAAAATAACAACAAAAGAGGTTTTGAGTGATTTTGTTTGTCTGTAGTGAGGTGACACAATTATGTTGCATCTCTCACCTGCATTCCCAAAACAGTCAATACAGATTATTTTCAAACACTTAAAGGTTTCTAGGAAACACTAATTTGCAGTGATTTGTTGAGTACCATCAACACTTTCTATCTCCTCATGTTACAATCCAGGCCACAAATATCATCTAAGCCAGAGCTATGACATCTTTCCTGTAGTGAAACCCATTCTGGATGAGTCCAAATCATTGTGAGTTGCTAAAGGCAACCATCCTGTACATTATTTGCACACACTCCCACACACAGCTACATTGGCTTCATGCCTAATTTTCTAAGAGCCAGATACTGCGGTTTGCACCACATACAGAGACTGAGGTGCTGCCATGTGTCAGTGAGAGCATGGTTTTAGGTGGCAAGTGTGTAGTAATGGGGCATACTTGTATGGGTGTTTGAGAGCCTGTGACATTTAGGCTTGCAGCACAGGAACTACCTTTTCCCATATGGGGCAACATAACGTTCCCCATATGTGGCACCATAACGTTCAAAACATACAGATACTCTTATTTTTATTTCAAAATGTGGACAGTAATTCTACTTGACAGAACAGCATTAAACAACTCCATAACTTTAAAGATTCTTCTTGCACTTTACATTTCACTAATTTTGACCTGGGCTGTATGTTTTCAGTGATACTAGTGGTACAGTCTCTACTGACCACTTGAAGTAAGGGGCCTTCTGTTTATCAAATGAAATCTGGAATTGTGAATAACATGAACTGAAAATTCAGCGTATTCTTTCAGGTGACTTTTCATTTAAACGTACAGACATTTCTAACATTGTCAAACAATATTCAACATTCATCTAAATCATTCAGTTCACTACACTCCAATCATAACACTTCACTCATGAACAAAAAGGGACAAATTAGCCTGTGTTCAAAGGAGGAACAAGTTACTTTAGCAAACATTTACCACTCAAAATGTACCTATTCCGCTGGGTTCCCATAGAGCTGGCTATACAGGGAAAGGACCTCCCTGGTGAGAAGTTCCAATTTCTAGGGGGAGAAGGCAGGGGCCCAGTCACCTGCTTTACCTGGCAGCCTGGCTTCCAGAAGTTGGTAACAGCAGCAATAGTCAAGAAGGTGTTGTTGGCTGCCGTGTTAAGAGGCAAGTGAGTGTTCTTTTGATACGCTGCGTACAAGTACACAGCATACACAATGCATTACAGAGACTGACACAGCCATTGACTTTTGTGCATTACCATCACAAACGTTAGACTATGGCTGTGTCCATCGTGGAGTGTTACACCTTTTACGTGGTCAACTTCTGTTGAGTGCTGTCGGAGACCCAATGTCCTGACGTCAGTATCAGGCACCCACTATTTTAAGATGTAAAGCTGTGCATTTCTAAATTGTGCATCACCAGCACTCAAAATGGTGGCTAGTTTATATACCAATGTCAAATACGAACGAAGCTGTTTTTGGCAAAATATGATACGTTAAAAAGTGAATATGGACTGTGTTTAACATCAATAGTCCTAAGGTGTGTGTTGTACCTCCTTTGATGGTATTTGGAAAAAAATAATGTGCAGATAATACATTTGAAATTTATCATTTGCACATTATAAAAAATGTGACGTAAAAAACTGAGATTTGAAGTTGAAAAATGTTGAAACAATTATGTGTTCATATATGCCACAATGAGATTGCTAATCTTACCACAACATAAGATGTGTATTGATTAAGAAAGTATTGTGTGACCATAGAAAGTGTTAGTTTGCTTTCCTTACATTCAGACAAATGAACCCAGGTATAGGTGGGGGACGTTTTCACACTGTTTCCAGACCTTGCCATCATGGAGAAAAGGGACATCATAAGGATATAAAGAATAATTAGACAAACTATACTGGATTTAGGTCAGCAGCTGGAACCTGATCTCCTGCCTCACAATAGGAATACAAGAGCAATAACACCAGTAGTAAAACTCATGGCAGTCCTTAATTGTGTGGCCACTAGATCTTTTCAAAATACTGTGGCGGTATCTGAAGGCATGTCACAGCCAACTGTCAGTGGTGTGCTACAAGAAGCCCTTGCTTCACTGATGAGACACATCAACAGCTTCATCCAATTTCCAAGACATCAGGATTTTCCCAATGTGAAGGGAGATTTTTATGCTTTGGGTGGCCTATCACATGTGGTTGGAGCAATTGATGGCACACATATTGCCTTGGTGCCACCAAACACCATGGACCATGTCTACCGCAATTGTAAGAACTTCCATTCCATCAATGTGAAAGTTGTCTGCTTTCCGAATTTGTATATCTCAAGTGTGTGTGCCCACTTTACAGGGTCAACACATGATTCCTTTGTACTATGGAGCAGCACCATACCCCTGCAAAGGTTGCAGCTTGGACCAGGAGATGGCCTGGCTTGTTGGTAAGTACAATATGATGTGTGCATCATTTGCTCTAATCCTAGTTTAGGAATGTACAATGGCCTGATAGGATTTTAATCTATCAGTTTATTGCTTCCATGTAGGAGATTCAGTGTATCGTAACCGACCATGGTTGTTGGCACCGCTGAGGAATTTAACAACACCAAGGGAAGGCTGCTTCAATGACGCCCATTGAAGAACACAAAGGCCAGTGGAACAGGCTTTTGGGCTCCTAAAGGACAAATTTAACTGTCTGGACAAGACCGGGGGGTCCTCCTCTACTCACCCGATAAGGTGTGCCAAATCACAGTTGCATGCTGAATGCTGCACAACATCATCCTGCGATGGAACATTCCATCATCCCAGAGGATGGAGACCATGAAGAGCCACCAGGTGCAGATGTTGAAATGCCCAATGAAGATGACAGCAGTGAAGAGGAAGGAATTGACTTATGTCAAGATGTCATTGCCCACCTGAGTGTAAGTGTACCTTTACATATTGTAACATCCAATGTCAGATCAACATATAACATATTGAACATATCAGTCTGTGATTGTAATTTAGAAGGAATTGTCAGTTCAGAAAAGTCCAAGGCAAAGGTGTTTGTAGATCAAAGTTTCCCAACATTGACTACTGTGTTTGTTGACATAGATTATTGTTGCTTGTGCTGAGTATCTGTGTCCTCCTAACATATCATTTGAGTCAAATGTCTTAGCTGAAATTATTAATTTCCCCTTGTTCTTCTGTTTAGGATCCTTTACCATGCCACCTTCATTTGGACATTTCAAAGTAGTGACATTTGCAGTGATGAGTTGCTGTTGGAAAGTACAAAGAGAACATGTGTTGAGCCTGGGACAGACACCCACTTTGGATGTACAGATCTTGTACAGAGACAACTTGCACTGTGATTGTATGGAAGTTCTTGAGGCTGTGTCAGACCTGTTGTCTGTTGGATGTTGTCACCAAGGCAATATGTGCTTCTTAAAGTTCTCAAGCCACATGTACATGTAAAGCCATTCATATTGATATTCCCTCTCATTGGCTAAATCTTTAATTTGTGCTCAGTGTATGAAGCTGTTGATGTACCTCCTCATAGTTGAAAGTGTTTGTAGCACAACAATGAATTGTGGTTGTGACATTCCACCAGATACTGCCTCAGTGTACTGAGATGGTTATGTGGCCTCAAATTGTGTTACTGCCATAATGTAGACTATTTGTGTTATTGATGTAGGATTCCTATTGTGAACCCAGGATGTGTGGCTCCAGCTGAGGTCATGAATCAATAATACTTTGCCTAATTAATTTGGTTTCATGAAATATTCCCTTTCTTCCATGGGGACAAAATTGTGGCGTGTCACCTTCTGAATAGCACAGACTGAGTTATGCATGATTTGTGAAAATCACCTTTAATTTCATCAAATACTTGTTACCAATAAACGTATGACAGTTGGTATCTATTATTCATTTTTTAATCATATTGGTAAGAGGTTTAAATTATGCTGTATGGAAGACATAGATAAGGAATCATCTCAATAAATACTACATCAGTCTTTGACTTTTTGTTATGTGGATTTACTTGAATAACACAAATTAATCACAATTTTTACAAACAAAAACCAAAGATAAATTAAATAAATAAAGTCAGTGTGGTGGATAAAACTATTTTTGTAGAGCTACATTTGTTTGAAGTCCAATGTACAAAATACACCTGTCCTCAAAAAAGGTAAATATGTCCATGAAATAGTCCACATATTGAATGGTAGACACATACTGGAGGAAATTAGGTTTGGCGTCTCTGAGGTGGTGGGGGGGGGGAATCCACAGTTACAGTGACGGGGTGAGTGGAGCAGTGCCCTCTTGTAGCAGGGCCTCCCTGTCTGTGGCTGGGAGTGATGGATTTTGTCCAGAGGTTGAAGGACCACACACAGGGGTAGATGGTATGGGAAAAGCCTGAATGTGTAATGGTAAATATCGAACATCACCCCAGTCAGGGAGCACACATTGGAGTTGAGATTCTGCATCTCCACATTGTTCTCCTTCTGCACCTGCTTCATCTCCTGGAGCTCTGTTATGACCAGGAACATCATGTCTTAGGACTCTTGTAGTGCTCCCAAGATTCAATCGATGGTCGTCTTGGTGTTACTTATCCCAGTGGCTTCACTATGCTGGCCCACACATTCCCACCCACAACCCTTTCCCCCACTACCCTGTGCCCTTGAGCCACTGTGCCCCAGCCCACTGGGTCCTTGCACAACTGGAGGTGGTGGTTGCTCAACAATAGCCATGACTGTGGGGCACAAGATGGGAGTTGTGTTCCTCTGGACACAGGATATGAAGGCATCCATAGGCTGAGTTGTTGTAGCAGATGGGGTGGGAGGTGTAGATATGGGCTAAGTGTACCAGACAGCTACTCATCATCCAGACTGGCAAAGATGGTATTCTCACTGAAGGCTTGATCCTGGCCTGGAGTGGAGGAGACTTCATGTGCAGACGGTGGTCCACCGGCCCTGGGTTTTGGACCTAATATGAATTACAAACAAAATTACACTAATCTCCAGTATTGTACCTTAAATGTGTCTTCAGCTACAAATGTAGAAACCTAAAAAAAAAGAAATGTTATGACTTATGGAATGTTTAGGTCTTTGTATGACTTTTAACTATCTACTTGTGTAGGTTAATTTACACAGATGCAAACTTCAGTAACAATGATGGAGAGAAGTCCTGAAATGTAAATTGTAATTTAGAAAGTGTACATTACATGTAGCAGGCATGCAACTCAACACAGTAAGGAGGAGATTTGAGACCCCAGCCATTTCAAGGCCTAGCATCCTCAAACATAAACTTGTGAGATATAATGCCATTGGTCATCTTTTGAACACTGGAAAGTAAATTGTGTATCAATACTACTTATAAGCAGCATGCCACAGAACATGATTGGACACTTTTAAATCCACAAACCATGATTTATTCAAGCAAGTAGATCAATTTAATGTAGTGACAAGAAGATGACATACTGGATCAACATAGCAGATGACGTTTTAATTCATACCATGAAATGGTGAATAACAGCTACATATAGCTTTGACTTTTATGCATATTTGGAAGAAAAAGGAGGTTGAGCTATATCAGATTGCACTATTGTTTTGCAGAGAAAGACGCAGGGCATCATGGTAGTTACAGTCCTTTGTAAACACTATTGCCAATGCTTGTGAAACTGTGAGTAACACATACCTATATAAATTACTACAGTAAAAATGAGCACACATTTACGATATGTACACACATATGTGTATAATGTGAATAGGTTAAGATACCACTTACAAGCACTTGTTTTTCATATTCATATAGATGGAGTTTTGAACCTGTTTTTGAACTACATTGAGATAAATCAAGGGGCTAGGCAAATGCATGGGCTGATCTATGGAGAACAACACAAAATCTGACAATACATATTGTTCATTGTTAACTAGTGAGAAACAACCATGATGCCACTAATTTGGATAACACAAGATATTTATGAAACTGAAGTTTAAACATATATGTTTTGCTAGATGGCTAGAAACGTTCTGAAAAGCTACATTAAGGGCCAGGACTTCATTTGTGATTAGTGAGACATGCAAAGGTGTAGCTTACCAGGCTCTTCTCCACCAGGGATTCGTGCCAAGCCTTCAGGATGTAGAATCAAAAAGTCCTTCTCCTTCAAGGTAAAGAGTTGTAATGGGGGTCTGGGAAAATCCCTACCAGTCCTCTGGACTTCCAGGTGATGCTTGGAGGCCAGGGAAAAGACTATCCCCGCTGGCCCTTCCACTTTTTCCTATTGTCCTCCTACAGCATTCACTCAGTGGACTATTCAGGACCAAATTTCCCTTTTCTGAGATATGGTAGTATTTTGTGTTCCAAACAATTGTGACTGCCGTATTTAGATGTATGGTGGTTCAACCACCGTCTACGATGATGGAGTGTACTCCGTTGTGCTAACTGTATCCCACAGCTGATGCAGCAGACTCCAATGCTGCTGAGTATTACTCCGTCACTGTCAGGACGGCCGCATTGCGACAACAATATTTAGATAACACATCCGTGCCGGCGGTTTACTAGTGGCGGTCCCATGACAAGGGGAGTCCGTTGTGGGACCCGTTCAGTATTGTACGATGGCTATGGCTATTGAATGGATGTTAGCAGTCCACACATGATGTATATCGGACAACTGTGAACACCTACAAAACACACTGTAAAACTCACTCCATTTCAGACAGTGATCCTCTGCCATTCCACTGCTGACCACCATTCCGAGAACGACCTTGCCACTGAGCAGCCAAGTGCTTTTTCAACTCTCCCTCTGTTTTTTTCACTTTTTTGTTTTTCTATATTTTTCAAATCACTTTAAGGCACTAATATATTTATTTTTTGATCAATATAGCAGAGAGGTGGAACCCATGTTTTACAAAGGCAGAACTGACAGTCATGGTGGATGAAATTATTAGAGGATAGGTGATACAGTGGTATTGCCATCAAGATCTAAATCAGGAGCTAAATCTTTTAGGGCCAAATTTATGGGCAAGTGGTGCAGTTCAGCATCACCTTGCATCACAGGGAAAGGGCAGAAATGCACAATATTTATCCCAATAAGGCACATTCATTTCATTTCCCTAGTGCTGGCACACAATTGGCTGCATAGTGCCAAGGCTGGCACCACTGCACTATAGTGCAAGGGTGCCTCCGTTGCATGTAGGATTGTTTTGGGGGAGGAAGGGGCACCTTTCTGCCCAAAAACAATTCTCTGAGGCTTTTTCTTCTTTCTATGTGTGCTAAAGAATGCACCACATGTTAAAAGAGGAATAATGCAGAGAAATAAAGATATTTCTCCTCGTTAATCCTCACCTAGGGAGAGGTAGGTTTTTGGCGCATTCCCAGATCTACCACTTCTGGTAAATCTGGAATGCATCAAAACCCATGTATCTTTTATGGCAACACCCACACAACACCCATGGAATGCCTGCCTGATGCAGAGTAAGACAACATACGATTTGTGTTGACTTGCTTTACTCAAGATTTAGGAAGGCACTCAGAGCCACGCAAGGTGGCCTTGTGTGGCTTCATAAGTCTAATTTTTTAGTTGTGCCGTGCTTGCACCACGTTGTGTGGTGCAACAGCCATACAAAAGGGCTCATAAATATGCACCTTAGTGCTTAAAATAAAAAATAAAAAGTAATAAATATTTATCTAATCTAACTTTGTTGTAAAGCTCTCTTATGCCCTTGGATGAAAGTAGTTCACCTTTACAAAAAAGCTACTATTGAGAAGTAGGGAACCATAGCCTATATATATATATATATATATATATATATATATATGGTTTTATAAAAGACATTTCCGCTCGTATTCAAGCTTTTATTGTTCCTATTGAAATGAACTTTTTGAATTGCTTTGATATTTTGATATAAGCTTTATTTGACCCATTACAATTCACCAAGTTATTAAACAACATGATTTCTGGACAAACAACTTTAGTGCTACACTCCTAATATAGTAAATTGTCGAGGTTGTAATGAAAGAAACTAGGACAATTTAAGTATGTGACCAGTAGGAACTGAATATTTGCTTGATTGGAGATGGCAGCTAAACTATTGCTAGTGGGTTATTATTTGTGAAGCAGGAAAATGCTCTTGTTTGAAATGTCAAATCATATTTTAATTTCTCTTCCATGGACATGTCACTGTTTATATTTTAGATAATGGAATCTTTTTCTGGTCCTGCCAATATCCTATGGGAATGACTTAAATGTTTTCATGCAGTCTCGATTAAATGAATTTGTGAATCTTGTTATCGAAAACCGCCTCCATGTCCACAAATAAGTCTAAATTTGAGAACTTTTTTGATGATTAGCATTGCACTCTATTTTTTAGGAAAAGTAGGGAAAAACAAAGACTTGTTTTTTCATTCGGTTATGCATAAGATAGTTATAGCCGAAGACGCTGTTTGCTTTAATGCACTTGTTAAGGAAAAGATCTGGCAGTAAGACAGAGAAAGCTAAGCCCTGCCTTGCGGGATGATGGTAGTGTTTTGTTCACAGAACAACAGAGGCTTATTAAATATTATGAGAGGAACTGGTAGTGTTGTTGGTGGCACAGCACACGTTCAAAGGTTGTGCTGTAATGTCCAGAACCAAGTGAGAGCAAAATATTATGATGCCCGCGCAAGATTGTTTGCAATGAGTATAGTTCTGCCTCAATGGTCACTGTTATCATTTTTGGCTCCATTATTGGCAAAATAAGAGAAGATATGGCCTAACGTCTAGAGCTGGGGAATGTGGAGCTAGTTTAGATTCCAGGGCTCGGATCAGTATCACGTGATTGTGGGCAGATCACTTAATCTCTGCTCAAAATAACGTGGGTCAGATCTATCGTTCCTTCAGACAACGTCATGATGTGATGTACTTAGTGAAAGGGAAAGAGCAGGAATGGGCCATATTCATCAAGATATGGCACATTCCTGCTCTCTTCCTGCACTGCACTTCCCGCACTGTCTCACAATCCACTGCATGGTGTCAACACAGGCACCCTTGTGCCATGGTGCAGGGGTGCCTGCATTGCAGGTAGGATTGTTTTGTGCAGGAAGGGACTCCTTCCTGCACAAAACAACTCTCTGAGTCTTTTTCCTCTTCCATAGTAGACTTCAAAATGAGACAAACTTAGAAAGAGGAAACAACGAGGAGAAGTAAAGGTATTTGTCCTCGCTGCGCTTCCCTTGAGAAGTTTTAGCATTTGCATGCCTTCCCTGGTTTACCAGCCATGGCAAATATGTGAATTCACCAAAAATACATGGTAGGCTGAATGAGGAACACCCCATGCCCCACCCATGTACTGCATTCCGAGGGCAGATTAATATAGGTTTATGGCCAAAATACCTTATTTACACCAGCCAGGAATTCACAAAGGAATCCTTGGTGGGTGTAAATGCATTTACTACTGCTGATTTTCTCGCCACGAGTGCAGACATCCACAATAGTAGTAGGATCCATTCATTAGGTGGGAAGTGGGTTTTTAAAGGTGTGGTTCTCTTTGGAAATTTAAGAACACCCACAAATATACACATTTGTGAGTACTCCCAAACTTTAATCCAATCTATTTCCATCCTTGAATTGACTGGAGATATACTGCAGCCAAGGGCTGGAGCACCCTCCCTTCAAAGATGGGAAGGGGAACCGAACACACCCAGATTTGCTAAGGTATAAGTAAACAGCTTTGTCCAGAGGAAAAAATTATTTCCTCGAAGAGAATCAGATGAGCATTTGTACAGGACTTTTGATACCCAATGCAAGATTTTAACACTGCATGGAAATCTGCACAGGGATGCAATATGTTTTAAGGGTTTAACAAAAATTTGTAAGACTACAATACAAAAAGCATTATTAGATTTATGGTAGAAGTCCACCTCTAAAAAAAACATTAAAATGGTGACAGCAGCATGCCATGTCTAAAGAAGAGACTTCCTCCCTCCTGGTGATTGTCACTTTATTACCAAAACCATAAGTTATTGGTAGTGCCTGATAGTAATATTGTAAGTACTGATCTAGAGCACATCAGAGATAACAGTGCTGATTTAAGAGCATTTGAGCGTTTTACATTGTTTAGTACTGAAAATGTCTGCAGACAAAATGAATGATAAGTGTATAGCAGTGAGCTACAAGAGCAGGACTGATAGAGTAAATTGAAAACGGGATAATTGTAAGTTATAGGAGCAGGCACACATAGTCAAAATTGAACCTGCAAGTCTCTTCCACCCAAGCACGGGCGAGAAAATCCTTTGCAATTATCAAAGCCTGTCATAAAACATGAATCACGTGCAACTTCTTTTTTGCTCACTTCTTGTCAGATAATGTATAAGTAGATCTATATACCACACTTAATGACAAGCAACACACACAAATCCAAATTTATCATTATACATCATCCTTTATTGAGTTTCTATATGATAGATTGCGTTCATATCACTACTTTTAGCCAACGCATATTGTTCAACATGAACCTCTTCAGAGTTACAGTCAGGGAATGTATAAAAGACATAATTAAAAATGCGATTTGAAAATGATATTTATTTAAGAAGACCTGGGTCCATATTTAAGGGGATTTGTCATAGGGCAACGCAGCACGTCACCTTGCTGTGTTGCCCTACGCCAAGTGAAAGGGGAGGAATGCACTATATTTATACAATATGGTGCATGCCTGCGCTGGCACCGTTTCGACAGTCTAGCGCCAACATAGGCAATGTTGAGCCATGGTGCAAGAGTGCCTGTGTTGTTGGCGCAGAAAAATCCATAGAAGTGATTTCCTCTTTCTATGTGTGCTGCAGAAAGAGGAAAACATGAGGCGAAATAAAGATATTTCCCCTTGTTACGCCTGCTTTGGGGAGATGTAAGATTTTGACGCATTACCAGATTTACCGGATTTACAAGTCCTTGTGTATCTAGGAATGCATCAAAACCCATGGAAGTTGCATGGGAAATCCCACTGCAACGTCCATGTAATTCCTCTCTGGTGCAGAGTAGGCAACGCAGAGACTTGCACTGCCTGGCCTTACTCCATATCTATGAGGGCTTTCAAAGCCAGGCAAAGTGGCTCTGCATGGCCTCACAGATATAGTTGAGAGGCTTGTGCTGCCTCTGCGTCACTAAAAGTGACATAAAGGCGGCACAAGCTTCTCATAAATATGCCCTCAGTGCTTCATTATCATAAAATGTGCCATGTTGTGCGCAATTTCAATGGAAAGCTGTAATCGTCTTAATTGGCACAACTAAGTTATGCCATATGTAGTAACAATATACGCAAATACATTGCCTTTACATTTGAAATAAATCCATAATGTAATATTCCATTAACTTACATTAAGCCCTTCCCTAATTTCCTAGTTCAGAAAGGGAGGAGAGCCTCTTTCTTTCAATATTATCAGGCCCTACACACTGTGTCTAATTTTTTCCTATAGCGTGCCAGTTAAACATATTATTTACAATTCATACTTATCACAGAAGTGATATATGTCAATACTTTTAATAGCCATAGCTTTCATCTTAGTTTGGTTTTAAAATGGGGTTCTGCTTCCGTATCTGGAAGGTAAGCTGTGAATATATACAGTCAATATCCTTCTAATCATAAATGGAAACTATAATTCCTTTACATAGTTTCTTACCCGTAAAATACTTTGCTCATTTACCAATAATATGGTATTGCCTGGTCCTACACTGTTAATGTTTCATGTATTCCATAAAAACGAAATTATCATAAATATATACCCCGTTTATGAAATAACGTCTATTACGACTGTATGATTACACACGCATGGTGGTAAACAATTGCTGGATAAATGTTCCATAACTTGTGCCATACTAGTTTACTTATATATGTTCAAATTCTCCATGTACTATATGCCATTAATGCTACTATACATAAAAGTCCAATAATGCAATTCCTAAAATCTCACATCTATTCTACTTTCATCCTGCACAAATAAAATAGAGAGCTTCATACTGGTTGGGGGACATAGCCTTATCATATTCTAGTAAAACCACTATATCCAAACAGTTTGCATAATCTCTTATAATACATAACGAATCCATTCATAACGCTCTTCCTATTGAAAATAATTGTCTTTCTATTTGCGCAAAACGATGGTAAGCCGTTCATGTCAAAATTACAGCTCCTTATATAGGACTCCTCCTGGAATGCATAGCGTGTTGCAAAATGAATATGACATACATCAGAATGAATGTACTATGTGTCAAAATAAATATGATACCTGGCAGAGTGAATCTGTCTTGAACCAAAACAAATATGAAAACCAGGCAAAGTGAATATGCTACTTAGTGATTATTATGAATAACTCACACTCAGAATTGAATAAGAGATATACTGAAATATATATCAATCATACTGAAATAAATATGGCCCTCGCTGTAAATAATAAAGCAATCACTGAAACACATACAATATTTGTCAACAAGAATGAGACATTTCTTGAAATTACTGACATATGCCAAGAGGAATATGACACACATTGGAATGAATATGACAGCTTAAAATGAATATAAGGTACTGAAATGAACATGCATTATTCTGAAAGGAATATAATGTGCAATGAACATTATATTTATAAAAAAATGAATATGGTTTGCATTGAAAGTAATATGATACACATTGACATGATTATAATATGTGTTGCAATTGGTATGAGTCATGTTACAATCAATATCATGTGTTAATATGAATGAGACATCTATTGAAAAGAATATGACACAGGCTAAGATGAATATGACATGAAATGAATATGAGCCCTTTTTAAATTAATTCAACATGCCTTAAACTGAATATGACCCATGCTGACATTAAAATGAAACTTGTCAAAATTAATGTTATGCTTTGAAATCAAAATGATACACAGCAACATGAATATTGCATATATTGAAATGAATTTGACCTATGTTGAAATGGATATTACCCATATTAAAATTATAATGTCAGGTGTTAAGATGAATACGACATCCACTGACATGAATATGCCATTCATTTAAAGCAATATGACACATGTTAAGATTTATATGAACCATTTTCAAATGAATATGATATCTGATGAAGTTGATATGACCCATATCAAAATGAATATGACATTCATTAAAAATAATATGAAACTTATTGAAATGGATATGAAACTATATGAGATAAATGTAGCATGCTTTGAAATGAATAAATCACATATCGAAATGAACACAAGCCATGTGTAAATTAAAATGCTCACTGTTTAAATATGGCTTGCCTTGAATCTATATTGATTTGCTTTAAAATTAACAATACATATTGAAATTAATATTACATATTCTGAAAGGATATGATATGAACACAAATTAATTAACTAAAATAAATATATGTTTTCGACTATGCGCTACATTTAGTTTTTGCCGGCTTTTGGACTCTGAGCACTTTACCACTGCTGACCAGTGCTAAAGTGCAAGTGCTCTATATCTAAATTGACCTGATGATTGGTTTATCCATGATTGGCATAGTTGTTTTACCTGTAAGTCCATAGTATAGTGCAACATGTGTGCCCAGGATCTGTAAATCAAATGCTACTATTGGGCCTGCAGCAGCACTGAATGTGCCACCCACATGAGTAGCCCAGTAAACATGTTTCAGACCTGCTACTGCAGTGTCTTTGTGTGCAGTTTTAAACTGCCATTTCAACCTGGCAAGTGCACCCACTTGCCAGGCCCAAACCTTCCCTTTTACTACATGTAAGGTACCCCTAAGGTAGGCCAAAGGCAGCTCCATGGGCAGGGTGCAGTGTATTTAAAAGGTAGGACATGTACTGGGGTATTTTACATGTCCTGATAATGAAATACTGCTGTAGGAAAGTACCTTCTTCCTTGGCATATTACCCCTTTTTTACCTGTATGTCAGTATGATTTTGCCTGTCTCACTGGGATCTTGCTGGTCAGGACCCCAGTGCTCATAGTTTATGGCCTAATGTGTGTGTCTGTATAGTGCTTGACTGTGTCACTGAGACCCTGCTAATCAGAACCTCAGTGCTGATGCTCTCTCTGCTTTTAACTTTGTCACTGTAGGCTAGTGACTTCATTTACCAATTTCAATTGGCACACTGGACCCCCTTATACGTCCCTAGTATATGGTACCTAGGTCCCCAGGGCATTGGGGTTGCAGGAGATCCTTATGGGCAGCAGCATTTCTTTTGCCACCCATAAGGAGCTCAGACAAACCCCTGCACAGGCCTGCCATTGCAGCCTGCGTGAAATAGTGCACACACTATTTCACAGCCGTTTTCACTGCACTTAAATAACTTATAAGTTACCTATATGTCTAACCTTTACTTGCTGAAGGTTAGGTGCAAAGTTACTAAGTGTGAGGGCACGCTTGCACTAGCAAAGCTTCCCCCACATAGTTCAGGGCCAAATCCCCAGACATCACGAGTGCGGGGCCACCATTACACATGTGCACTAATTATAGGTCAATACCTATATGTAGCTTCACAATGGTAACTCCGAATATGGCCATGTAAGGTGTCTAGGATTATGGAATTGTTCCCCCATTCCAAATCTGGTATTGGGGAGCCAATCCCATGCATCCTGTGGGCTCCACCATGGACCCCCAGTACTGCCAAACCAGCTCTCTGAGGCTTGAACTGCAGCTACACCTGCTGCCACCTCACAGACAGGGTTCTGCCCTCCTGGGGTCTGAGAAGCCCAGTTCCAGGAAGGCAGAACATAGCATTTCCTTTGGTAGGAGGGGTTACGCCCTCTTCCTTTGGAAATAGGTGTTACAGGCTTGGGAGGGGTTGCCTTCCAGAGCCTCTGGAAATGCTTTACAGGGCACAGATGGTGCCCTCCTTGCTTAAGCCAATCTACACCGGTTCAGGGACCCCCTGTCCCTGTTCTGGTGTGAAACTGGACAATGGGAAGGGGAGTGACCACTCCAGGGGTGGTGCCCAGAGCTCCTGCAGTGTGTCCCTTGCGTTAGCCATCTTGTTTTCAAAGGTGTGGGGACACTCTGGAGATCCAGTGCCAACAGGTGACGTCAGAGACCCCTCCTGATAGGTGCATACCTGGGTAGGTAGCTAATCCCCCTCTCAGGGCTATTTAGGGTCTCTCCTGTGTGTTCCTCTTCAGATTTGGCTTGCAAGTTTCCAACAGGAATCCTCTGCAACTCTTGCTTCATCCTCTGACCCCGGATCAACCTCAGACTGCTCCAGGAACCGCTGTAACTGCACCAAAGTATCCAGAAAGGCTACTGTGACTCAACAACTTCAGCTCCAGCCAGCAACTGCAACAGTTTCCATGGTGTGCACACTCTGGGGACACCCTGTCTTCACCCTGCACCAGAAGGACCAAAGAATTCTCCTGCTCCAGCATGGCACCTTCTAAGACGACAACAGGTTCTCTGGGACTCCTATCCTGATGCAGTGCGTGCTCCTTGGAACACAGATGGTGGATCCCTTTGACACAGAGGCCCATATTTATACTTTTTGACACAAAACTGCGCCCACGCAGATTTGCGTCAAAAATATTACCGCCGGCTAACGCCATTTCTGTGCGCCGTGTGAGCGTCAAATTTATACATTGACGCACGGTGGCGCAAACCACAGGTGTGCATCATTTTCTTTGATGCACACCACAGCATCACTTCGTCAAGAAAAACAACGTTAACGCGGCGGAAATGACTGTGAGCCGATTTACGACACCGCAAACCGGATATGCAGCGTTTTTTGACGCAATAGCGTCAAAACTCGCGGAAAAACAGCAATTTGTGCAGAGGAGAGCCAAAATGTTTCCCAGATGCTTGTACAGACCCCAGGAAGATGACAACAGACCAGGAACCAGCCAGGAGGACCCACACAAGACCCAGGACAGGGAGAAGAAGAAAAGAAAGTGCCACTTCAGTGCAGAGGAGCAGGAAATTCTGGTGAAAGTGGTGACGGAACACCAGCACCAACAGTTTGTCACCTCAAAGTTTCCAATCAGTAGGAAAGAGGCACTATGACTACCAATTGTTGACAAGATTAACAGTGTGGCAGAAGTACGCAGAACAGTTATTGAGTGCAAGAAACGCTGGCATGACTGCAAGCACAGGACCAAGGAAAAGATGGCCAGGAACAGGAAGGCAGCACTGCAGACTGGAGGTGTGAGTCCAGCACCACAGGAGGCCCTGGACCACATGCAGTAGATGGTCGCAGCCGTCATCCCTGAGGGATTCAAGGACAGGACAGCGCAGACTACCAGGAGACAACGCACATGCAGGGTAAGTCGCATGGGGAATTAAAATGCACAAATGTTAACTGCCAGCGGGGGGATACCTACTACACAATGCATGTAAGTCATTATATTCAGGGAGTGGCATGGGTAAAGAGGCATGGCACCGGGCCATGGCCCGTTCAGAGGAAACCTGGGGCACACCACTACACAACACCAACCACCTTTCCATGGGTGTATGCTGCCATGCCAACGATGTTGCAAAGGTAATGCCAGGCCAGGAGGGAAGGGCACAACGTCAAACTGGCATCCCGCCACACGTCAGCCACTATACTCCCTACATTATCTAGGGCCCAATTAACAACCTCTAGCCATACCGACAGCTGGAATGTAACATTGACAACAGTTGCCACTAGCACCTCCGCTGTGTGTGCTGGTCAAGTAGCTATTGGCAGTAACGTCCCCATCGACCAAACACACCCAAATTAGAGGGTTTAGGATGACAACGTTAACAATCCCCTGAAACAAAACAAATGTCCCAGTCCTGTCAAATGTGAATGTCTATACTTGCCGCAAACATCAGCCAATGCCATCCACATTAGGAGGTACACAGCACTAATGGCATACCCATGCTGCATATGCCAGGGTCCATCCTGTGCCTGGGTCACAATGCAACATCCCAAATGACATACTGCTCAGAACACAGCATTGAGGGGGAGGACACATGTAACTGGCCACAGAAATACACCTGCACAGTCAGAGGAGGAAATAGGACACTGCTACGACTATCAGGGCAATCCAATGTACCACACACTCCCCAACATCATCAGTACACATTACCAATGCTGACATCCATATTGTGCCATAACAATGCTATACATTGTATACGCTACATTTCAACTACATAAAGGTGGATGTGAAAGATCAGAGACTGGGGCAGGTCCAGATTGTTAAGTGTGGTGCTAGTGCCATCAGAGCACCCACAGCCAGTGAAAGGCCTCACCATGAGAATGGAAGTGGACGGAGGGCTGAGTAGGACAAGAAGGTGGCAAATCACTATTTGGCCAGAACAAACACCTAGATGAGATGATGCTGACAAGTCCACAAACTGGCCACAATACATGTGACATGCAGGTGGGGCATAGGCCTGGGAGAATGCCCATCTGAAAGACAGGAGCAATGAACAGGAACCAAGATCACAATGTGAAGATAATCACAAGGCAGGCATGTCACATTACAAAGCACACAACACTGACACACTAACTTGTACCATATTTCCTTGCAGAAGACGATGAATCTCGTGCAGATATGCCTGTCCAGGACTACCCTGATGACATGGATGATGAGCTGACAACCATCACCCAGCAGACCCTCCAAGAGGTCCTTGGAACCCTCCAGACCCCACCTTCAGTCACAAGGAGGAGCACAGATACAGCAGCCACCACAGAGGACCCACCCACCACCCCAATTGTACGACCTGCCAGCTCCAATACAGCTGAGGACTCTGACGACACTGGCACCAGCTTTGAGAGAACTGTAATCGGAGTGCAGCGGGAGCTGGCCAAAGTGGTGCGGTGGGGATGCAAAGTATGGCAGCCAGCCTAGAGGGGGTGCGTTCATGCATTATGTCAACTGAAGAACAGGCAGCAGCTATGCAAGGGTGAACAACTATCTTGCAGAAAGTAGAAAAAAGGCTGAAGGAAATCAGCACAGCTGTAATACAGTTGACCCAACACCTACAACAGCAATCCTGTCAACACGTGCACGAATGCAACATTGAACCCCTCAGGGTCGACCTGGCTGCCTACCATCGTGATGTGGCTGCTATTCTTAAGAACCAGCAGATCCTCCTTGCAGCAGTACTGCCCTTAAGACCCCCACAGGTAGCAGCTACCGGGATGTCTGACTCCACGTCTACACACACTGAGGTGTGTGTTGCCCCTTCACAACCACCACCACCAAGGGCAGAAGAGGCAACACACACATCAGAAGATGAAGACCAGGAACAGATCACCTTCACAAGTAAGAGTACCCAGTAGCACTAGTCCCTGCCATATGGCCACCTATTACCAAGGTCCTGCGCTTTGTAACATGCCAGTCTTGCAACAACTGTACCCAAGCACTGTTCTGCAAACCACTGTTTATCTTGTCAGCCTGCCCTGTGATTGTCTCTCACTAACTCATTGGCACGTCCTGTCCCTCTGCACTGTCTGACACTTCACCCAAGCATGTCCAATGACATGTCCTTTTGCACTTGTGTAGGATCACAATGGAAGATGTCACTAGGATGGACTCACAATCATGGACAATGTACATATAGCACTACAGCACTTTTCAATAAATAGCACTTACACAACAAATTTGTCTCTGTGTAATGTGACACATCAACCGTGCAGTAGATCAGTGAATTTTGCCTCCTGTCAATTATCGTAGATTGTCAATACAACTGTCCTGAAATGATGTGTGCTGATAACTATGCACAGTGGCCTGGATTCTACCATACTCTGCCCTTCCTGAGGGTTATTTCTGAAGAAAAGAGAAACTATACACCATAATGCTGTGTTGGACAGAATAACGCTTCCTCAAGGGATGTCAAATCCAGAAAATAGTGCCTTCAAATTGTTGCTTCAATGCAAAACTAAAGTATGTGACATTTCCCACAAATATAAGCTAACACACACCAAACTGCATGACTGGAGGTGTATGAGTTTACATCCAAATAGGTAATCATGCTGAACAGTGTTACAAATGATCTATGTGAGTTATGTACACTATACCACAAGAGAGCTTACTACCACTCACCTTATAAGGATTTCCTTGGACATGAGACTGCATTCAGACTTAACAGAGTGTTCCCAATACTAAATCTGGAAGCACAGTATTTGACATTGAAATCATACATCATGAAAAATCCACACTTTGGGATCCATAGTAACTGTGATTGGTGGTTGGGTTGCGATGAATGGCCGAATATTAGCTAAGTAGCTTTGGGGTAGCTGCCAATGTTGCAGCTCAGTTGGGATTTGTTTGCAGCATAGGACACAAAATCTAATACAAAAGAGACACTGTTCACTCATGCCAAGGCCCTGATCTACACGCATTTGACACATACTGTAAAGGCTACCTAGATATTTATTAAACAGTAAAAACAGAAGTGAAAACTCTGGGAAAGACCTTACCTAACCAAATCTACACTAACTACTCATTACCCACAACTGTCCCTAACTAACCTAAGCTAAACTTACTTATCACATTTAACGAAAAGATCTAAATATCAACCCCCCTTATGAGACGGGACAAATGTAGGACAACAGATACTAACCTAAACACATACTATCCTATACTAAACAAATATATATATTTTTGTATTTTTTTTTTGTAATTTATTTTTTATTTGCATTTTTTTTAAACACAAGAACCCCAACATTGCCACACACACATAAAAATAAACAGTAGAAATATTCAGGCACCCCCACCCACTAACACTAACTAAACTAACAGCCTATACCAACCTAACACTAAGCCCCCTAAACCCACAAAGTATAAGAACCAGGAAAGAGGAGGGAGGGGAGGGAATCATGTCCGTCTACATGTCTATAGGTTGGCCCTCCGGAGGGCCTTCTTGATGGAACGCACCCGCTGGTTGACCTGTCGCACCTCCTGCTGCAGTCTGGTCATCTTTCTAAGGACAGGGTGCAAATTCCTTTGCATTTGTGAAAAAGCAGCAGGGTCAATGGCTGCAGCAGGGGTGGTCTGGGTGCCAGTTGAGGAAGTAGGGGCCCGTGTTGTGGCAATGGCTGTAGGCTGCCCTGCAGGTGGTGCTGTGCTTGGTCCAGGAGCAGTTGCCGTTGATGGTCCTGCAAAGGTCCCAGCTGTTGTTGGTGCCACCTGGGTGGTAGTGGTGGTGGTGCTGGTGGTGGCTGTGGTAGACAAAGAAGGGCAGCCTTGTGCAGATGCCCTCCAGGCTCCGGAGGCTCGTTCATGGCTATATCTTTGGGCCATGTTGCAGTACCCAGACTCAACATCAAGTATGTGGCGATATCTCATTGCCCGCCGTTGAAACTCCCTGACCTGGATGGGAGTCATATTTGCAGCTGTTAAATGGAAAATCTAACATTAGGTACTGCATTGTGTGAAATGGCACAATAAGTACAGACAATACATCTATTGTACTTGTAACAGCCCATATCATCATACAGATCATTGATTGTCCCTGAGGAAGTACATGGAAAGCCAGCCTACAAAGGTCCTATCACACATAGCACATTCAAACCCTACAAGATGGGTAACAACTGGCATGATTTTGGCATCATAGTTCTGCCAGTTGTCAGCTAAAAATAATGCTGCACATCCTCCACCACTGCCAGGGCTACAAATGTCATTGTACGGGATGGCAATCTAGGGCCACATGATCTGCGCATTGTAAATGGACTTGCTAGTATAGAAAGCCTGTGCTAATCATGAGTGGGTATACTAGGTTCAGACAAGTGATTCACTGATTTACATGTCTGTGTACCAAACCTGTATCATCAGTCCTAGGTACACTATTCACAACCCTATGCCTGTGTCTGAGGGGGGGGTGGATTATCAACTAATAATTTCTAACAACAAGGATATCCAGGAAGCTTAGGAAAGCTGGATATGGGTTTTGCCCAGCACACACACCACAGGTAAGGAGGATCTCCAAATAGGAGACAGATAACCCTTGACCAATCCCATCAACACTCATGTTTGGAAATGCAGACCTTTGTCCACATCATTTACTACCAGTAAGCCATGACTTACAACAAACAGAGAGATGCAATAACACCTCTGGCCATGAGTTGCATGCACACCTAGGCAATTGTACTCAAGTGCCACATACTCGTAGCACTACATTTGGAGCTACATGCTGCTAGGAAGTTTAACATACAGTTCAACATGTTCATTATTGAATAGGGAAGCAGAAGTCTGTGGGTAAGACTTTGGCATCACTATTCTGGGAGATTTCGGGTCTGACTGGCTGACTCATTCACTAATATGGTCCAGTGCGACTTTTTCTGAATCAAGTTTTATCCACATGACTCATCCCTATTCACATTGCCGTGCCAACAGGACTGACTTAGAATACCAAAATATGACAATACGATAAGGATTGGCCAACTCAAAGATGGTGATAAAATGATATTCCACTCATGGAACAAAACAAATGATTGGCCAGCGCATCACACCTTGCTATGTGTCCAACACACAGGAGTCCATCACACATCACCAGCAAACACAACACATAACAGATATATCAACACTTACTGGAGATATCTGGGTCCTCAAATCGAGCCACCTCGCCAACAGTGTAGGGTGCCGGTCCACCTGTAAGGCATGGAAGGGAGAAATGTGCTCAATGTCTGTGCACTGTACAACAATTCCAAAGACAAATGCTATTTGTACGATTACATCAGAAAGTAAAGCCTCTCAGACATGATGATACTGTATCCTACATACCACAGCAAACATGTACAGACCCAGGGACTCCAGTGAGTGATACACACATATCTGCACACATGCAGTGGACCTAACTATCATGTGGTGGCAAACATGCTCCTTCATTAGTGAGCAGACAAAATCATGGAGTGTATTCGTCTCATCATGTGTATCCATGGGAAGCATCCAAAGCCACTTTCTGTGAGGACTGCATTACCAGTCAACCAGCCAGTGTGACTATGAACAATTTATGACACACAGGTACAATGTACAGAGGGCCAGGGACAGTTGTCATCCCTCAACTTGTTACAGTTTCTTCATTTGATGTGGCACAGCTATGATGAGTTTCACCAACCATAGAGATATGAACCCATGTGCATACCTTTTGCCAGCCATCCCTAATTTAAATATGGCACTACAAACTCCAAATACCAGTCTAAGATGTTAGGTGAGCACAGCTAGAAGTGGTTACCTATGTGTCCAAATCCAGATCAGACATGTATCTGAAATGAAGGAGGGGCACAATAATTCCTAAGATTTTCGGGATTTCAATGATGGGTTTCCTTACACACTCACCAAACACACATGAGACATATGTTTGCGCACATTGCTATCATCAATTGATGTGAAGCCTGCACTAATTTTCAGGCTCCTGTTGTGTTTATAAAGTTAGTCTAGCTGTTGCATCAACAAATGACGGTAATGTGTCAGAAAATTCTATACCTCACAGGCAACTGTGGCCTATATTTATAAATAATTGGCACTTGATTTGTGTTGCTGTTTGACACAAAGTTGGCACTAACTTACACAATACAAATATATTCAGTAAGTTTGCGGAGCTCTAGTTTCCATACAGCTCGCAATTGTGGTCCTTAACAAAGTAGAAATATGAGCCTGTATGTTTCAGTTGCATTCCACACACTCAACAACATTGCCGGCAGATATTGTAAAAATCAGCTATTGTCACTACAGAGCATTTAAACGTGCACATTAACATGATTTGTACTCACCAACAGGGCCACCAATCACAATCCCCAGGCTGTCCAGCATATCTTGCTCCCTGGAGACAAGGTCAGCTCAGCGGTGCTTCAGCTGGTGGTCATTTCTGGGTGTGTTGTAAATCCTTTGCAGATGATGCAACACCTTTGCCCACCGGAGCCTCAGTGCCTCAGTGTGATACCCCTGTATCACATGCCCACCTGCCTCAATCATCAGGGGTAGGAAATGGCACACCAGCCAAATGAACCCACCCAGCTCCTCCTCTCCCATCCTGCCAAGAAGAGGTCTACCCAACATAATGGTGAAAAAAGAGAAATAGGGGATAAAGGGGAACAAAGGAGAATAGCGGGAAAGTAGGACAGGAAAAATTAAAATAAACTACTAACACAGCCCAACTATCCCCAAACTAACACTACCCACAACAGACTCCCAACAAAACAAAGACAATAGTTTGCAACACAAATGACCACAAAAAACACTCAGACAGGATACCACAACAAGTTTTTAATCACAAAAAGACAATAAAAAGACCACACAGGAGACAAATTCACTAAATGCACAGAGACAAATCGTGACACAGCCACACAGTCAGGAAATATCACAGACTGCAAAGTGAAAGTGAAAGTACACCCACTGTATCTATTCTGTAAATGGGATATCATATTACATCACTTCCTGCCAAAAATGCTGTGCGTTTTTATTGTCATGAGTCAAAAAAAATTGACGCAAACAGCCTGCGCGCCATTTTTTATTGACGCACAGGAGTAGATTTAAGCCTGCATCCAGAAGGGTTCAAAATTGTTTCAAACTTAATAAAATGTTCTGAGGTACAGTGTGGAAGATACCGCTCAGGACCAATGGTTCTTTGAGGGCATTATGCGTCATTTTTCATGCATAAGCGTCATTTTTAGATGCATGTGTGTCATTTTTTGACGCGTATGCTGCAAAATTTCAGGCATTAACTGGGTTTGGGTCATTTTACCATTTTAATGGTACATTACAGTTGTGACAAAACTGAGATAGGCTGATTGCACCCACTTTGGGCATAACGGTGTAAGGGCACATGTGACACATCATACTACTGCTGACCATGATCCGCTACTTCATGTACAGGATTTTCACTCTTGACTGACGCAATAGATGAGAGGATAGCAAGGTGACGCACATAAGTACAATAACTCAATGCCTATGGCTCAATGTGTGTGCTTCGGCTACTAATATTTTTGTTGACCCACTGTGTGAACATCACAAGATGCATTATTACAAACATACTTGTATGCATGTGGAGTCAATGTGTCCAACCCTCAAATGCAAGTCAGTGTGGAAATGAGAGAGGACATGTGTTAGTCATACATGTAGCAACAACTGCTGTGTTCACTTTCTAGTTTTTAGGTAACATCAACACCACAAATGACAAAGCATGCACCAGATAGATAACAGACGGTTGTTCATGTCAATGGTCCAAAATTTGGCCATCACATGTCCTGGAATTTTGGATACTGCTTCCTAGGCACTTGTTGGTGAACCCACCATGAGTCAGGCACATGTACATACTAAGTGGGTACCGTGTTTGTGACACGGAGAGCCAAAGATAAACCACATTTGTGATGTCACGCCACGTGGAGGTCATATAACTGAGCCACAACTCTCCTGTGGCAGTGGAGGACCAGCAGACCAAGCAGCACGTGGCTACATATTTCCAGTGATCAATTGCACAGAGGTGTCTGGTTCATGTGTGTGGGCCAATGTTTAGCCTGTATATTTTTAGGGGTCTATGTTGTCACAGTTACGTCCAGGTCTAGTCATGAGTCTCTGGTGGCTATTCCTGTATCTACTGAGTATCCTTCCGAGATCAATAGAAGTAAAGCCAATGAGGATTTGAGGACCCACATGGGGATGGTCCTACCCTGTCACTGCAGATGTGTTATGAGACTGTCAACAGGGCAACCTTGGTGTGCTGAGTAAGATAATATTGCAGGATTCTTGTACCAGCAGGTGTCATCACAACATTTGTACACAGGTTGGCCTCTAAAATTCCCACTGCATCTGGGAACATCATAGCCTCTGTGCTGATTATTTTCGCAGCTATTCACCACGCACGGCCCATCAATATGTTGTGAGCAATGTGAATCAGCGTGTGGACTGTCAGGGTCCTAACATGTGTGGACTTTTCATGCACATTATCTGAAGTTGCTGGTTCTGCTGGAGGTACCATACCCAATCCCTGCATACGGCCATGGTACACTGTCACAATTTGTCACTCATGCTTACATGAGACCCAGACAAGGGATAGACAATGATTTGGGTATTTGGAAACAAGTTCCCCACAATGGTACGATGAATAAACAGATTATGCTATACAATGTATTTGAGTATGCATTGTAGACCCACCTGACAAAATACCCCAGGAGAAATGTGAGGGTTGGGAAAGCAACTATGATACATATGTAGCCACAAGGAACCTTTAGGGTAACGCACAGACAGGAGCCAGTCAGGCGAACAGGATGCATGGTCAATCAGGATCCAGGAATTTCACAAGGTACATACTCAGTGGTCTGACTGAGACTGGTCGGAGGAGGAACAAGACAGTTGACATGGAAAACTGTGTTTGTCCTGTGTTTTGGTAGGTGACACATTAACCCAAGGGCTGTGTTACACAGCTGATATTTATGGCAATGCCTAACAGTGTAACCGATAAAATGGCAGCTTCAATGCTGTTCCAAGCATCTGCAAGGGCAGTGCATGTTAAAATGGCTGGTCTGCATGGAGGTGCTCACAGGTGTGTGCTGCATAAGTCTCTCACAAGTCCTGTAGGTGAGATTCTAGTTCAAATGGCCAACAGTACCTTTCACATGGGAAGCAATCTACAGGTGATAACAGGGCTTAGAGACTAGCCAGTGCATTATTTAACCTGACGTCCATGCAGACAGAAGTACAATGACTATGGCATACCATACTAAAGGGTGAAACACACTTGATTAACATTGTGAGTCTGTGTGTGTGTGTGTGTGTGTGTAGAGGAGGTATTATCTGGGTACACATATTACCATTCCAGGGACCTCTTAAGACAGGTGGGGTGAGACCAGGAACATGGGTGTGTCAGGACTTAGGACATGGGCTGACATGTACACGGAATGTCATGTGCACAATGCCTGTCATAGGTGTGGCACTTGTGCTATCTATGTTCTGCTTACATGGAATTCTAGTCACACATAGTCCTTGCAAAGATAGGTGATGTAACAGTTACTGCTGTCAAGGGTCTGGCCATACATTAATGTTACTATTGCAATTGCACATCCACTGCCTCATGTGTGATGCTTTTTGTTCCATTATTGACTGATGGTGTCTTAGTTGTGTGCCATATGCTGCAATGAACCATGTTGCCAACATGTATGTGTGAAATAGGTGTGGTCCTCTGCTATTGCCCTTCAAAGGTAAAATGTACAGGATATATGTCATTTACAGTGTGTGTGAATGTGACTGTTGATTCATACGCATTACAATTGCTTTGGAAATTTCTGTGTCCTGATCGGTATATCAGCAATGCTCCATGAGGCTACACTCTTATTCTGATAGTTAGAGATAAAGGTAAGAAAAATGATTACACAGACCATGACATGGTGATTATTATAGGTGTTTATTTACATATGTTAATACAGTGGTGATGGTGAGCTCAGTCAAAAGAAATTGGTGACAATATGTTGGCGCCTAGGCAATCCTGCAGTTGTGTTTGGTTGGTCCCCCTCATGTTGATGGCCAGCATCCTCCTCTTCCTCCTCTTCAGGCATCTGTGGCTCTGGTTCTAATAGGGGAAGGTTCCTTCGTACACAAATTTTGTGCAGGACGGCACAGGTTAAAATGATCTTGCAGACCATTTCTGGTGAGTATAGGAGGCTGCCTCCGGTGATGTCGAGGCACCTTAATCTTGACTTCAGGATGCCAAAGGTCCTCTCGACTATGGTGCGTGTCCTCCTATGTGCCCCATTGTAGGCACGCTCTCTGCTGCAGTGCTTGGGTTGGCAAATGGGGTCATAATCCATGGCTGGATCCCATACTCCTGATCAGCTGAAAGAGAAAATGATTGAGCTCATGTTGATGTAGCTTGCCCCATTAATATCACCTTGCATGGCAGTAGTTCTCTTGTGTTGTCTGTGACTCATTTGTGTTATAGTGTTGATTCCTAGGCTTCTAGGATGTACCATCATCACTGGGTTGTTTCCTTATCTGAACGGGTGTTTGGCTGTTGACCAGATGTCAGAAGTATTTTTGGAGAGTTGCAGTACAGTGTGTACTCCCTTGCATTCTGACTTGTGATACAGGTGTCCCTGTGTCTTCACTGGGGGTGAGATGATAGTTTCATAGACAGAATCAATTCGACAGTGGTGGTAACACGTTTGCACCTATGTACCCTGGACATCCCATACATTTTGACATATGCAATTGATTAAATTAACCATCAGTGAGACGCTTACATTTTGCAAGGTGACAATTAGCCAAACTTCTCCGTACGTTGTGATCATTGACGTCTTAACATTTGACTGTACACTAATTTCATATGTGTGACAAGTTCACTGCAGACCTATTTCTCTGCCCTTGGCAACTTGACTCAGGTTGTAACGTCTACCCAGACTACTGCACATGGTCTAGTTCAGCTGGCTAACTTGGTTGTGAGGTTGTCGTTTTGAGTTTCAGAAGGTCCGTATGGCAGTACATCTGTTGTGTGTGTGTTAATTTGTCACCATGCGTATGTGTAGGAATGTGCACCTTCCATATTGTCCCATCAAGATGTGTTCTTCGCACAGTCCACTTGCCTCTTGGTAGAGAGCAATGTGAGAGCAGGAGTGATGTGAGATATTGGAACGGCCTCAATGATTGCATGTGACCTTTATTGTAGTCATCATAATGCTATGTGAGTCATGGTGTTTGACCTGCAGCAAATTACATTTCACACCCCTTACACAGTACGTATTGGTTGGAAGGGTTTTTGATTGAGTGTTATTGATGTGATATTGAAAGATTAATCTTCCAAGTTGTACTGACAGTTGTGGCCATGTCATTGTCTTTGTGTTGTTTTAAATTGTTCCCTTGTGTCTGTGGAGTGGCATCTGTTGTTATTTGGATCTGTCATTTGTCCATAGGTGTGTATCCAAATGAGTGAGGATATCAAACATGCCTAGTGGTGTCACAACCTCAGTGTGTTCCTGTCCACATGTCGATGTCATGGTGTATGTGTTGTTTGTCCTAGAGGGTTGCTGTGCAGTGTATATATAAGTAAGTTTCTGTACTTACCTACAAGTAGTCCATTTCCATATCGTCCATCCTGGAAGTGTTGATTGATGGTGCAGTGACGGAAGATGAATTAATCATGTACACTCCCAGGATACTTTGCCACGATGTTGGTGATCAATCCCTGGTGATCCACAATGGCCTGCACATTGATGTAGTGTGTGTGCTTCCTGTTGCGGTATAGATGTTCAGTTGCAGCAGGTGGCACAAGGCGTACATGTGTGCAGTCAATGGAACCAAGGACGTGTTGAAATCCAATAATGAGGTAAAACCCCTGTTTTGTCTCCTGCTGCTTCTGCTGTGTGTTGAGGAAGCAGATGTGGCGGGGTGTGAGTGTGATGATGGCATCCAGTACCTTGGGCAGGAAGGTGGAGAATGATGGCTGTGAGATCCCAGCAACCAGGGCGCCAGTGGTTTGAAAGGAGCCACTTGCCAACATGTGTAGTACAGCTAGAAGCTTGGTTTCTGGTGGGATGGTGCGGGGTGTCTTCAAGCTGGGTGCCAACTGTGGCTCAATGTTGCGCAGCAGCTGCTGAATGGCTTGCCAGTTTACCCTTTACCTCTGGATGTTGTCATGTTCCCTGAGGCCATGAAGGGTTGTCCTGGTGCGGAATATCCTCTCCTGCCTTCTGCGTTGCCTTTGGGGTCCCTGCTGGTGTTGTGGAAGCTGCTGTTGCTGGTCCTGTGCTCTGCGTCTGCGTGCACGCTGGATGAGAAGCATCTCCATGTCTTCCTTTTGGAGCTCTGCTGTTGCTTCTGTGTGTTTTCATTAAGTACAGGTGTATTTGCCCCTGCCCTGACCCAGGCGTTATTTTTTTACGCAAATCGGGCTGTGCGTCATTTTCCGACTCCGCCTCCCGGCCGTGCGGGATGTTTGCGCAGTAGCATAAATAAGGCGCACAGGTGTTTGTGTCATTTTTTGGACGGGGACGCCTACCTTGCATGTCATTAACACAAGGCGGTTTCCCGCATCCAGAAAATGACGCACACGGAGGGATTTTGACATCCCTGGGCTCGGGCGTCAAAGTTTAAATATGGGGCAAGGTTTGCGCCGAATGTGCGTCAAAGTTTTTGGCGCACATTCGATGCAGAGTATAAATATGCCCCAGGCTGTCCTAAGGTCCATCTGTCCAAATTTGCAGAAGGTAAGAGCTTGCCTTTCCCGTTTGCGACAGTACTCCTGTGCACCACGTCATCTTCACCTCCTGAGGCCTCTGTGCACTATTTGCAAGAATCCTTCACGCACAGCCTTGCCCAGGTCCCCAGCACTCTAACATGTGAGGCTCAACTCGCTGAGTTGTTCTCAGGCAGCGTGGGACCTTCTTTTGTAGTGCTGCTGCAACCGGAATTTGCACCTTCTTTGTCCCCGTGTCCTGGGACCTCTGTGGGTGCTGCCTGGTCATCTGTGGGTTCCCTCCAGTGTTGGGAGCCCCCTCTGCCTCCTCAGTCTGAGTTGAGGCCCCCAGGTCCCTCCTGGGTCCAGGCAGCGCCATTTTGACACAATCTGTGACACTGCTTGAACCAAGGCCTCTTGGACTAATCCAGCGCTACAACTCACCTGCATCCAACATCCCCATGTGGGACATCCTTTGCATCATGCAGGAACCCATAGCCATTTTCTCTGGTGCTCTTCTGCAGACTTCTTCCAACCGGAGAATCCTCTTTTGTACCATCTTCTAGGTTGGCAGGGGCTCCTGTCCTTCCTGGAATCTTCTGCAACTTCTGGACTTGGTCTTCTCTCATTACAGGTCTTCAGGTCCAGGAATCCACCATTTGTTGCTTGCAGTCTTGCTTGGTTCTTGCAATAACTCTATTCACAAATTTTAGTGTGTCCTATGGAAACTTGCAGTACTTTACTCCTACTTTCCTGGGCTTTGGGGTGGGGTATTTTACCAACATTTCTGGTTTTCCTACACTCCCAGTGACCCTCTACACACTACACTTGCCTAGGGGGAATTCGTGATTCGCATTCCACTTTCTTAGTATATGGTTTGTGTTGCCCCAAGGCCTATTTCTTCCTATTACATTCTATGGTATTTTCTATTGTTTGCATCATCCTAGGACCATTTACTTACCTGATTTTGGTGTTAGTTGTGTATAATACTTACCTCCAGAAGGAGTATTGCCTCTAAGATAATTTTGGTCTTGTGTCACCAAAATAAAGTACCTTTATTTTTGGTAACACCGAGTATTGTCTTTTATTGTGTATAAGTACTGTGTAACTATAAGTGGTATTGCAGGAGCTTTGCATGTGTCCTAATTCAGCCTAAGCTGCTCTGCCACAGCTACCTCTACCAGCCTAAGCTGCCAGAACACTACTACATTTCACTAATAAGGGATAACTGGACCTGGTATACGGTGTAAGTACCTAAGGTACCCACTACAAGCCAGGCTAGCCTCCTACAACAGCTCACAACCCACAGCCCCACACACCTCAGTCACCATACCCCCAGACACCACCACAACACCCACAGACACATCCACCAAATTTGCTGTTGTTTTTTTATATCTGACTTTGTGGGAAGTGTTGGTCACCTAAGACAAGGGTAGATGTTCACTGTATGGATATGTGGGTGTTGATCCAATTGGGTTGTCATTGCATTGTATTATGCTTGCTAGGATAAGTATTTCATCTTGTGTTGGCCAATGTCAGCATGTATGGTGTAGATTTGTCCCCTGATATAGATTGTGCTTTCGTCTCATGTGCGGGAGCTAGAGTTTTGTTTGTCCACACATGGAGGGTGTTAAATTGTGGGAGCTTCCTTTGGATTTGACTGACCATGTGTCCACTTTGATGTGTGTACCTTACAGATAGATCTTCTAGATGTCTGGACCATGCTGTTGCCGTTGTATGTGCTTTCTTGACTTGCACTTACACATTTGGCAACTAGGCATATCACTTGGCTCAAATATTGTTTGTCCCTGAGATACATGAAGGGTCGGTTCCTATGCAAATGCTGTTTTAGGGGCATGTGCAAAGTGAAATGTGTCCATGAATGCTCCTGATGTCGCCATCAATATTATGCAGGTTTTGTTTGCATTGTGAACTTTGGATATTCGTTTCACAGCCTATTGTGCATCCCATTGACCTTCCATTGTGTTGCAATGTGGGTGTTGTGTGGGTCCATCGATGAGCAGCACCTGCGGCAGGACGTGTGTGGGATGGGCTCTGTGGCGGCACAGGTCATGTAACACTGCCTGAAGTGAGTTGCTTCCTTTATGCTTTTCGTTTCCACCTGCTGAGATGTGGTGGCTGGACTGCCACAGTCACGCTGGCGGTAGGCAACATCATAATGTTTCCATCCGAAACACCAGCTCCGTCGGCCTTTTTGGCCTGCCTCGCCACCGCAGTGGTCTGCTCTGCCTGGTGGTGCTGGCGGGACTGCGGCAGTCTTTCCCTATGGGACTGCCAGCATCGTAATACTGTGGTCTGACTGCCAAGCAGATGGCGGTCACACCACCGCCATGGTGGTGCACAAACCGTCAAAGCAAGCCATATTAATTTTAACAGCAGTCATATTCATTTAAAAATGGCTTGTGTTCATATCAATATTTGCCTAATTCATTTCAAAGCACGTTACATTTATCTCACAGTTTCATTTTCATTTTCATTTCAAAAAGTGTGATATTCATGTTACAGAATGTCATATAACTTCTGATGTGGGCCATTTTAATTTCATCAGGTGTCATATTCATTTCAAAGTGGCTCATATTCATCTTAACATGTGCATTATTCCTTTCTATGAATGTCATTCATTTCAATGGATGTCATATTCACCTTAACACCTGTCATAATAATTTTAACACAGGTCATATCCATTTCAACATAGGTCATATTGATTTCAATATATGCAGTATTTAATTTGGTGTGTATCATATCAATTTCAAAGCACAACATATTCATTTTGACAAGCTTCATTTTAATTTCAGCATTGGTCATATTCAGTTTAAGACATGTTGAATTCATTTCGGTGGAGCTCATATTTGTTTCAATGCATGTCATATTCATCTTTGCATGTGTCATATTTCTTTCAATGGATGCTTCATTCATATTAACACATCTTAATTTTAACATGAATCATATCCATTGCAACATATATTGTAATCATGTCAATGTATACCATATCACTTTCAATACAAGCCATATTCATTGTGATAAATGGCATGATCATTTTAACGTTACTCGTATCAATTTTAAAACATGTCAAATTGATTCCACTGAAGGTCATATTCATTTCAACATAGGTCATATTCATTTTAACATGTGTTATATTCTTTTCAATCAATATTAAGTTTATTTCAATGGATGACATATTCATATAAACATTTGTCATATTAATTTTAAGATGCAACTTATCGATTTTAACATATATCATAATAATTTGAATATGTATCATATTAGTATGAATATGTGTCATATTAATTTCAAGGGGTGCCATATTCATTTTAACAAATCTCATGTGAATTTTAGCTGTGGTCATACTCATTTGAAGACATGTCAACTTCAATTCAATGGGGTTGCATTAATTTCAGCACAAGCCATATTCATTTTCAATCATCTCCTATTCATTTCTGTGTGTCTCATATTCATTGCCATCTCGGTAATATTCATTTCAACACAATTCAAATTCATTGCAACCTGTTTAATGTAGTTTCAATGTGCATTGTTTTCTTTTCCGAATATAATATATTCATTTCAATACTTTATATTATTTTCAATCTGCCATATTAATTTCAATATATATCATATTCCTCTTGGCATAAGTCAATCATTTAAAAAAAGGACCCATTCTTTTTGGTGAAAATTGTATTTGTTTCAGTGATTGCTTTACCGTTTACAGTGAGGGACATATTAATTTCAGTATGATATATATATATTTCAATATATTTCTTATTCAATTTGGTGTGTGTGTTATTCATATTTATCACTAAGTAGTATATTCATTCTGTCAGGTTTCATATTTGTTTTGGTTCAATTCAGATTCACTCTGCCAGGTATCATAATTATTTTGACACATAGTACATTCATTCTGGTGTGTGTCATATTCATTTTGCAGCATGCTATGCATTTCAGGAGGTGTCCAATATGGGGAGCTGTAATTTTAACATGAATGGCTTCCCATACTTAACCGTATTAGAAAAAACAAGAAACTTAACTTATAGGTTAATACTGAAGGGAGTCAAATCAATGTCATTCTCCTTCGAGCAAATGGTAAAGAATAACTTTCTTAACAGACTGTCATTAGAACCTCATGCAGTGCAAAAATGCCACCACATTCACCCATTTTTTTCCCTAATTTTATGAGATGTGACACGTATTTCTATCATTCCTAAACCAGATCTAATATTCACCATAAGTCAAAATTATGTTCACCACTACCAAGACATGGGTATCCCAAATACACAAAAAAGATTGCAAAATGTGTAAATGCAAACATGCGGCAAAGCTTATTCAAACACATTTTCCTCATACTGAGCTAAAAATCATCGTATACGCACAATTTGAATACCATGAAAACACATTCATGCCGTTCCGAGGCCCCACATGACATGCGCCATAAATAAAGGTTATTTTCACCGAAATCCAGAGACTGGAACCTGATGCACATCTGTAATCAACCTTTGCTAAAAATGGTGTTACATTACATGCATACATATGGCAGAACTATTGCATACACCGGTTTAATAATTTATAGGTAGTCATGAAATAAATACATTTAAACTGATATTATAAATGCTTGTGCGTACAATTGGATTTTTTGGGATACGTGCAATCTCGCGGTCTACAAAAGGCACAGCCTTTGCAGGACAATAAATATGCTTGCGATCCAACAAGCCTTACATACTAGAGAAAGGATTACAAGCAACCTTATTGGAATGTCACACAGGTGCGGCCCGTCCTTTAGGGCGAAGGGGCCACGCCCCCCCACCTTTTGCCCCTAATGAAGAGTGCCTGTCAGGCTGGGCAAAAGTCAGCCTGACAGACACTCTTCGTGTTCAGTTCAGGCAGCCAGGAGAGAGAAGCGCAATTTGCACAGACTCCTGGCTGCCTGAGCTGAAATTTGCTGGGCTGAAGAGGTCACAGCTCCTATGGGCATGACCTCCTCAGCTCAGCAAAGGTGCCTCAAGGCCCTTCTCCTCGGTGATGAGGGGAAGTGTCACCAATTAACTCCGACCTGGGTGCTTCAGGTTTAAGCCCTGAAGCGTCCAGGGCGAGTGTCAATCAGTGGCACCTCATCACAGAGTGGGGTGGGATCAGCAGTCTCACTGACCCCATCCCACTCTGTGACGAAGTTGGGATTGCTGCCTTCCCTCATTGGCTGACCTTAGGCAGCAGTCCCAACCCTCCTGGGACCTCCGAGCTGAAGGTAAGTATGTGTTTTTTTTAAATGAATGTTTGGTGCGTGCGTGTATGTTTGAATGTTGATGAGTGTTGTGAATGGATGTGCGTGCGTGTGTGAATGAATGAGTGTGCTTCCAGCTCACCCCCCTCCCTCCCAAAATTGCTGGGCGCCACTGATGACACATTATTGTAAAAAAGTGAAACATTCATTGCATCCTTTAATGATTGGAGAACACTGTGTCTGGAAGCAATCAGCACACCCACTTATCCTAATCCTTACTTGTGTACACCATTGTTTGGACAAAATATGAAGTTGTCAATATTGGAAGACGTAAATATTGGAAATAATATACTGTGATACATAAATACCATATTGCAAGAATATGATAAGTTATAACGTTTTAAATAATATCAATGTTTTTCATATCGTTTTCAGTGGTTAAAAATATTGTTTTTTATCTATCCTAATGCGTGGTAGTTAGTTTTAGGTGGTTTCGAATTAAATTAATTTATTTTTAATAGTAATTTATAGTGTTGTAGCAGGTTGTTGGGTTTGTAAGGGGATATGGTGGGAAGTTAGTTAGGTAATAATTATTTATGAATTGTTTTACTAGAGACATTGATATCTAATATGTAAATCATTGTATATTGAATTATTTTTGTTAAATGTTATTTGCAGGCTTAGGTTTGTAGGGGTACAGGGTGGAAAGTTAATTCAGTAATAATTCATCATCAAATAATTATTAATGAATTGTTAATAGAATAACAATTAATTATTAATTGATAATTATTTAATAGTAATTATGTAAAACTGATTAATTGTTTTTATTTGTTTATCATATATATATTTTTTCATGTTAATCAGCACTTTTATATTGTACGTTCATGGGGTAACTCACATGCTGGCGGCCGTCTGCTGCTTTGTTGTTGCATTCAGTGCTGTAGGCACCAGTGTTAGCGTGTCAGACCGTATTTAGTAAACTTACAAGGGAGACATGTATAGGCCGATGGACCTTTTGACTGCACTTCGAATATATATATATTGTTTATTCGGTCTAAATTTAGACCTATAAAATGCAATAAAACAGCCGCACATAACAATAGTAAAAACTCGGAACCATTGTTCAAATAAATACAGTTGGTACATTCCTTAAAAGACCAAAACAAGTAACGTGATCAATTTGTGAGCTAGTACATTTCTTAACATATCAATATAATTTATAAAGTGCCATGCAATTTAAACTAGAAATACATCTATAGAAACTATTAAAACCACTGCTTCTCACATAAAGTCGATCCTGATAAAAAAAAATAAACGCCGGCATTATAAAATGTGATGTGCTATGATAAAATAAGATGATTTTTAAGATATACTTTGTTTCAACCATGGGACTAAATAATTACATAGACAGTTGTAAGAAGTAATCCACAGTTTTGAACTACGTTCAATACCAATTAGACTGCCCTATGGATAAAAAGGATAATAAAATCGCCAAAACCCTTGGTCGATGATAGTTAGAAATAAAATATACATTCCAGTAATCATATCCTGAAGCCCCTCAATATTCCTGAAATTTTTAAAATCCACACACTAGTTAAATAAAATTCCCCATCAGGATTAGAGTACATGTCACATCAAAAACCAAAGAATTGCAGAAAAGAAAAAGTCTAAAATCTGCAAGACTTATTCAAATATAAGGAAGCATAGACCCTCATGTTTGTATTTTAACGACTATAAAAGAGTAAATCTAATTGGAGTCCCCGTCCATAAGCTATGAATTACCTATCCAGCTCGGAGCCCCGAGGCTTGGGTGAACTTATGACGAATGGGCAAAGCTACAGATAAATATTTGGTGACTGAGCTTACTACCAGCATAGATGGGTCGTATTTACATATTCTAAAGGCATTAGTTTGGTCCTGCAATAGCAGAACTTTGCACAAAGGAATGATCCACCTCCCTCTAGGGCTCTTATATAGGGGACAAAAGTACAACACGTGCTCGGGTGTTTCCTTGCATAGGTGCCAATTTATACATTTATCAGTCGTGGGATTGCTTATCGACCCACGGGCCATGAAACTGTTAACAGGTAAGGTGCCATATCTTAGCTGAAGGAATAAGGCGCAGGCATGTGCAGGTATAGGGAGGTCCAGAAAATTCTCAGGCTGGGGTTCGTGTAACCAGCAAAAACTCTGCTGTTAACCGGCCTATCCCATTGCGATGGAAAGGCTCATAGTTGGTTTTCCCCCAGTATCTCCCTTTAACAAGTTGTCTAGCGTTAGCAGGCATCAACTCAGGGTACTTCCAATATTGGGGGAAACCCAACTTATTCCAAGCGGATTTCATCTCCCTCAACCATAGGATTTTTTTCCCATCCCTGTGAGGATGTTATGAGATCTCTGATTGCCACCCTAAATGGTTCTAGTTCTTCCGTTTTCCATAATCAGATCAAGTATAAAAGCGGTCTAAGACCTGTTGTGTTTTTAATACTATTTAATCCTAGGTCGAGTCTGAGAGGGATCATTGGTTTGCCCTTCCCTAACCTGGATTCATGTCTGAGAAAATAGTTTTCTTTGGTTTGTAAAATATCCAATTGTCTGTAGGAACCCCAGAGTTCCGCTCCATACAGGGCCGCAGCACAGATTCGGACTTTATATATCTTGGAGATGGGGTTCAGTGGGGGACTCACTGCAACTCTAGCCTTGCTTTATAGTGCCTAACCTCTTTGGCTTATAATGAGTGCCCCTTTTCTAATGGCTGACTCCCATCTACCCGAATCCGTTAGCCTAATGCCCAAATAATCATACTCTCAGGCTCTTTCCAGGGGGATTGAATTAATTACTATTTTTGCACTTGTTCTCTTTCTCGAGGCACTAAATATCATAAGTTTTGTTTTCATACCATTGACATCCAGCCCATAGTCTCTACAGAAAGCACAGAATTGATTAACCAAATTTTGGATTCCCGTAGGTGATTTGGCTAGCAGGATAGTATCGTCCACGTATGGCAGACACGGTATTTTCTTCCCAGACAGCTAAGGCGAGTCGTTAGTACAGTTCTCTAAATATTGGATACAATTGTTTATGTATAGGAGAAAGAGGGTAGGGGCTAGACACAACCTTGTCTGACTCCTCTTTGGATGGCTACTGGGTCTGTCAATTCGCCGTCCTTACCACACCTTATTTGTGCATAGGTATTCTCGTGCAGTTGAACAATAAGTTTCAAAAGACCTTTCGGAACGCCCATGTTAGATAGTGTCAACCATAACAAGTTCCTGGGTACCAGATCAAATGCAGCTCTAAGATCAATGAAAACCACATACAGGTTCCCCCCGAGTTCCACGGTCTTCCATTTGATTGCTAGGAACCTCAGGGCTTGATCTATGGTACTAACAGCGGGTTTAACCGCTGCCTGACGATCAGAAATAGCTTCGGACTCTGAAATCCATTCATCAAGATGGAACAGAACTTGCTTCGCAAAATGTTTTGAAAGTTATCAAGTAAACATATTGGACAGTAGTTGGCAGGATCACTGGGACCGCCTTTTTTGAAGAGGGGAACTCTCTCAGCTCCTTTCCAAGAGCGAGGGACAGGTGTTCCTGCTGCAACTGCATTACAGACTATGTTCAAATAAGGGGCCCATATATCAGGTCTTGTCTTGTACAGGTCACCAGGGATCTTATCAGGACCCGGGGCCTTTCCCCAATTCAGTGAAGTTATCGCAGCTTCAGTTTCTGCTGGGGTGAATTGTATTGGGGTGGCCTCGGAAGTCAAGCTATCATCTCGATCCCTAGAGGTAGCTTCGGCTGGCCCTTCATATAATCGGCCAAAGTGCTCGGTCCACACTGCGGAGAGGATTGAAGTACCAGGCAGGGGGCATGAGTCCCCACTATCATCTGCTATCAATTTCCAAAACCTAGAGGTATCATTTGCTTTTGCAGTCTCCAGGATGGCTGCCCATCTAGACTCCTCCCAGCTCCTGCACGCCCTAAGAAGTTCCTGTTTGTAGTCCTTACTTGCTTGTCTTAAATGCTCTGCATGTCCCCCCCTCAGGGCTCTCAGTAACTTATGCTGTGCTTCCCTACATGTATTGCTAAAGCACCTTGCGCTGGACTTCTTTCTAGATTTACTAACAATCTCTTTAGTGAAGAATTGCTTTAAAGAGTTGAATAGTTCAGTATGAACTGCTAGAGGCCCATCACCGTCCTCTAAATACGAAAGCATATACTCCATTTGGTCTGCTAATAAACTATATATTGATGTAAGGGAACCTGGGGAGGTATTGACAGACTTCCATTTAACATTACGTCTATTATTTGTCAGGGCAAGCTGCTGTGCGTACGCCTTAGGATGGGGAACTTCAAGCGAAGGCAGCAGACCCTGGTCGATAAAATCAATGGGTCATGGTCACGTTCTTTGTGTTCTAGCTCCCTCATGTCAATCATGTGACCCCACAATCGGATATCAAATAAAATGTAATCGATCTGACTCCTATGAGCTCCATGCCTAAAAGTAAAGTGAGAGTTAACATCTGAGCGGGAGCGGCCATTGCATGCTCGAAGACCATGTGCTAGTGTAATATCAGCAACTTGATGAACTATTCTATCCATTCTGGGTCTTTTACTCGACACCAATTGTGGGATGCCCAAATAGGCATCCTCTTCTTTATATAATTTGTGGACCAGAGAATAGGGCTCAAAGGTAACATTAAAATCCCCTGCAATTAAGATGTAATGAGAGGGAGTATTGCTATGAAGAAAGCTGTCCAATATAGTAAAAGCGTCAGACTCATGATTACTGCCCACACTCCTACTATAGATGTTAATTATTAGGAGAGGTTTCTCCTTAACGGTTGATACTATTAAGCCCTGTAAATCAGGGCAGCCCATATCTACAACTTCAACCTGACACTTAAGAGAACAGCTGAGCCATATAAGCAGCCCGCCTGAGGGTCTCCCAGAGGTCGCCTTAAGCGCTGCAACCCAATAGCTTTTGAAACCAGATCTATATTTGGGCCCCAATGCCCATGTTTCTTGGAAAAGACATATCTGATGTTCGTCTATGAATTGGCCCCATTCTGGAATTCACATTTTATTCTCCAACCCTGCTATGTTCCAGCTAAGAACTGTGTCTAATGCATATGCTCTTCCTTGCCATACTTCAGCTGGGGATTGCACTCTGTTACGAGTGGTGCGCATGGAAAGCTTGATGTCCCTTGTGATCATAACTGGGCTGCTCATACTGGCACATCCCTTTACTTTATCACCCTGAAGATTTCTCAACCCTGTAGGTTCGGGGCCAATCGTGTTCATATCCAGTGGCATGACAGGAGCAAAAAAAACAGGGTTGCAAGCTGTGTTTATAACAAAGGCTCCCCCGCCTCACTGGCTCCTAAAATGATATTCTGGCTGATTCCCAGATTACAGGGATCTGTCAGGGTGGATGGTATGAATGAAGTAAGGCCTCTAGATACTGAGTAAACAATCTGCTCAGCCCCTGGGCTACTCGTTCCTATTCCCCATAGTCCATCTTTGAATGAATCTACCTCAGAGAGGGGAGATGAAGAGAATCTGCGACCTACCTCAGGGGCAGACTGTGGCTGGGCACAGGGGTAGCCTCTATGCACTGTTAACGGCTCGCTGATGGCTGCTGTAACTGCTGGGGGATAGAACACTTGAAGTCTACACAGAGAAACTTCCCCTGCTAAGGGGTAGGATCTGCAAACATTTGAAGAGAGCTGCTGAACAAGAGCAGGTGAGTTAAAATTAATGACAATACAGTCTCCGTACCAAGCTTCTCCAGCGAACCCACCCAACTCACCCTCCTCACCATCAGTATCGAAGGCACCACATGAAATGCAAATCTAGCATTTATGTGTAGCCAATGTATAACTTTATTTTTCAGTTCAGTGAAAGATTCCGGGTTGTTGGTTTTAGGTTTAGGAACATTAGTGATAACAAGAACGTATGGGCATGATTGCGGTGGAAGGTGTAAAGCTCTTGGCCTAGTCCCACCGTTAATCTGCATCATCTCCGGGGACCCTGATTGATGATGGTCATGAGCGTAGTTAACTTTAGGAATTTTTACTGCTGTGTCGTTACAAGAAGCTGTTCCTCCAATTCCTTTCGGAAGGGGGGCGGAAACCTTGGAATACTTATCCTTTGGGATAGTATCCACTCTGTCAGTTGGGTCCCCCTCAAGATTCTTGGAAAGCATGAGACCCTTGCTCATTAGTGGGGGAAGTCTGCTGTCACTAAACACAGGGTTGACTCGAGTGAGAGGGGTGGCAATGAGGTTGAGAGTCAGCTTGGGAAGAAGTGACCAGCAACTGTGACTTAATAAGCCCTCCCAGTTTCTCCTCAATCGCTTGGAGACGAGCTACTATAGGGTGGAGCATCTTGGTAAACTCTTCTTTTATGGATTCCATTATGTAGTCGATTACCGGTTGTTCATTGGCACTTTCTTGGGGAATTTTAGTATCTTCATTCCAAAAAGCAGGGCCAGGATTAGAGGAGCTCGAAGTAAGTTCCTTAGGATAGTCTCCCTTCGTTTCCTTTTCCCATTATTATTGGGATCTACAGTAGTTGTAGACCCACCCTTGGAGGGGCCCGGAATTGGCAATACCGGTACGGATAGTACAAATGAATCATCCAGAGTTTCAATTGGGTGCTCCTGAATATTTCTGGAGAAGGTGGTGGGAGGGGTAACCAATGCAGACTGCGAATCTTGTGACTGTAGTAGCTGTGGGGATTGACAGCTATAGGCCGAGAATATGGGGGCAGTTAAACAACGCTGGACCATTTCTATCTCTTTTTCTAATGCTCCAACGGCCTTTTGGAGGAATTCATCTAGGGTTTTGTGGTTACCATGTTTATCCTGAGCACCCGCCCCCTTGCGTCTGTCCATCCTTTCCCCTTATTTCCACCGGCTTCACACTTTTCTGAGGACTCCTCGCTCGGGCGCTTGCTTAAACACGCTTAGCCCCTCTGTTCCCACCAGCTAGGACCCTACTAGCACACTACAGTGGGTCACCTCACCTGCAGTAGACTTAAACTCCTCAAGCCACGCTGTTATCAATTTGGGTTCGAAGTGCTGGGCCCAAGAATAGTGGGATAAAGAGATGTGGCCCAGCCCGGCCTCCTCCGGTCGCTGACGGGTGCAGGACGGGCCCGCCCTTGGCCCGGGCAAAGCCCGGACACGTCCCGCGAAGCGGGCGCGCAGTACAGTTTTTGAAAAGGGGCTCTATTCCCGCCCCAGCCTCCTCACTCCAGCAGCGTGTCGCGCGAAGTGGACGGGCGGTACAGTTTTTGAAAAAGGGCTCTGGTCCGCCCCTGCCGCCTCACTCCAGCAGCGCATCCCGCGAAGCCGGCGTGTGGTACAGTTTTTGAAAAGGGGCTCTGGTCCCGCCCCTGCCGTCTCACTCCAGCAGCGCATTCCTACCCTATAATCCGTACCAATACAAATCAATTGCAATAACAATCAATGACATCACTAATCAATAGGAGTCACTAATTTACACACGTCATGACCTAGCGGTCATGAATAACCACACCTTTGTGTAAAAGTTGGAATGTTTATTTCCCTATATTAACAATGCTAAAGTCACGTAACTTAGTCTCAATATCATATGATAAACATACAGAAACAATACTGGCTGACAAAAGCGCTGAAAGAATCGCAATCTAATCAAAGCTTGAGCCACTACACATTCTGAGGTTACAGTACAAATTAATAGCAGGAATAACTGTGCAAACGAAATAACATACATTTAGATTGCGGAAAGAAAAGACATCAACTGTTATTGCATGCAGCGAACATCATCAGTGAATACCTAAACTAAGGTCAGATTAGAATAGCATGTTTCTACTTCATGCAAAAGAATTTAATCAACACAAATTTGGAAAACATCTAACTATGGCTCTATCAAAAGTAGCGGTTGGTACCTAGGGACAAAAGCAAATAGACATAACAATCAGTAATGTTGTCTTATACCTGACCTCAGTATCGTTCAGCATGCTGTGACAGTCTTTGTCAATTGGACATTAGTTTGGTCAGAATGGTATCAGAATTCATCATTAAAGTTCAGAAAAACACTAAGGGGGTCATTCTGACCCTGGCGGCCGGTGACCGCCAGGGTCACCGACGACGGGAGCACCGCCAACAGGCTGGCGGTGCTCCCTCGAGCATTCTGACCGCGGCGGTTCAGCCGCGGTCAGAAACGGATAGTCGGCGGTCTCCCGCCGACTTTCCGCTGCTCGGGTGAATCCTCCATGGCTGCGGAGCGCGCTCCGCAGCCATGGGGATTCTGACACCCCCTACCGCCATCCTGTTCCTGGCGGGTCTCCCGCCAGGAACAGGATGGCGGTAGGGGGTGCCGCGGGGCCCCTGGGGGCCCCTGCAGTGCCCATGCCAATGGCATGGGCACTGCAGGGGCCCCCGTAAGAGGGCCCCACAAAGTATTTCAGTGTCTGCAAAGCAGACACTGAAATACGCGACGGGTGCAACAGCACCCATCGCACCTTCCCACTACGCCGGCTCCATTCGGAGCCGGCGTCCTCGTGGGAAGGTAGATTTGACCTGGGCTGGCGGGCGGCCGCCCGCCAGCCCAGGGCAAATCTCAAAATACCCTCCGCGGTCTTGCGACCGCGGAGCGGTATTTTGTCGGGGGTAGACTGGTGGGCGGCCTCCGCCGCCCGCTGGTCTCGGAATCACGCCCTAAGTCTCGTCAGGCAGTTCAGAAAAGAAGAGCTAAACACTCAAGACAGTTAAAAAGAGTATCGCTAAAGGCGAAGTGGAAAATTGAAAAACGGCCCTCTCCTCCCAGTGCAGTCCGGCTAAGTTAGATATCCTAAAACTACTTCCAACGTCCTTATGGGTCAAGGATTCGCATGTTTGCACTTAGACCAATGAAAATAAAACCCCAAATCTATGATTTTACTAGTACTTGGTTCACATGTCGATGATTGGCTCCTCTTCTCCTGTTTCCATTGCTTGGCTTGTCAGGTATCAATATTGTTGTGGGCTTATACTCAAGTCAGTGCATACACATACAATGTATCCCTAGCTAGTATATCATCTTCTAGCAACCAGTTCTCATGAGAAAGAACTTCAGCTCCGAGCACTTGGTCAGCACAGTGGAAAATCACAATTTAATTCTCTAAGCAGCCATTTTATAAGTCACCTATGAAATGCAGCTTGACATGAGGCCGTGCTCCTAGGCCTACAATTAGTAAAGCTTATACATAATGCATAACCCTTACTATGACATACTACCACATTAATAAAACATAAGCTCAATATTCTACATTAATAAGCCATTAATAAGTGTACTTTGTGAATATTGGCGGCCACTGAACTTCAAATGTGTGCATTATTTTTTCACTATGTTAATTCATTTTCTATGCAAATTCACCACTCAGCATACATGAATATTCATTAGTAAAAGTCAGTGTTAACACCAGTCATTACTCCAACAAGTTCAGCGATCAGGACCAGCGGAAGTATGATGGAAACCACTGTAGGGGCTTCCACAGGAGACAGCAAAGAGAACCCCCTGAAGAATAAATACATAAAGTCAGTGCAAGCAGCAGCAGGGGAGTGGGGATTCAACACTGGGAAGGGAAGGTGGCTCTGAGGATGCTGGGCTAGAAGATGTACAGGTAGCGAACAGCAATCCCAAGATGGGAGGAGGTAAATTCTCTAACCATATCCTTGTTCTGTGTGCCCCTTCACAAAGTGGTAATAGGGGGAAAAGTAAGATGCTGATGCTGGGAGTAAAGGAGCATCTAAATCCACCAAATAGATCTAGAATTACCCCATCACTAAGGTCTTATTTCAGCGGCCAGTCCGGAAGTAGTGGTGATAAGAGAAGCAGAGGTCCTCAGCAAGTCCAAGGAGAGCCGGGAGAGGAGATGAGAGCAGGGAGCGATGCAAATAGACATTGTAGTACCAGCAACAGGGCTCTGTGGATAAGACCCCCCCAAAATTCAGGTTTTAGCAGAGGCAGATGCAATGCAAGGAGAAGGAGGAAGCTTGGAGCAGAAACTGGAGGTGGAAGATGGTTCTAAGACAGGACAGAGCAATGTGGAGAGACTGTTCAACATGTTAATGGAGGAGATGCAGTCAAAGTGTGCCCTCTCTGAGAAAAAGCAAAGAGACGTTTATTGTGCCTGAGAAGTGTTAGAGGTGAAGATTGACTCATTAATGACACTAAAAATAATGTGGAATAACACCATGTATAACCTCAGGGAGCCAGAGGAGGTAGAGAATTTAATGAAGCAGATAAAGTCCCAACATTTTCAGAACAGTTAGATATAGCATCAGTGGAGAAGCTCAACATGGGCATTTGGGCAGTGCCCATGAGGAGAACAGGGTGGGTTGGGTTTGAAAAGAATATAGGGCACAGGGGGTGGAGCATGAGGGAAAAAGCAATCAAAAAGTTTGGTCTCCAGTAGCATCAAGTTAGGTCGATTGGACAAGGGCCGGAGGCTACTGGGGAGGGTGAGTTTCAAGCAAGGAGCTACTTGTTGAAGTACATAGGGTAAAGGATGAATATGGAGGATAAGGTTAAGGAAATTCCCCTCCTGGTGTTATCTTGAAATGCAAATAGGCTTAGGTTAAGGTTAGTACGAGGAGGGTCTTTGAATATCTTAAAGGGTCAACGGTGAAAATCATTACTCTACAAGAGACCGGCCTTTTGAACTAAGAGTGTAAGTATCTTTTCAAGTGGCAAAGATGGGTAAAAGAGGTAATTTGTATAGACTACAATTATGCTCCAATGTGGTGGAAAGTCTAACACCCCAGCAAATATGGGGGAATATAGTGCAGATGGAGCTGGAGAATGGATAATCCTAAGCTCCTGGTACATAACTCATGGTATAGTCTGGCTGGTTTCTATGAACCCAGTGTAGAAGATCCAGGCCCCTTATGGAAGCTATATCATCATCTGTTGGAGTGCAAGCACCTATTATTTCGGGTGTGATTTCAATACTTTACTAGATTCTTCCCTAGGCAAATCTGCGGTGAGTAGGACAGTGAGCTTGACCAAGGTGCAGGTACAATGGAAGATCACTTTTCCAGAACTGACTCCTTTTTGGTAGATTTGTGATATGTGAGTCAGGTGAAGAAAGTGACACATCTTCCAGAGCACCTATCAGATCAGCTATCATTCTGGAGCTGTGCTTCACTCAGAGATCAGCTCCTCCAAGACTGATGATGTATAGGAAGCTGTTATTAGGTCAGGAGGTGGTAGAGCATTTAGGAACTGAAACTGAGTGTTTTTGTAATTAAACCAAATGTCTGCACCTTCCCATATAGTGTGGGACTCCTTCAAGGCACTTCTAAATGTCAAGATTATGAGTATAGTGGTTGTTAAGAATCAAGCAGATAGAAATAAAACTTGGGATCCCGGAAGAGCGTATGCTGCATTTGCAAGAGGCAGTTCGTAATTGTTTAGCGGGGGTTGAAGACTGATCTCAACAAATTAATAAATTGCCGGGGGCACAGGACAAGTTAGCTGAGTCCCCCAAAGAGAACATACGCAAAAGGCAGGACACAAGTAAGCAAGCACACTTCAAGTACAGTGAGGGACGTAGCTAGCTCCTGGCCAGGAAAACAAAAGTTAGTCAGTCAAAGAATATAATTAGAGGGGTTAAAGACCATACTTTCGGGAGGGTAATGACAGATTGTAAGTATATAACAAATGTTTTTGTCACCTTCTATCAAGATTTGTATCAGGAGGATCGAAAGGCATCGGGTGGAAGTTTTAAGTGCTGGTTAAGTGAGTTCACACTCCCACAGCTCCAGTTGGATCAAAAGAGTTTTTTGAACCAAGAGATTCAGTATTAAGAGGTGAAAGAGGTGTTGAAAGAGAGCAAGAGGGGTAAAGCGGTGGCTAGATGGACTGCCTAAGGAACTGTATATGAACTTGGAGGAGAAGACTGTGCCGGATTTTACTAGGTTGATAGAGGACATCTATGTTGGGGAGGCGATAATCAACATACTGTTACGTACTCTTAAAACTGTACAAGGACCCTGAGCTAAGTGGATCATACAGGCCTATTTCACTATTCAATTACATGTTTATTGGTGAATAAAATTACCAAAGTGGTGGCTGCCTTAGTTCATTAGAACCAGAAATGTTTTTATAGGTTGTCGCCAATTACATGAGTTGATACATGGTCTTATTGCGGCAATAGACATGACAACAGCTGAGGAACTCTTGTTGGCACTATTAACTTTTGATGCCAAAAAAGCATTCAACAAAGTCAGCTGGCAGTATCTAAATTCTGTCCTCAAGCATAATGAGCAGGGGGAGAGGTGTTGTAGGGCAGTGCAGCTGCTATACAGGATGCCAGAGGTGAGAGTAACTCTTAATGGCAGCTCACAAATCCAATCAAAATAAGATGGGCATGAAACAGAGATGCACACTTTCTCCTCTGTTATTTAATTTATATAATGTGCCATTGACCAGGAGTTTTTGAGAGAAGCTCGGTATGATACCTTTATATAGATTTGGAAAAGAAGGTTGCATTATATGCAGATGATCTGATGATCTACTCCTTGGATTGTGTGGCTTCTTTGCCCAACATACACTCGGAAATCAGGGAGTTTGGGGAGGTGTCATGTTACAATGTGAATTCTTCTAAGACTGATGTAATGGCTTTGAATACTCCTGTTGAGAGTCCCTTGCTAAAGAGTAAGATTAGATATCTGGGTGTGTGGATAATACATGATCTAGATAAGATGGCACAGGTCATATTGGATAAGGTTATGCCGGAGACAAGTGGGGTTTTAAGAGCTTGGATGAATCTTCATCTTACAATTTTTGATAGGTCGAATATAGTGAATATTTTGATTCTTCCCAAGTTTACTTTCCTTTTTAAAATCTATTCCTTTATCATTTCAAAAGCAGTGCTTCAGTAGCCTACATGAGAAACTTAGTATTTTCATTTGGTCGGCCAAAGGGGCTAAAATTGCTTGGACAAAGCTGCAAAGAAAGTGGGAGAAGTGGAGGGGGGAATCAGCAATGCCTGATTTTCAGCTATGTTGCTGGGCATTTCAGTGTAAAATTGTTAATTGCATCTGAAGGCCCTGGATCAATTGCAGACAGCGCTCTTACTGCAGGATATGATCAAATACTTTCATCAGGGTGAGTCACACTTCTTATATATGTTTGTCAACTATAACTTTTTCAAGAAGGAGAAATTAAAAAACACTTCAAGAAGCAGCAAGGCTTTGGGTGCAATCAGGAAAATATCTAGGATACCATATTACAGTGAATTTGCCCAAATATATATCCAGACAAGGACCCGGGAATGTTTGAAGGACCATTTAGTAACACCTTTGAAGAAAGCAAACTTTGATAGGTAGGGCCAGGTATTGTAAGGCAAAGTCTGTTGTCATATAAAGCAATTGCGAGGGAAACAGGGGATAAGCTATCTCTGTTTAAATCATTCAGATCGTTTGTTGGGTGTAGACTCTGAGACAAGGAGATCAAGGCAACCCAGTATGGGAGAACAGGATACACAAGTTGACCCCCTAAGAAGAAAGCTGTTGTTCTGTGGTACTGGGGTCTAATGGAGGTGGCAGATGGCCTACATGCTGCGAGAGGAGATATGGAAGAACAGCTTGCCATTGTTGGAGATAAGAAACAAATGGCAAGTATCTATCTGCATGTTATATGAAACAGTAAATAAGCACCTCCAGGAAAACACCATCTGTTTACCCCGCACAGAGTACAATGGACCCCATTAAGTATGTCGACAATGGACAGCCATGCATTGAGGAAGTGACTGAAGTGTGGCATGGTGAAAGCGGACGACGTTCAAATGATAGCACAGTGTCCCAGCATACAACCCTTCAGGTCAAAAATTTGTAAGGTGATATCTGAGATACTGAGGCAAGGAAGCGATTTAAGCCTATTGCTGGTGTTTTTTGGTATTACCAACAAGAATGAGCTGACCTCTACACCTTAGGACCAGGATTAGTATATTTCATCACTCTAAAATCCAACGCTCTCCCGCCTATTGCACAGATTGGTGCAGGAATAGTAAATTTTACCCATCCAAAGTCCAAAACTTTCCCTACTGTTGCACTCTTTGGAGTGGGAATAATAAATGTGACCCATCCAAAGTCCAACGCTTTCCCTCCTGTTGCACAGACTGGAGTGGGAATAGTAATTTCAACAGTTCCGAAGTTCAACACTTTCCTCACTGTTTTGCTGTTTCGAGATGGAATAGTACATTTAACTCATGCAAATGCCAATGGTTTCCCTACTGTTGCAGAGACTTAAGGGGGAACAGTAAATTTTACCTCTCCTAATTCTAACACTTTCTCTACTATTGCGCTGTTTGGAGTGGGAATAGTAAATATAACCCCTATGAAGTCCAACTCTCTCCCTCCTGTTGCACACACTGGTGTAGGAATAGTAAATTTTACCCCTCCAAAGTCCAATACTTTCCGTACTGTTGAGTTATTTGGAGTGGGGACAGTAAATTTTACTGCTCCAAAATCTAATGATTTCCCTATTGTTGCAGTCCTAGGAGTGGGAATAGTAAACGTAACCCCTCTGAAGTCCAGCACTTTCCCTACTGTTGTTAAGACGGAAGGGGAAGTAGTAAATTTCACCCCTCCGAAGTCCGATAGTTTTCCTACTGTTGCTTAGACTGGAGTGGGAATAGTAAATGTAACCCTTCTGAAATCTAACTCTTTTTCTACTGTTGCACTGACTAGGGTAGGAATAGTAAATATAAGTAAGTCTAACTCTTTCAAAGTCCAACACGTTTCTTACTGTTGTGGTGACTGGAATAGGAATAGTATACCTAAGTTCTCTGAAGTCCTACACTTTCTCTCCTGTTGCAAAAACTAGAGTGGTAAGAATATAGGGCCATATGTAGAAACAGATTTTCCCATAGACACAAAATGGGTAAAACCGTTTGATACATCTGGCCCTAAGCCTCTTATTTCTTTACTATTATTAGGAATATACAATCCCTAGAATTAATCATTCAACAGACTCCGCCATCCTTCGCTAAAAGCAGCTTATCAAAATCAGGTTTCAAAAGTCAAATCAGGTTATCAATGTCTCCTCCAGTTATTTTCATCAGTCTCTTTTTCAAAAAAATTCTCTCAGATTGTTTCAACAGTTCAGTTCATCAGCTTCGTTCAAGTGCCAACATACTGACGCGGAATGTCTCCATCAAAACAAAAAGACAAAAATTCTTGCTGCCATTCACTTGTAGTTGCATACGCCAATTCAGGACCTGCATATCTTTGATTTTCTATTCTCTTTCTTTTAAACTTTCGATCACCATTCAATTCTCCTTTACTAAGATCTTCTCTCCTAGTTGTCAATCAATCAATAGTTTATTCGGTCCTAATTTGGACCATTTGAATAGTTGGTAGTGATCATACATACAAAAAGATAGAAGCCATGAACCATCACTTAGTAAAAAAAACATTTGGCAGTTAATACAGAAAGAAAAAAATTCATAAAATTAGATAAACGGTTTCATAAATAATTAAAACAAAGCTCTCTAAATAATCTCTGTATCTTACCCTATGCAAGAGGCTAAGTGCTAAAATAGTACTAACCAATTGTTAAAAGCATGAAAATCATTCTAAAACAGGTTTATATATAAAATAAGACATAAAAACTACATATAGTAGCTCCAATTGGCAAAGGCTAGGAGTCAACCAGTGGAAAATAATGCCATAAGTTAATCAGTTCCATTAAATAGGATGATCGAATAGATTGCAACTTGCGGTTTTTAAAATTATATATGCTGAGGAACTATGAGTCACTTCAATTGGGGTAACCCACTGGCCATCATGCGCGGGGCTACATTCTTTCATCGTCGATAGGTCATACTAATCGTTTTATTTGAAATCCCAGATTAATATAGCAGGGTGCTAGTTCGCTAACTTCTAGACCGTTCTTCGACCGATGGGTTCAAATCTGTAGTAATCCTACTGCGGATTTTCCATGCTGCTGCCAAATATTTGGAAACCGAACTCACTATCAGCATGGAAGTGTCATATTTGCATATTCTATATACACTGTTTCGGTTTTGTGATGGCAGTGTTTTACACAGAGGGATAATCCACTTCCCACGAGGGCATTTGTACAGAGGACAGAAAAATAGGACATGCTCAGAGGTTTCCTTGCATAGATGACAGTTTATGCATTTGTCAGATAGAGAACTATTGGTTGGCCAGCAAGCTGTGAAGCTGTTGACTGCCAATGTTCCGTATCTGAACTGAAGTAATAAGGAACGAGCACGGGCTGGCATAGGGAGATCCAGGAAGCTTTCAGGCAGAGGTTCATGCTTAACCAGCAGAAACTCTACTGTCAACCGACCCAACCCAATTGGGCCGAGGGACTCCTCATGGATCTTTTCCCAATAGCGGTCTTTGATCAGGCGTTTTGCATTGCCAGGGATCATCTCGGGATTCTGCCAATACTGGGCTAAGTTCAGTTTAACCCAAGCCGCCCTCATCTCCCTAAGCCACCGTACTTTTTCCCATCCATAGCAAGGTGGCAATAGTTCTTTGACTGCTAATCTGAAGGGTTCGAGTTCCTCCGTTTTCCATAATCTGACCCAGTACAGAAGTGGTCTTAGGTATGCTGTGTCCTTAATGCTATTTAGACCCAGGTCCAGTCTTAGGGGGAGCATCGGCGTGCCCTTCCCCAGTCTGGATATGCATCTAAGGAAATTATTTTCTTTGGTTTGAAGAGTGTCCATTTGTCTGTGGAATCCCCAAAGTTCCGCTCCATATAGGGCTGCGGCACGAATTTGGGCTTTGTAGATTTCAGAGATGAGGGTCAGAGGAGGACTTGTTGCAGTGCTAGCCTTACGTCCTATCACTCCACATCTTTGGCTAATTGTTAGTGCCCCTTTCCTTATAGCTCTCCTAGTTGTTTCTAGTTCTTCCTCTGTTGTTGTCTCAACAACCACTTCCTTCTCTTTTTCTACTTGCGATTTCGGCCACTTATCTCCTTTCAGTGGACCTTTTGTCAGTATTCTCTTCAGAGTCGAACTTGAACCTTCTCCTTGTTCTGCAGTGTTTTCTCTTGACAGACCTGCTATCGGTTCAGGAGGAGTCAGATCATAGTGACGTCGATCCACCTCAACTTCTTTCCCCTCTGGGTCTGACAATTGCTCTTTTTGTCTCTCAAGATCGTCTGCTTCTGGGAAAGCCCTCCTCTGACTAGGCTCTCCTGCTGCCACAATTGAGATATGCTCTCCATCACCCTCCTGGAGGTCTTCTTTGTCTCTCACTGGAGTGACTGAACCGTGCTCAACAGGCTCAGATCCGGTCTCAGTTCCTCTTTGTTCTCTTTCCGGCCCTGAGACTTGTTTCACTGTTGTTGATACTCTCAACAACTTTTCTTCCTCATGATCCAGTGGACATGCCACTTTCTTCTTGTGACTGTCATGAGTCCAGTTCGGAATTCCAGCGCACTTCACAGCTGTGGTAGTAGTCAGAACTACCTGGAAAGGACCTTCCCAAATAGGCTCCAAACATGTTTTCCTCACGTGTTTCAGGACCACAACCCAGTCTCCGGCTCTCAGGTTGTGCCCTGTGTCATGGATCGGTGGCAGAGTTGTGGCTTCCACTGCTGAGATAAAGAGCGAACCACATCAGCTAGACCTTTGCAGTAGTCCAACACCATATCATCTGTAATTTTGACAAGTGCATTTGCTCATGGCTCGGCCCATAAGGATCTCATGCGTTGACAATCCTGTCTTCCTGTCAGGTGTTTTTCTCATTGACATCAAAACTAAAGGCAATGCGTCAGGCCATTTCAAATTTGTGAACGCACACATCTTTGCAACTCTTGACTTCAAGGTACCATTCATCTGTCCCACTAGTCGTGATGCTTCAGGGCGGTAACTACAATGCAATTTCTGCTCAATGTTCAATGCTGCACACAATAATTTAATTACTCATTGTTGAAGTGACTTCCCCTATCTGATTCTAAAGAGATCGGTAACCTGAAATGCGGTATCAGTTCCCAAAGCAGTAGTATCGCTACTGTGAGACTATCATTTCTTTGGGTAAGGTAAGCTTCAATTCGGTGACTAAAAATGCAAGCAGTCACCAACACATATCTCAAACCTCCACACACAGGCATCTCAATAAAATCCATCTGCATTCTGCTGAATGGACCTCCCGCTCTTCCAATGTGGCACAAATTAACCACTGTCCCTTTTCCCCTGTTCAGTGGTTGGCAAATGACACAACAATGGCAAGCTGCTTCAGCAACTTGTCTAAACCTTGGGTTAAACCAAACATGTTTCAACAACCGAATCATTGCATCCCTTACAATATGTGCTTGACCATGATAGTACCTTGCCTTACCTAGTATTTGAGACAACAGACTATTTGGAAAAACAAATTGACCCTCTTCTGAAACCCACAATTCATCTTGTCTATGCACACATTTCATTTTGCTCCATGAAAGTTTTTCCTCCCTGTCAGCATTATTCTGCAACAGTTTCAATTTCTCCAAGGTGTCAATTACTTTCAATGCATAGCTCAGACATGTTTCGTCATCTTCAGATAACAGTTCCCACTTATCTTTGAACGATATACAGTTCAATGTGCAAAACCTTGCGACTTGATCCGCATATCCATTTCCCAATGATACAAACTCCTGCGACTTCAGATGTGCACTGCATTTCACCACGGCTATCTTTTCAGGCATTTGAATAGCATGTAACAGTTCTTTAATTCTTTCAGCATTTCTCACAGGTGAAGCAGAAGAGGTCATGAAACCTCTCTGTGACCACAACTGGCCAAAATCATGGACTATTCCAAATCCATACTGGCTACCTGTATAGATTGTAACTTTCAGCTGATCAGAAACATGGCATGCTCTAGTAAGGGCTACCATTTCCTCTACTTGGGCAGAATACACTCTTCGAAGCCAAGAAGCTTCTAAAATACCACTAATTGTGCACACAGCATATCCTGCTCTCGGTGTCCCTGCATTGTCTCTCAGACAAGAACCATCAACAAAGATAATTTGGTCATTTTCTTCCAATCGAGTGTCTCTAATGTCAGGTCTCGGTTTTGTGCAAAAATCAGTTACTTCAAGACAATCATGCTAAACATCTTCCATCTTTTCAATTTCAACATTTTCATTTGGGAGTAAGGTTGCCAGGTTCAGCGCTGTATATCTTTTCAATGACACATTTGGTGACCCTAGAATACTTGTTTCATATGTGGGTGACCTCGCACCAGTCAAATTTGGGGTTTTCGTCCTTGTAAGTAGAATCTCAATAGAGTGAGGGACCATTATAGTCAGAGGATGTCCCATCACAATGCCTTCACATTGTGTATGGCTTTGACCAACCGCTGCAACAGCACGCAAACAACCTGGTAAGGCTGCTGCAACTGGGTCCAAAGTAGCTGCAAAAAATGCTCCTGGGCGGTTTACACCTCAATGGACCTGTGTCAAGACAGACAAAAAACATGCATCAATCTCATGACAAAACAATGTGAAAGGTTTCTTGTAGTCAGGCATACCCAAAGCTGGAGCCTTGCACAGACTCTCTCTCAATTCAGTGAACGCTTTCATTCCAGCCTGGTCTAGCACTATAGGATCAGTGACTTCCTTATTAGTCAGCTTCTGCAATTGTCTCAAAATGACTGAAAAATTTGGAATCCATTGGCGACAGTAGGTACCATCCCTAAAAACATCCTGACATCTCTCTGTGTGGTCAGGGGATTTATCTGCAATATGGCTGTAATCCTTTCTCTGGATATTTTTCTTGATCCCGTCTCAATCTGGTGACCCAAGTATTTCACAACTTTCTGACAGTATTGCAATTTAAGCGGAGACACCTTCTGACTATTCTTTCCCAAATGGTTCAATAGGGCAATTGTATCATACTTGCACTCGTCCCTTGTTGTGGACCAATCAGCAAGTCATCAATGTACTGTACCAAGGTCGATTGGAAAGGCAATTCCAACAACTCCAAATTATTTTTTAAGATCTGATTGAATAGGGAAGATGACTCTGGAAACACTTGAGGAATTCTGCACCAGCAGAAAACCTGATCCAGAAATATGAAACAAAAGAGAAATTGGCTATCCTTATGAAGAGGCACAGAAAAGAAGGCTTGCGACAAATCAATGACAGTGAACCACTCAGCATCACATGGAATCTAAAACATTATCAAGGCTGAATTTGGCACCACTGGACAACATTGTCCAAAATCTCATTTATTTTTGTCAAATCCTGGACAATTTGAACTTTCCCACAGGGCTTTTGCAAACCCATGATCGGTGAATTACATGGACTGCTCAATACTTCCTTCAAAACCCCTTGCTTTACTGCAATTATCTGGGCAACCTTCGTGAGGATATCTTGCAGCATGTGGTACTGTGGAAGTTGTAGAAAAACTGCATTCGGCATTACAGTAACTTTAACTGGCTCAACACCCTTTATCAGACCTACTTCTTTTCCTGTCAAATCCCATACTTTCTCCTTTACTGTTCCCTGCAAATCAGGAGGAAGCTCTTTCACAGTGAACATCGGGAAAAATGTAATCAGAGGGTCCTCCTCAGGTATAGGTTCCCTTTCGAACTCTGGTGCTTGGTCATCTTCATCATCACTATTCATCTGAATCTCAATTCTATCATTTGAACAAGTAATCAAACATTTTGTTTTAAACAGCATGGGCCTGATTCTGACCCTGGCGGCCGGTGACCGCCAGGGTCACCGGCCACGGGAGCACCGCCGACAGACCGGCGGTGCTCCGAAGGGCATTCTGACCGCGGCGGTTCTGCCGCGGCCAGAAAGGGTAAACCGGCGGTCTCCCGCCGGTTTACCGCTGCCCTTGGAATCCCCCATGGCGGCGCAGCTTGCTGCGCCGCCATGGGGGATTCTGACACCCCCTACCGCCATCCTGTTCCTGGCGGTTCGCCCGCCAGGAACAGGATGGCGGTAGGGGGTGCCGCGGGGCCCCTGGGGGCCCCTGCCGTGCCCATGCCAATGGCATGGGCACGGCAGGGGCCCCCGTAAGAGGGCCCCACTGTGTATTTCAGTGTCTGCCTAGCAGACACTGAAATACGCGACGGGTGCAAACTGCACCCGTCGCACATGCCCACTCCGCCGGCTCCATTCGGAGCCGGCTTCCTCGTGGGGAGGGGTTTCCCGCTGGGCTGGCGGGCGGCCTTCTGGCGGTCGCCCGGCAGCCCAGCGGGAAAGCCAGAATGGCCTCCGCGGTCTTTCGACCGCGGAGCGGCCATATGGCGGTTCCCTCCAGGCGGGCGGCGACCGCCGCCCGCCGGGGTCAAAATGACCCCCCAAGTCTCTTCCCAGTAGGGATATCGAACTTGAATCACAGACTACAAACTTGTGCAATCCCTGAAAGTTGACAATTTTAGCCGGAACCGACTCTGTAATCGGGGTGGCCAAATACTGATTCGCTACTACTACAATCTGAACTGTTCTACCTGAAAGGGGCAAGTTTGGAACTTCTGCACTTCTCACTGTAGAGTGTGTAGCTCCTGTGTCAACCACAAATGAAACTTTGTGACCCATAACCTTTCCCTTCACATAGGGACCTCTTCGATCTACTTATAAGGAAGTCGCAAGCACACACGGCTCCTCATCTGAACTGTCACTCATCCAATCATCATTTATTCCATTCTCACTGTGTAACGGGAATTGGTGCACTGTGTTATTACTTTGGTTAAGCCTATGACTTGTGACCTGTTGAGAAAGCATCGACTGTTGCTGTTCCATTGGGGCTTGAGGTATTTGAATTTGCTGTCTAGGTACCATGGGAACATACTGTTGCATTAGCTGCAACTGTGTCATTTGTACATGTGGCATTTGCACCTGCTGCATGGGTTGAAAATTCTGCACATGATTCACATTATTTTGAAAATTTGGATTAGGACCTCTCACTCTCGGTTCTCTCATGTTCTGGAATTAATTGATGTCATTACTCTGCTGAATGACACTCCTGTTTCCAATGCCCAACGCCTCCACAAACGCAACATAGCAATAACTTCTTCCTTCCCTACCCATCATTCTGAACCCCTACAGTACCTAAGTCTGGACCACAAGTCATATTTCCTCCACGACCTCTACCTCTCATCTGGGGCCGAAACATCATGTTTCCCTGCTGCTGCTGTGGTAACTATTGTGGAAAATTTCCTTGCATTCCTGTTTGAGCTGCTTTAATCTGCAGCACCATTGCCTTCTCTTTCAACTTTTTCTGCTTCAACTCAATCTCATCACTACAGTACTTTGCATACTAGAACACCTCATCAATCAGCTTTCATTGCCTTAAAATCAATGAACTCTTAATCATATGGCCAATTTCAGGTCTCAACCCTTCCACAAATCTGAACACAAAATGAATCATGTCTCTTGCTTCAATTGTCTCTGTACCACTGTAATGCTTAAGCGCCTGCAACAATCTCCCATAATATGCATGTATTGACTCTTTGCCTCCAGAGCTGTCCTTTCAATCCTCTGCCAATCAATATTCTTGGGCGAAATTCTCGTATTCAAAAACTCAATCACCTTATGGTAATATTTAATTACCTCAGGAGATGGTGCACCTGTATTATTGTCTCTCTCTGGTTTGCTTGTTGCCAATATACACACCTCTTACACTCAATCTACAGACCAGCTGGAACCACTATCTATAGTAATGTGTTCAAGTCCTCCCACAGACATTTCGCAAGTTTCACAAACCTATCTGTCTGCAGATACCACTCTACTGGCTTCTCTCTCAATCTTGGAAAATCATTTGTAAATGATAGAATGTCACTTCTGCTCCAAGGGACATTAACAAAATTCCCCCCTGAAATCTCTCTCATTGGTAACATTTTCACTGGATCTTTATAATGCTGCACTTTTGCAGTCAGCTCCACAGAATCCGTTTTTCTTTTGTCTCTTTTCTTTACCCATCTGCCTTCCCATTTGTCTAATGCTCCCCAGGATTGGGCATTTGAAGCAAGTCCTTAAGGTGTGCCTTCATTCCAGCAGATCTCATGTGTTCAAAATCTTTAGCCTCAAAATCCAATCTGTAACTCCTTTTCAAATGCTTCCTTTTCTCTATTTCTATGCCATACTTCTCTGCCAGGCCTGCTAGTTTCTGATGCACATTGCTCTCTTCGGGCATAAATATCTCAATTCTGCCTCTGTGTAGGATTCTAACCTGTTCACCCTCATAGTTCCCTCAATTAGTTCACCTGCTTCTATGCTTAGCCTGGCATAGTTCAAACACTCTTCTACCTTAGGAGCACTCTGTGGGGTGTTCAGCTTGTCTAACCGTTCAGTCAACTGCTGAGCTGTCAATCATTGCAGCAAAATGTTCCTTGCTTGGACTGGTGGCACCAGCCGTGCAACTGCATTTGGGGTCTGCGGTGTCAATAATTTCAAACTCTGGCTAATGTTTGACCCTGCCACAGTATCTGGAAGTGCTACAAATGGACAAAGGTCTAACAATGATCTTGATCATCAAAAGTCTGTCCACAGGAGATACTACTCAAGCATTTTCATTATGACCTCCCCTCATTATACTCTGGGACATTGCTCCCTGTTCACATACAGTAGGTTTCTTCTGTGCAAATAAAGCTACGGCTGGACCACAGTCATAGGTAGAGATATAGCACCTGGGGCTGTCTGGCACTTACACTCTGCGGGAGAGTAACTCCCATAATCTGATTCATCATCGGAGACATATCTGACTGTGTCCTTGTTACTAGAGTGAATCGTGGCATTACCTGCAGCTGCACTTGGGGCAGTAAAAGTGGAGTTGGTTCAGTCTGAACCAACATCGGTCTCGGGAAAACCCATTCCGTAGGCACCATTAAGTTCAAAGTTGTTTCCATAAAGGGCACATCAGGGTAAATTCTCTGAACCTGTGGCAGATGCACCTGATTTTGCACTACAGGAGTAGTAGGCACATTAAGGCCACTCTGCATCACATTCTGTGTCAGGATAGCAACAACCTGCATCTGACTCATTGTCCCATTAGCCTGTGTCTGGGCTGTCGGGTCAGCACTGGTACTCAGACCACTCTCATGTGCTGTATGTGGTGGTGGGTGATTTCTCAATAACTGTGTAATAAACTCATCATCATCTGATTCCTCCTCCACCGTTGAAGACTTTCTAGCCTCCCTACTTTTGGATGGACGTCTGTTAGTCTTTCTAGTAGCTTTCCTTCCTTCCTTCTCATTGTCCTGCGTAATGGCAAGAAACAACTTAATTCTGTGCAAAGTCTCCATTCTCCAAACTCTCTGATCACTGTCCCACCTAGTCTCTGCTAAAGTCTTTTCTGCCTTTCTCATCCTCTTCGCAAATTTCTGTTGCTGTTGCTGTCTGGCTACTGGCTCCCAAATCTCTAATGGCTCAAACTGTGCAGGTCTCGGAAGGGGCTTCAATTCATATAGCACCATCCTTAAATGCTCCAAAACCCTCAAACTGAACGTCCCATTTGTAGGAAATGCTAAGTTCCCATCCTTCTCTGTCACTTTGCACCATTGCTTTAGCCAAAGACATGGCGCAACACCCTTCTCTTCCATTACAATGTAAGCTGGTGTACCTTCTGGTGGTGTAGCCTCGCCTGTACTCGTTGTAATGTAAATCTCCCCTTAACGCACTCTTTAAAGCTTTGAAAACTGTCATTTTTTCAGCCCTTTTGTTATTCAAAATCAAATCAGGAAGTGACTTTTAATCCCAGAATTCCTTTCACCTACTTTCTCAACCAATTGCCTCTCACGGACGGCTGCCAATCCGTGCGTGATTTTTCACTGATGACTCTCGCTCTATCAATTGCAACTTCTTTCTCGGTCTCCCAGATTCGCAAGCAAAATCCGACCCACAAATTTTACTCTCAACTGATCAGTGGGTCTGTCCTGGTGCACATAGGAGTCGCCAAATCTCAGTCGAAACTTTCTTTCACTCACTTTGACTCACACTCTGATTTGTCGACCACGCCCGATCGATCTTCTAAACCAGACAGAATACACCATAAAACCCAAGTGTCTCGTACACTTTTCAATATACTCCGGAGTCTTAGACCACGCAGGGTCCGTACATCGACAACCACGTGGACAATTTTTAAGCGCAACACACATATGAAGTTCGATGACTTCCCAGTCTCACACTGTGGAGTACGCACACTCCTTCTACAACTTCATTCTGAGTACGCAGACTCCCTAAACTTCACAATCCCCACAATTCACCTGCGATTTGCATAAGCTGTGCAAGTGCAACCTACTTCATTCACACTGTCACTAGAACACCAAGAACATTCTCAAACAACCATTAGCCAGATCCAGGATTCTGGGAAAGTCATTTCTGGACTTAGGGAAACATTTTCTCTCCAATTAGCATCATTGAAAAATCAAATTCAAACCTCAATAATAATGAACCTTCACCTCTGTTACTATCTCTGGACATCTATGATGGGCTCTTAAGGAGACAAACCTTCACCTCTTTATCAACACTGTTAACACCTGTTATCCTGTACCGGACGTCTATGATAAGCTCTTAAGGAGACTATTACCTCTGCTGCCATCACTGTTAGCGTGTCTGACCTCAATAAGTAAACTTACAAGGGGACGCAAATAGGTTGATGAACCTTTTGACTCGCAATTAAGTTGTTCTTACCAGAACTCCAGTACATGCATAATCAACAACAATCAATAACATTGATAATCATTAGAGTCAGTAATTGTCACACACCATGACCTTTCGGTTATGAATACCCGCACCTTTCAGTAAACGGTAAAATATTTATTTACCTATATTAACAATGCTAAAGTCATGTAGATTAATCTCAAAATCAAACAAAACACATACAGAAACAATACTGGCTGTCCAAAGCGGCGGAAGAATCGTAATCGAATAAAAGCTTGAACTACAACACATTTTAAGGTTATGGTGCAAATTAATACCAAAGTCAACTGCGTTGGAGTGATTACATACATTCGAGTTCAGCAGGGAAATTCATCAAGCATTATTCCCTATTAGCAGAATTTCATTAGTAAGGATCCTTAACTAACATCAGACTAGCATCAGCATGTTCGGGCTTCATGCAAAACAATTTAATAATACGAATTAAAAAAGAAAAAATCTAACTATGGCTCTATCAAAACAGTGCAGTTGGTCCCTAGAAAAAACAAACAAATATGCATGATAATCAATAGTCTAATTCATAATACCTGTCCTCAGTGTGGATCAACAAGTAGAGTCAGTCTTCGTCCTCAGGACATCAGTTTGTCAGCAATGCATCAGGATTCAGCATCAAAGTTCAGAAAACGCAAAGTCTTTAAGCATTAAAGTTAAGCACGTCTCTTGTCAAGACACATAAGAAAATATTGACCTTTCGGCCAGCAAGTAAATGGCCAATGATGGTGTGGCAAATGCTGAATGCTTAAGGCAAAATGCAAAAGACAGAATGCTGCTTTTTTCTCAGTGCAGTCTTGTGAAATAAAAACTACTAAAACTAGGGGGGTCATTACAACATTGGTGGTAAAAGCTGCTTACCGCCGTGCAGAAGACCGCCAACACACCGCCGCAGAATTCCGCCACAGCTATTATGAACCACAGCTCGGAATTCGCCAAAATTTAGACACCCACACAAGTCTGCCACACCAAAGGTCAGTGATAAACTGGCAATAACAAAACCTCCACCGTCACGCAAACAGGAATACGCCAACTATCACGACCCACGAATCCACGCAGCGGTCATTCAACCGCAGTATTCCATTGGAGATACACATCGCTGCACTCAAAATACACACACATTTACAAAACACAACCATATTGGACAATTTGAAATACACACACCTGATACACTTACGCACACCACTCACACACAGCCAATACAATATAAAACATACACCCACATCACCCACAAACCCCTATGACAACGATTGCGACAGAAGGCCAGAGAGAGACACCACCAGAAACAACACTAACATCCACAGGCACTCAACACCATCACTCACACAACATCCAGTACTTCACACAACACACCTCTAAATATCACCCCACACATCACAACACACACCACCCCACACATCACCCACACCACCCCATGGCACCGCAAAGACACCCCAGGTTTTCTGAGGAGGAGCTCAGGGTCATGGTGCAGGAAATCATTCGGGTAGAGCCACAACTATTTGGATCACAGGTGCAGCACACCACCATAGCTAGGAAGATGGAGCTATGGCGCTGAATCGTCGACAGGGTCAACGCAGTGGGACAGCACCCAAGAATTAGGGATGACATCAGGAAGAGGTGGAATGACCTACGGGGAAGGTGCGTTCCATGGTCTCAAGACACCAGATTGCGGTTCAGAGGACTGACGGCGGACCCTCACCTCCTCCCCCAGAACTAAAAACATGGGAGGAGTAGGTCTTGGCTATACTGCATCCCGAGGGCCTCGCAGGAGTAGCTGGAGGAATGGACTCTGGTAAGTCAAACCTTTAACTACCATATCCCCCACCCAACCTACATGCTATCACATACCCCCACCCTTGCCCTCACCCCCATCACTCCAACTCCTCACACATGTCCCACTATCACAAACCACATATCCCAAACCCAAGCCCTGCATGCAACACCAAAGCATGGACACCCATCACCAAAGCATGTCCACTGCAAATACCCATACATCCCCCTAAACCAATATCACAGAAGGTCCCACACAAGAATGGAAGCACTGGGGTACAGGGTGACCCACCCATTGCACACCATGGCACACACAGATGCAATAATCATGCCTTTACACCCCTGCAGGACCCCTACCCAACGTCACTGGACAGGAGGGTCCAGACATGTCCACTCCACCCACAGAAGAGGCCCACAGTGATGACAGCAGCTCTGTCCAACTGGATCTAGATGACCAGCCTGGCCCATCTGGGACCTCGGGACAGTTGGTTCCCCTCACACTGGCACAGGCCACTACAGAGCTTCCCCCCTCTGGAAACACCAGCACAGCTCCCACCCAGCGGGCCCATACCTCTGTCCCCAGGGCTGCTGTGCAACAAGGGGAGGACAGGCCCAGGGAACCCACTCTCCACGAGGCCCTCTCCAACATCATGGAAGCCTACCACCATTCCCAGCAGACGATGGCAACGGTACTGGCAAAGTTTCAGAAGTCCCAGGGGCTGCAGGAGGAACAGTATTTGGGGTTCAGGGAGGAACTCAAATCCATCAATTCCACCCTGGGCACCATTGTAGGGGTGCTGAAGGAACTCGTCAACACCAGGAGGGATACTGTGGCACAACAAGGGGCCCCTGACACTAGCATGGACGATGAACTGCCCACCACCTCTGCCGGCGCTAGTGGACATGAAGCACCGCCACAGGACCACGACACCAGCACCCCACCCCCTGCAGATGGAGAAACACCTCGCAAGCGGTCCCTGAGATCCAGGACAAAGACAGAGAACAATGCTAAGACCCCCGCCAAGAAATGAGACCACCCTGATTGTCATCCTTCTGTCCCACTTTGTCACCCTGTCCATACTTGAACTGCCATAGCTCCACTTCCTATGCCCCTTTGGACAACGCACCTGTGAGACTAATTGACTGGACTCTGCCATGGACATACCTCCACCATCACCCCTGACCATTTTACAACCCCCTCCTCTATTTAGCACTTAAATAAACACCCTTAAATCACAAAACAAACTGGAGTCAGTCTGTGCTTTCACAAATGTATATTTGCAATAACTGTGCAAAAATGCTATATCCAATGTTATGTCAACATACCCATGTCACACAGCTCTAGTCCATGTGGAAACAAAGCAGAGGTCACACAGTGGGACCCACATCTGTGAAATCGAAAGGGAAAGTGACAACTCAGTGTCCATACACTGGGTGAAAATGACAGACAGATGAGAGGTAGAAGAATTAAACAGATGTAGCAGGCAGTGTTGTCTTCTTACCTGTGTCTCACTGGAAGTATTGCTGGATAACCGTGTTCCTGTTGTCTATGTCCTCTTCTTCTGCTTCCTCGTCTTCACTGTCCACAGGCTCCACAGCTGCCACAACACCTCCATCTGGACCATCCTCCTGCAGAAAAGGCACCTGTCATGGCAAAGCCAAGTTGTGAAGCATACAGCAGGCCATGATGATCTGGCACACCTTCTTTGGTGAGTAGAATAGGGAACCACCTGTCATATGGAGGCACCGGAACCTGGCCTTCAGGAGGCCGAAGGTCCTCTCTATAATCCTCCTAGTTCACCCATGGGCCTCATTGTAGCGTTCCTCTGCCCTTGTCCTGGGATTCCTCACTGGGGTCAGTAGCCATGACAGATTGGGGTAACCAGAGTCACCTGCAAATGGCGAGGGACAACTGTTAGACACACACTAACTCTTAGGGACATCCCCAGACCCAGACACCTAGTCACACTGTATTGGGTCCAAGTCCTCACCTAATAGCCACACACGGTGTCTCTGGAGTTGCCCCATCACATAAGGGATGCTGCTATCACGCAGAATGTAAGCGTCATGCACTGAGCCAGGAAACTTGGGATTTACATGGGAGATGTACTGGTCAGCCAAACACACCATCTGCACATTCATAGAATGGTAACTCTTCCGGTTTCTGTACACCTATTCACTCCTGTGGGGGGGGGGGGGGGCAAGGCCACATGTGTCCCATCAATGGCACCTATGATGTTGGGGATATGTCCCAGGGCATAGAAGTCACCTTTCAATATAGGCAAATCCTCCACCTGTGGGAAAACGATGTAGCTGCGCATGTGTTTCAGCAAGGCAGACAACACTCTGGACAACACGTTGGAGAACATAGGCTGGGACATCCCTGATGCAATGGCCACTGTTGTTTTAAAAGACCCACTTGCTAGGAAATGGAGTACTAACAGGACCTGCACTAGAGAGGGGATTCCTGTGGGATGGCGGATAGCTGACATCAGGTCTGGCTCCAACTGGGCACACAGTTCCAGGGTTGTGGTACGATCAAGTCTGTATGTGACAATTACATGTCGCTCCTCCATTGTTGACAGGTCCACCAGCGGTCTGTTCACCGGAGGATGCCGCCATCTCCTCACCTGCCCCAGCGGACGGGCTCTATGGACGAGAACAGCGAGCAGAGAGTCAACCAACACTGAGGTACGTAAACACAACTTTATAGCAACATTTTTGAAAATCGATCTATGGCTTTATTAGTGTTTTTTTAGCAAGGCCTAGATATGTGTGACGTATTCAAAATTAATGCCATGTGGCCCCCTGAAATGGCGGCAGCCTGACCTGTAATGTGGGACAAGGGGATAAGAGGTAACTGCGCTGGTGTTGTACACCGTCGCAGTAGGCGGTCGAAGACCGCGGCGCAATCCTGCATTGGTTAACATTGGACCCTATGGGTCCCAGGAGCCAATGACGATGTACGCCGGCGGTGACGGTACGCACCGATGTGGACGTCACCGCCATTTTCTCTCTGTTCAATCACTTGATACTTGATCTTTGACAGGAGAGGACCTACACTGCAAGTGCTACTGTGACCTCAGTATGGAAGAGACAATGGCTGGGGAAAGGGCCCCTGCCTTCAGCACGGAGGAGTTGGAGAAACTAGTGGATGGGGTCCTCCCCCCATACACGCTACTCTAAGTTCCTCCAGACAAACAGGTAAGTACACTGTGAGCATGCCAAATGGGCAATGCCTGTGTGGAGTGGTCTGGAGAAAAGATAGGGGGGGGGAGAATGAGGCGTGCATGATATGACGGTGAGTGCATGTGCGTCACGGCAAGGGTAGGGATGCGGGCCAATGACGGTGCGGACGGTTATATCTTCTCCTTTTCCCCTGTACTATTCCTGTAGGTCAGCGCCCACCAGAAGAAGGATATTTGGCGTGCCATCGCCAAGGAAGTCCGGACCCTGGGGGTCCACCACAGACGGAGCACACACTGCTGTAAGAGATGGGAGGACATTCGCCGCTGGAGCAAGAAGACAGCGGAGGACCAGCTGGGGATTGTCTCCCAACGTGGGAGGGGTGGCTGTCGCTCCATGACCCCCCTGATGTTCCGTATCCTGGCGGTGGCGTATCCGGAGTTGGATGGGCGCTTGAGGGCATCACAGCAGCCACAAGGGGGTGAGTACACTCTCATTCTGCTGATTCAGCACGCATTGGAGGTGTCTGGGTGGGGTAGGTGGGCTGTCGGTTCCCCTAGGCCAGGGCGAGTTTAGTAGGCAAGGTCCCTTCTTAAGGCAGGCCCTGTGGCACCCCTCCCCACCTGTGTTCAGAGCCAACTACACCTAGTCAGGCTCCTGTAACTTCCATGTGTGCAGCAATCGGGCATAGGCCTTGAACCCCATGTCCCTGTGATCAATTAGGGAACTCTAAGTGCACGGCGTGGTGCAGGGGGCTTCTGTGTCTGTAGTGTCCGCCAACGGTAGCGGTATTGCATTTACTGAACATGTCTTTCTTCTGTCACCCCCCCCTTTTTGTGGTCTCCCTGTTCTTGTGTGCATTAGCATCATCAGGCGGAGGAGCAGTGGCACCGGAGCAGGAGGGAGCTGCATCCCACATGGCCTTGGAGGGCGACACAATGGAGTCAGAAGCCACCAGTGGGAGGGAGGGCGAGGGGAGCTCCACAGCGGGAACAGGAGCTGAGACCAGCGACACGGACTCCTCCTCTGATGGGAGCTCCCTTGCAGTGGCGGGCCCCTCTGTGCCCCCACATCCACAGGTACAGCCGCCACCCCCCCTACCAGCACCGCCCTCCCAGCAGCCCCTCAGCGTGTGCCCCGTGGCCGCTCACCCAGGAGGGTGGGCATCTCCATCGCCGAAGACACCTCAGGCCCTGCCCCAGTCAGCCCTGCTGCCCTCAGTGAGGAGGCCATTGACCTCCTCAGGTCACTCACTGTTGGGCAGTCTACCATTGTGAATGCCATCCAGGGTGTAGAGAGGCAGTTGCAACAAACAAATGCATTCCTGGAGGGCATTTATTCTGGTCAGGCAGCCCAACAGTGAGCTTTCAAGACTCTGGCCTCAGGACTGATGGCAGCCATTGTCCCTGTCTCTAGCCTCCCCCCTCCAACTTCCTCCACCCAGACCCAAACCCCTGTACCTCAGCGTATCCCAAGCACACCATCAGACCAGCATGCACACACCTCAAGACACAAGGGAAGCTCAGGCAAACATAAGCACCACACATCCCACAGGCACTCACGCAAGCATCATACACATGCAGACATACCAACATCCACTGCTTCCACTGTGTCCCCCTCCTCCTCGTCTCCCTCCTCCCTCCCTGTCTCGTCTCCACTCACACCTGCATGCACTGCATCTTCAGCCACTAGCTCCATCACCAGCACACTCACCACCACACCCCGCTCACGTGCAGTCACCACCCCCACTACCATTCACACATCCCCTGTGTCCTCTCCCAGTGTGTCTGTGAGCCCACCTGCCAAGGTACACAAACGCAGCCACACACCCACCCAACAGCCATCCACCTCACGACAGCCTCCAACCCATGCACCTTCACCCAAAGTCAGCAAACGTACACCTCCTACAACCACTACCTCTTCCTCCACTCCCAAACCTCCTCCATCTACCCGTCCCAGTGTGTCCAAAAAACTTTTCCTGTCCAACCTTGACCTCTTCCCCTCACCTCTCCCACCCCTTCAGTCTCCTAGGGCCCACCTTTCCAGGTCCCAACCCAGCACCTCAGCCACAACATCTGCGGGAACAGTGGTGCCAGTAGTAACCGGCTTCTGGAGTGCACCAAACAGCAGGGCAGCCAGTGTGCCAAGGAGCCAGACCACGGACAGTCCCCCACCTCAAAAGCACAAAAAGTTGGCCAGTGCCCGGCGGGAGAGAGGCAAAACATCTACCACCAAAGCCTCTCCCAGGGGTACAGTTGGGAGTGGGAAGGCAGCTGCGACACCATCCAGGTTGGGGAAGGGGCACAGAAAAACAGGCAAGTCGGCAAAAACCTGCAAGCGGACAAGACCGCCACCAGCACTGCTGCCAAGGACACCGCTGCCACCAGCATCGCTGCCAAGGACACCACCAGCACCACTGAACAGGACACCGCCGCCACAAGCACCACTGCCAAGGACACCGCTGCCACAAGCACCGCTGAACAGGACACCGCCGCCACCAGCACCGCTGAACAGGACACCACCGCCACAAGCCGTGCTGCCAAGGACACCGCCGCCACAAGCACCGCTGAACAGGACACCGCCGCCACCAGCACCGCAGGCCAATGAGCGCCAAAGCTTCCGACGCTACTGAGGCTGCCATGAGCAGGATGAATCACTCTGGGCACAAGGCCCCCTCCAGAACCAGTGGAGATTTACATCCACCACCTCTGTCCTTGGCAGGATGAAGCACTCTGGGCACAAAGCCCCCTCCAGAACCAGTGGAGATTTACATCCACTACCTCTGTCCTTGGCAGGATGAAGCACTCTGGGCACAAAGCCCCCTCCAAAACCAGTGGAGATTTACATCCACTACCTCTGAAGCACTCTGGGCACAAAGCCCCCTCCAGAACCAGTGGAGATTTACATCCACTACCTCTGTCGTTAGCAGGATGAAGCACTCTAGGCACAAAGCCCCCTCCAGAACCAGTGGAGAAAGGCATCCACTACCTCAGTCCTTGGCAGGATGAAGCACTCTGGGCACAAAGCCCCCTGCAGAACCAGTGGAGAAAGGCATCCACTACCTCAGTCCTTGGCATGATGAAGCACTCTGGGCACAAGGCCCCCTCCAGAACCAATGGAGAAAGGCATCCACTACCTCAGTCCTTGGCAGGATGAAGCACTCTGGGCACAAAGCCCCATCCAGAAACAGTGGAGTAAGGCATCAAGTGGGCAAGCCACCCACTGTAGAGACTTGTGGGATTGTGGCTTTGCATTCCCCAGGATGCAGCAGTGGGCAACCCACCCACTGTAAAGACTTGTGAGACTGTGGCTTTGCACTCCCAGGAAGCAGCAGTGGGCAACCCACCCACTTGAGAGACTTGTGAGACTGTGGCTTTACACTCCCCAGGATGCAGCAGTGGGCAACCCACCCACTGTAAAGACTTGTGAGGCTGTGGTTTTGCACTCCCCAGGAAGCAGCAGTGGGCAACCCACCCACTTGAGAGACTTGTGAGACTGTGGCTTTGCACTCCCCAGGATGCAGCAGTGGGCAACCCACCCACTGTAAAGACTTGTGAGACTGTGGGTGAGGGTGGGGGTGGGATTGTTGTGTGTTGCATGTGTGTGTCACTCTTTTTTGCCTCCCCTGTGTTGTAGGTGCAGTACTCACCGTGGTCTTTGATGCCGTCTTTGTTGCTCCTGGTAGAGGAGCAGGAAGACAAAGGCAGGTAGAATCTGGAGTTCTGGTTCCATGGCGTCCTGGTTCCTCGTGGGGTGTGTAGAGGTGAGCATTTTCCCTTCCAAGTCCTGTTTCCGCCGTGTTTTTGTTTGCGGTGAATCCGCCCCGGAAAAGGTGGCAGATTGGCCTGTTGTAATACAGTGGGCGGAACCTTGTCTTCCGCCTGTCTGTTGGCGGTTACCACCGCGGTGTTTGTTTGTACCGCCGTGGCGGTCGGAGTGTCAAAGTGGCTGTCTATGTTGGAGGTTTCCACCACGGTCTTGATTCCATTTTTTTTATCGCCGGCCTGTTGGCGGTTTTACCGCCGCTTTAACACCAACCGCCAGGGTTGTAATGACCCCCTGTGTCTCAAATCCCTATTGGTCAATTAATTGCATGTTCACACTTTGTCCAATAAAACTAAAACTCCAAATCTATGAATTCTATTATTTCTCCGTTCACATGTTGTTGATTGGTTGTCCTGGAATGTCCTCATCATCCGGCTTGTCAGGTAACAATATTGTTTCAGCTTCTACTCCAGTCAGTATCACACACATTACACACAAAATTTTACATTAGCAAGAACAGCATCTTCTAGCAGTCGGTTCTTATGAGAAAAGATCTCAGCTATGAGCACATTTAAACAATGCAAATGGAAAATCACAGTTTAACACTCTAGGGCAGCCATTTATTAAACCTTAAGAAATACAGCTTTGACATGAGGCTTAGCAATTAAGCCAAAACCTTCGCTAAGTTAAGGCCTATAACTATAACTAATAACTAATAAAGCTAATACATAATGCATAGCCTTTAATATGACATATCACTACAGTAGTCAAACATATATTCGACATTTCACAGTATTAGAATATTATTAAGTACACTTCGTGAACATTGACGGCCACTCATCGTAATCACATTTTCAAATGCGTGCATTATTTTCTATGTTATTATACTTTCTACACAAACTACATTATTCAGAATACATGAATACTCATTAATAACTCTTTATTAAAACACATGTGCTAGCAGTAGCTCCATCAGAAACCTTCTCATGTCTGACTGAGACATCACGGTCAAGATGTGCAAAGTTGTTATGGATTATTTATTGATTCAATTCCCTAACTCCTCTGCACAATCTATCTCAACTTCTTTAATGTTAAAACCAGTATACATTCTTAAGATATTTTCCCTAAAATATCCAGCAACCTTATTACAAAAAGGCTGTGAGTTTTCAAGTGACTGATGTGCTGGAGGGTGTGCCAAATGTTTGACCACATTAAATAGCCCTTTAGCCCTGTTGTTTGATTGTATTTTATCCATTTAGTAGGTAGACTTTACCCCATAAATGCCTGTTTCTATGTAACAATGAATGCCTTATGCTTATTTTTATCCTCAATTGTGAGGGTCATGCTCCCTTTCCGTTCCTGCCTGTGACATACCCTTCTGAGAGCTTTTAGTTCATCAGGAAGCCAAAGTTCTGATGCCCTAGTTCTATGATTCTGCATAGATCCTAGGGGAGCTACCTTTTCCACTGCCTCCATCATTTGAGTGTCAAAATCTTCTGGATCAGGATTATAGGAGCTAAACTTTCCGATTAGGGTTTCCTCTAAGGCTGCTGAAAGCTCCAGGTCAGATACTTTAACCCACCTTCTATATGTAATGGGTCTGTGAGTACCTGAACTTTCTGCCCTAGGAAGAGTCCCTATAAAAATTAATAAAAAGTGATCTGTCCAGCAAAGTAGATATGTTTTTCCACCCTTACCAGTGACTGGTTGACAAAAATCCCATCTATAGAGTTTCCTGCAATATGAGTGGGACCATTTACTGCTTGGGAACAGCTAAAATTAAAAAAACAGATGGGTGGCACCATCTTTTCTTTCCTTGACTTCTAAATGGAGGTTGAAGTCACCTAGTATAGTATATTGGGAGCTAGTACTAAAAGGTTTGAAAATAGCATTCCATGCCTCCATATATTTAATTTGGAAACTCGATGGGTGATACATCAGAAGACCAGTAAGAAAGGGTAGCTGTCTGTCTTTCAGAAAGAATTGCCTTGAGTCACAGATATCTGCTGACTCAGTCTTAGCAGCCCGCAATTTACAGGATAGGGAGTTCTTGAAAATAATTGCCAGACCCACTCCACTAAGTGAGGGGTGGTCAAGAGTGGTTATAAGATAGCGCTCTGGTAAAGCGACTGCTAGTCTTGGACCTAAGTCCTTCTTACTCCAGGACTTAGTGATAAACAATCAAGATCATGATGTTCTACTAGGTAGTGAATCTCCAAATTACTTTTTACCATAGAACGAGCATTAAACAGTACACATATAAATCTCCCTTTTAACGGATTCACCTCTCCCTTCAAGTTTCTCTCCTAACGCATATGTCGCCATATGAATTTGTGCCAGATTCTAGGTCCTAGTGACTAATGGCACATTTAAAATTTATAGCATGATCAAGATTAATGATACTACAGGCCTTTAACCCTTTGGTTGTACGCCAATTCAGAAGCCTTTCTCTTGTATAATGGGTTTTCTTACATCCTGTAATAACAGGAGCAGCATCCCTGCCCCGCGCGGGCTTGCCTTTGGCATTCTGGAGCGCACGTCTGTGCACGTCCACGCATCGGTCCTCGTTTTATGGGCAACTGAGCAAATTCTGTACGCACTAGCCCGCTAACTAGCCTGCTATTTTTTGCCATAGGGAAAGATTTTGCCTCCTCACTAATACAGTCCCTTTCCAGGACTTTTGCTCCCAGCTGTCCTATTCATTAGAAACAAGATCACAGGCATCTACAAAAACTTTGAGCTCCAACTGGACCCTTCCATCCTGCAGCCCTCCTGACCCTTTCTATAAGCCCACAGAGAACCACCCTGACCACCTGGGCCACCATCATCACTCAAGAAACTGCAACAACCATGCAGTCCATACACTACAGGGCACCCACAGACCCCTTCTCTCACAATGTCTTCATCAAAGGGCTGGACCCATCAGTATAGCCATCATCCTGGTCCTGAGTGAATAAATCGTCACAGCCAGCTACCAGGATACCTGGAAGTGCTCCAAGTACTCCCCCTCTTAATGAAAATCTCAGCAATAGCTTAGCCAATTTTTGACCTATCTTCCTGCTATCCTACTGGCAAAAGTCAAGAGAAAGATGATTACCAAACACCTAGCCACACACTTCACTGGCAACCATCTCCTTAACATCATTCAATTCAGATTCAGGTCAGTAAAGAGTCAACCCTCAATGCTGTCACAAACAACATCAGGATGATCATGGACAGAAGAAACAACGCAGCCATCATCCTACTAAATTATTCTGCGGTCTTCAACACTGTCTCCCCCCCCATCTTTATTCAAAGACTGCAAGAAGCTGGTATCCAAAGTCCGCATTTCGCTGGATTTGCACCTTTCTGACAGGCTGCACCCCATCAGTCAGCATAGCCCCTTCACCTGGGAAGCCATCAACCTCATCTGCATAATTCCACAAGAAGCACTATCCGCGCCCACAAAATCAACATCATTTTTTATGCTAATGACACCCAGCCCACAGTGTGCATACTGAGTTGTGCCTACACGAATACACATAACATAACGCAACGCAACACAACACAACATAACATAACATTTTTCCCAGTAGCTCTTTATTGAATTCTTAGTAGCATTTACAAACATCGTAATTGGCACATCAACATCATTGGTTTATAGGTACACATACATTCTGCAGTGGACATGTTAATATAATACCAATCATCACATTCAGAGAGCTCACAATAAAGCAATGTAATGGCATAATAGTTGTCCAGCATACGTAGGGTGTACTCTGATAGACAAACCAAGCACCAAAGGGCCTCCCACATTTATGCTAGGTGCTGCAAGAGAGGCTGTGAACAGAGCCCTTGGGAAGAGTGCAGTGTGCACATAGAGAAGCTGTAGCCTGGGAACCACATCTATACATAAGAAACAACAACAAAAAGAAAAAAAAAAGTCTGTATATGCAAAGCATCCAGTAGGGCAGCTAAGGGGAGGGCTGGGTTAGGACGGTGGATCTGTCACGAATAAAGGGGAAGGAGGGTATACACTATGACTTAATTTCTCCCTAGGGACAGGTGAAGGTGCTGCCAGGGAAAAAATAACCCCCAAGCCGTCCTCTGTTGGAGTGTAAGTAAATGATCTGATGAAGTTGGGGGACACTCCCAGCAATAGAGGTCAGAAGCAGTTGAAAATACACAGGGAAAGGAACCAGTCCCACCCGTTAAGGCCAGTTGATGCTCGCAAGTGATCACCAAGGTCTCGGGGGCATTCATCCGTCTAGGATGACAGTTTCTCTACATAGGCATCCTAGCCGTCCAGCTGGGGTGCTGCCCTCACTGCAAGTCCAGCCATCACCATGTTGCTGTCTTGGAGGTCACCCATTTCAACAGGTCCATCAACCAGAGTGACAGCATTAAGGCTACAGAAGACTTCCAAGCTCCAGCTATGCAGCGCTTTAGGAAAATGAATGCAATTGAGGAACCTGACAACATATCTATTCTCAGGAGTCCACATAATTTGTTCAAGGAGGCAGTGAAGTGGATTGAACTGCAGGGGGTGCACCTTAATATAAGACAGGACCTGGCCTTGCAGCCCTACAGTAACAGACAATCTCTGAGCAGTCTCATACCATATGATAAAAGTCAACTTCTGGACTGGGGCATCTTGAAGGAATACCAAGACAAATACGATGAAGGTTCATCAGGGTCAGATATGTCTGTTGGACATAATTGAATTGAGTGTATCTCAGGTGGGAGTGGCCCTACAACAAACACCTGGAGCATCAAGGTCATGGACAGTTCAACATGCTGGTTTCCCACACAGAACCAATAGCAACCACTGAGGCATTATATGTCAGAAACTGGCCGCCCTCATGAATCTCATAGTTTTCTCGTAGCTCCTGGAAAGCAATCAGGAGCTGGTGTTCTTACAAGACCCAGAATGCAAGAACGCTTGCCTCCGACCATGCACCTGTGCCAAGGTGGGCTGAAATCCTGCAGAATGATGGGGGCACCCACAGCAGAAGAGCAGAGGCACAGAGCACTGGGCTATGAGGAGGGGACACATATCTAATCCCAGCTGTATTTAGCCACCCCTCTGATGTGTCCCACCTGCTCTTTACCTAACCTCTGACTTATCAATCCAGGATGTCTCATACTTTTAAGTCTCAGGCAATGCAAGCCCACTAGGGATTGTGACCCGGTGAAAGCCATTGCATTGTCCACTCTAATTTCACAGCAACATAGCATAGTTCATAGCAGAACACACTGAGACCCCCCTTATCTAGTGGGGCAAACAGCGTATGCAAGTCCACTCGCCTCCTCCCTGACCCCCAGATTAGTTGAGAGAGAAACAAGTTGCTTAAAGGAGCACTGGGGCAGAACAACAGGGAAGGCTGAAAAGTGGTAAAGTAACTGATGCAAAAACAGCATCTTAGCAATGTACACCCTGTCCATTGTGGAGAGTGGCAGAGTGTTTCAAGAAGTCAGTGATTGGTGTCCTCCCACCAGGTCCCTGCCTAAATTGCTATCCACTATATCTGCGTGGTATACATTAACCACAAGGTAATAGAATGTGTCACATTGCCAAATCTACCGAGAGTGGCAGGGGTCCTCCCACTCCATCTCAGGAACATTGCGTATGGGGAAGAGGCAGGACTTACCCAATTCAAGTGCAAGCTGGACACCCTGATAAAGTGCCTCCGTCACCTTAGGAAGGACATGGTGAAAGTCCTGGAGAAATACAACTGCATCAAGCCAGAGCGAAGATGAGATAAGAGAGCAGGAACCCCTGCCTTGTGTTCTGTGCACCTTAAATGGTACTGATATTTCCCTGCCAGTGCGTACTCTCGCAAACAGTTCTGTGTACAGAAGGTGGAAATACAACAGGATCTCCAGAACCAGACCCATGCGTTGCAGCCCCTGATAAAAATAAGGTCTACCCAGGGATTTGAAAGCCTTTTCAATGTCTCACAAAAGTGCCATTCTGGGCGGTGTCTCGAATGGTTGCTTATCCACAAGGCGAAACAAACAATGGAGATTAATAAGGTATTTCTCTAGGGAATAAAGCCATTTTGTTTTGAATGGACTAGACTGGCAATATGTGGCACAGACAGTTTGCAATAATCGTCCCCAGGACTTTACAGTCTATGTTGAGTTGAGAAAGCATCCGTCCGTGTCTGGCTCAGGTAGCACCAAAATCACTGCTTCTTACATGGATGGCAGAAGGACACATGTAGTCTTAGCTGAGCGAAATACCTGCAGAAGCTTTGGGTGAGCATAGGCAGATATGCAGAGTAAAACTCCACCGGTAACACATCCATCCCGGGGGTCTTATTATGAGCCATCTGGTTCAATATGAGATGTACCTCTGAAAACATCCTGAGGGAAATGATGTAGCTGCGCATGTTTTTCAGCAGGGCAGACTACACTCTGAACAACACGTTGGAGAACATAGGCTGGGACATCCCTGATGCTATGGCCACTGTAGTTTGAAAAGACCCACTTGCCAGGAAATGGAGTACTGACAGGAGCTGCACTAGATGGGGGATTCCTGTGGGATGGCGGATAGCTGACATCAGGTCTGGCTTCAACTGGGCACACAGTTCATGGATTGTGGCACGGTCCTGTCTGTATGTGACAATTACATGTCGCTCCTCCATTGTCGACAGGTCCACCAGCGGACTGTACACCAGAGGATGCTGCCATCTCCTCACCTGCCCCAGCGGACGTGCTCTATGGAGGAGAAGAGCGAGCAGAGAGTCAGCCAACACTGAGGTACGAAAACACAACTTTATTCCACATTTATTTAAATCCGCTATGTGCCTGTATTAATGTGTATGCAAGGCCTAGATATGTGTGACGCATTTAAAATTAATGCCATGTGGTCCCCTGAAATGGCGGCTGCCTGACCTGTAATGTGGGACAAGGGAATATGAGGTAACTGCGCTGGCATTGTACACCGTCGCGGTAGGCCATCGAAGACCGCGGCATAATCCTGCATTGGTTAACATTGGACCCTATGGGTCCCAGGAGCCAATGGCGATGTACGCCGGCGGTGACGGTACGCACTGCCGCGGACGTGACCGCCATTTTCTCTCTGTTCACTCACTTGATACCTGATCTTCGACAGGAGAGGACCTACACAGCAAGTGCCTGTGACCTCAGTCTGGAAGAGACAATGGCTCATGTGTCTGGGGAAAGGGCCCCTGCCTTCAGCACGGAGGAGTTGGAGAAACTAGTGGATGGGGTCCTCCCCCAGTACACGCTACTCTAAGGTCCTCTAGACAAATAGGTAAGTAAACTATGAGCATGCCGAATGGGCAATGCCTGTGTGGAGTGGTGTGGATGGAAGATAGGGGGGGAGAATGAGGCGTGCATGAAATGACGGTGAGTGCATGTGTGTCATGGCAAGGGTAGTGATGCGGTCCAATGACTGTGACGGTGCTGACGGTTATATCTTCTCCTTTTCCCCTGTACTATTCCTGTAGGTCAGTGCCCACCAGAAGAAGGATATTCAGCGTGCCATCGCCAAGGAAGTCCGGACTCTAGGGGTCCGCGACAGACGGAGCACCCACTGCCGGAAAAGATGGGAGGACATTCGCTGCTGGAGCAAGAAGACGGCGGAGGCCCAGCTGGGGATGGCCTCCCAATGTGGGAGGGGTGCCCGTCGCACTATGACCCCCCTGATGTTCCGGATCCTGGCGGTGGCGTATCCGGAGTTGGATGGGGCCTTGAGGGCATCACAGCAGCCACAAGGGGGTGAGTACACTCTCATTCAGCTGATTCTGTGCACATTGGAGGTGTCTGGGTTGGGGAGGTGGGCTGTAGGTTTCCCTAGGCCAGGGCGAGTTTAGTAGGCAAGGCCCCTTTGTAAGGCAGGCCATGTGGCACCCCACCTCTGTTCAGAGCCAACTATACCTAGTCAGGCTCCTGTGACTTCCATGTGTGCAGAATTCGGGTATAGGCCTTGTACCCCATGTCCCTGTGATTAATTAGGGAACCCAAAGTGCACAGCGTTGTGCAGGGGGCTTCTGTGTCTATAGTGTCCACCAACTATAGCGGTATTGCATGCACTCAACATGTCTTTCTTCTGTCTCCCCCCCCCCTTTTTGTGGTCTCCCTGTTCTTGTGTGCATTAGCATCATCAGGCGGAGGAGCAGTGGCACCGGAGAAGGAGGGAGCTCCATCCCACATGGCCCTGGAGGGCAACACAAAGGAGTCTGAAGCCACCAGTGGGACAGAGGGCGAGGGGAGCTCCACGGCGGGGACAGGAGCTGAGACCAGCGACAAGGACTCCTCCTCTGATGGGAGCTCCCTTGCAGTGGTGGGCCCCTCTGTGCCCCCGCATCTACAGGTACAGCCGCCACCACCCCTACCAGCACCGCCCTCCCAGCAGCCCCTCAGCGTGTGCCCCGTCGCAGCTAACGCAGGAGGGTGGGCATCTCCTTCGCCCCAGGCACCTCAGCCCGTGCCCCAGTCAGCCCTGCTGCCCTCAGTGAGGAGGCCATTGACCTCCTCAGGTCCCTAACTGTTGGGCAGTCTACCATTGTGAATGCCATCCAGGGTGTATAGAGGTTGTTGCAACAGACCAATGCATACCTGGAGGACATTCATTCTGGTCAGCAAGCCCAACAGAGAGCTTTTAAGACTCTGGCCTCAGCACTGATGGCAGCCATTGTCCCTGTGTCCAGCCTCCCCCCTCCAACTTCCTCCACCCAGACCCAAACACCTGTACCTCAGCCTATCCCAAACACACCCTCAGACCAGCATGCACACACCTCAACACACAAGGGACGCTCTCTCAAACATAAGCACCGCACATCCCACAGGCACTCACACAAGCATCATACCCATGCAGACATACCAACATCCACTGCCTCCACTGTGTCCCCCTCCTCCTCGTCTCCCTCCTCCCTCCCTGTCTCGTCTCCACTCACACCTGCATGCACTACATCTTCAGCCACTATGTCCATCACCAGCACTCCCATCACCACACCCCGCTCACAAGCACTCACCACCCCACTACCATTCACACATCCCCTGTGTCCTCTCCCAGTGTGTCTGTGAGCCCACCTCCTACGGTACACAAACGCAGCCACACACCCACCCAACAGCCATCCACCTCACAACAGCCTCGAGCCCATGCACGTTCACCCAAAGTCAGCAAATGTACACCTCCTACAACTACTACCTCTTCCTCCACTCCCAAACACCCTCCATCTACCTGTCCCAGTGTGTCCAAATAACTTTTCCTGTCCAACCTTGACCTCTTCCCCTCACCTCCCCCACCCCTTCAGTCCCCTAGGGCCCGCCTTTCCAGGTACCAACCCAGCACCTCAGCCACCACATTAGCGGGAACAGTGGTGCCAGCACTAACCGGCTTCTGGAGTGCGCCAAGCAGCAGGGCAGCCAGTGTGCCAAGGAACCAGAACACGGACAGTCCCCCACCTCAGAAGCATAAAAAGTTGGCCACTGCCCAGCGGGAGAAAGGCAAAACATCTGCCACCAAAGGCTCTCCCAGGAGTACAGTTGGGAGTGGCAAGACAGCTGCGCCACCATCCAAGGTGGGGAAGGGGCACAGAAAGAAAGACAAGTCGCTGCAAACCTGCACGGCGGACAAGACCGCTACCAGCACAGCTGCCAAGGGCATCGTCACCACAAGCACCGCTGCCAAAGACACTGCCGCCACCAGCACCGCTGCCAAGGACACCGCTGCCACAAGCACCGCTTCACAGGACACCGCCACCACCAGCACCGCTGCCAAGGACACCGCCGCCACAAGCACCGCTTCACAGGACACGGCCACCACCAGCACCGCAGGAAAATGAGCGCCCAAAGCTCTGATGCTACTGAGTCCGCCACGAGCAGGATGAAGCACTCTGGGCACAAAGCCCCCTCCAGAACCAGTGGAGATTGACATACACTACCTCAGTCCTTGGAAGGACGAAGCACTCTGGGCACAAAGCCCCCTCCAGAACCAGTGGAGATCGACATCCACTACCTCAGTCCTTGGCAGGATGAAGCACTCGGGCACAAAGCCCCCTCCAGAACCAGTGGAGATTGACATCCACTACCTTAGTCCTTGGCAGGATAAAGCACTCTGGGCACAAAGCCCCCTCCAGAACCAGTGGAGATTGACATCCACTACCTCAGTCCTTGGCAGGATGAAGCACTCTGGGCACAAAGCCCACTCCAGAACCAGTGGAGACTGTTATCCACTTGAGAGACTGTGGCTTTGCACTCCCCAGGATAGAGCAGTGGGCAAACCACCCACTGAAAAGACTTGTGAGACTGTGGCTTTGCACTCCCCAGGATACAGCAGTGGGCAAACCACCGACTTGAGAGACTTGTGAGACTGTGGCTTTGCACTCCCCAGGATAAAGCAGTCGAAAAACCACCCACTTGAGAGACTTGTGAGACTGTGGCTTTGCATTCCCCAGGATACAGCAGTGGGCATGAAGCCTCCTCGTGGATCTGGCGTCATGCACTCATCCGGCTGAGGTGCCCCCCCTTTCCCTTCCCCCTGAGGTGTCTGTTGTATTTCTATCTGATGCCCCTGCAGTGTTCTCTCCGTTTTGATCGGGTATTGAGTGTGGGCCTCGCCCATGCATTTTGGGCCCAGTGGTCCATGGACTTTAATGGTGCAATACCTGGACTTGTATTCTTGGTGTATATATTTGTTTATAGTGTGTATATATTTTGGAATACTGGATTATAATAGATTACAAACATTCAAATCATTTCCTTTTGTCTTTGCATTCTTCTGGGGGGGTTAGGGGGTGTAACTGTAATGCATCATAATGTATTAGCGTGCGTGTTGTAGTGGGTGAGGGTGGGGATGGGGTTTTGCGTGTGTGTGTCACTCTCTTTTCCCTCCACCCTCCCCTGTGTCATAGGTGTAGTACTCACCGTGGTCTTCACGCCGGCGTTCGTGCTCCTGGTAGAGGAGCAGGAAGACAAAGGCAGAGAGTATCTGGAGTTCCGGTTCCATGGTGTCCTGGTTCCTAGTGGGGTGTGAAAGGTGAGCATTTTCCCTTCCAAGTCCTGTTTCCGCTGTGTTTTTGTTCGCGGTGAATCTGCCCCGGAAAAGGTGGCGGATTGGCCTCTCATGATACTGTGGGCGGTACATTGTGTTCCACCTGTCTGTTGGCGATTACCGCTGCAGTGTTTGGACCGCCGTGGTGGTCGGAGTGTTAAAGTGCCTGTCTATGTTGCGGTCATGATTCCATTTTGTTTAACGCCGGCCTGTTGGCGGTTTTACCGCCGCTTTAAAACCGACCGCCAGGGTTGTAATGACCACCATAGTGTCTAGAAGCGGTGGAGTGGGCAGCCTCTGGGTGGGGATCAGGGTCTGACACATTCCCCAACTCAACGCCTCCAGGAGTGTGGTCTGATATGGTGCAGGCCAAATACTCAGCTGATCATTGTAGGAACCCAAAATTGGATTGATTCTGGTATGGACCTGATGAATGTGAGAAAAGTGAGAGTGTTCCTGAGCAGGGAGCATCAGATGTCATGATGTCTGCCGTATGTCAACCAATCTGCAAAGGAGTGTGCTGTCCAGGTCATTTCAGTGCCAGGAAGAGGGGGAGTGGACCTGTCCATGTACAAGTAATGCATGCAATTAAAATCTCCTCCCCCAAAGGCTCGGCGCTTGTAAGTCATGAATTGTTGCTGGTAAAAGGGTCTCAAGTAAATTTAATTGACCCACATTAGTTGCATAAAGCACCACAAAAGCAACAGGTGCACAGTACAAACGTCCCTCAACCACCACGTGCTAACCTCTAGGGTTCACTCTCTGGTGCACAATCTGAAACATAACTGTAGGTGCTACCTAGATCAACACCCCCTTAGCATCTGCTGTGTAGACAGTTCGAACCAACTGACCCTCCAGCGGTGCTGCATACATAGCATCTCTACTGCCATCATATGGGTTTCCTGGAGGTACGCTATGTGAACATGTCTGCATTTCTGGTAGGAATACAGCAATACACGTTGCTTTGGTTCCCCCATCCCCTGTATGTTCCAGAATAGAAAATTATAAATGGGGAGAGAACCACCATCACCTGGTGCCATCACTGAATTGCCTAAACATCTCTCTCTTCCATCCCCCCTTTGTGCCTACTATGGCTCCCCAACCCACCCCCCTTCTGCAAAGCACCAGCAAATGCACACAGACGAAAATGTAAGATGAAACAGAAATGTTGACAGTTACATCAGTCCCAAATCCCCTCCCCCGGGTGAAGCAAGAACAAGCCTCAGACCAATAGTAAGTCAGAAACAAAACAAATTCATGATATTCCGCCAAGGTCAGGCTGGGGAATCCAGTAGAGGGCAAATTGTTGGGAGCCAGGCCTGGCCTGCCACCACATCAGAGAACATTGAGAGCCCCAATCTCCATTGGGCAAAGTCGGCTACATCCCCACTGGCAGCAAACAAAAGGATATATAGCCACGTTCAGATAACTTGCTCCATAGAAATCAGGGTGAGGGTTGAACCAGCTTGTAACTCAGGGGGAATGTCAGCCAGAGTGTGTGTCTATTCCTCATCCAATGAGGCTGTCTTGAGGTGGGATGCCCCTCCTCCTGTCTCCAGGACCCCCCTTTAAACTCCGCTGTTGACCACAGTCGCAGGACAAACCTCCAACATGCAGAGTTAACTGGGTGGAATGTTCAAACCACACCTTAAAGACAGGGCCCCATGCCGGTCACAACAGAAATGCACACAGTACTCACATAGACTCCAACTGCTGGACTTTTTTGCTGATGGGGAAAAACATCAGTATAAACGACGCAAGCTGCTGCAGTATGTTGAGATATACGTGCATATGCATCACAATGTGGCAGCCATTTATTTTCTTTAACCTTTAATTTACTGTTCCAAAATGGCTCCTTGTAGTGGTATGGGAAACAAACTGAAAGCAAAATCAGACATATCAGAAAATATTATGGTGGTCATTACAACCCTGGCGGATGGTGTTAAAGCAGCGGTAGGACTGCCAACAGGCCAGCAGTAAAAAAATTGGAAATAACGACCGTGGCGGAAACCGCCAACAAAGACAGCCACTTTAACACTCCGACCGCCACGGCGGTACAGACAAACAGCTTGGCGGTCACCGCCAACAGACAGGCGGAAAACAAAGTACCGCCCACAGTATCACAACCTACCAATCCGCCACCTTTTCCGGGGCGGATTCACCGCGGACAAAAACACGGCAGAAACAGGATCTCGAAGGGAAAACGCTCACCTCTACACACCCCACGAGGAATCCGGACGCCATGGAACCAGAGCTGCACATCCTGCCAGCCCTCATCTTCTGGCTCCTCTACCAGGAGCACAAACGCCGGCGGCGAAGACAACAGGGAGTACTGCACCTACGACACAGGAGAGGGGGAGGGAAAAAACAGGGACACAAACACGCAACACCCCCACCCACGACAACACACACACTAATACATATTTATACATTATAGTTATACCCCCCAACCCCCCCGGAAGAATGCAAAGACAAAAGGAAATGAGTGTAACTATTGTCATATATTAAAATCAAGTACGAAAAAATATATATATATACACCATAAACAAAATATACACCAAGCTTAGTAGTCCAGGTAGTGCTCCAATGAAGTCCGTGGAACACTGGGCCCACACGGTATGGGAGAGACCCACACAAGATCCCCGACCATGACGGAGAGAACATTGCAGGGGCATCAGAGAGCAAGAAAACAGGCACCTCAGGGGGAGAGAAAGGGGGGGCACCTCAGCCGGTTGACTGCACGACGCCAAATCCACGAGAGGGCCACATGCCCACTGTTCAATCCTGGGGAGTGCAAAGCCACAGTCTCTCAAGTCTCTACAGTGGGTGGATTACCCACTGTTCCATCCTGGAGAGTGCAAAGCCACAGTCTCTGGAGTCTCTACAGTGGGTGCATTGCCCACTGTTCCATCCTGGGGAGTCCAAAGCCACAGTCTCTCAAGTGGATGACAGTCTCCACTGGTTCTGGAGGGGGGCCTGTGCCCAGAGTGCTTCATCCTGCTAAGGACAGAGGTAGTGGATGACAGTCTCCACTGGTTCTGGAGGGGGCATGGTGCCCAGAGTGCTTCATCCTGCTAAGGACAGAGGTAGTGGATGACAGTCTCCACTGGTTCTGGAGGGGGCATGGTGCCTAGAGTGCTTCATCCTGCTAAGGACCGAGGTAGTGAATGACAGTCTCCACTGGTTCTGGAGGGGGCATGGTGCCCAGAGTGCTTCATCCTGCTAAGGACAGAGGTAGTGAATGACAGTCTCCACTGGTACTGGAGGGGGCATGGTGCCTACAGAGCTTCATCCTGCTAAGGACAGAGGTAGTGGATGACAGTCTCCACTGGTTCTGGAGGGGGAATGGTGCCCAGAGTGCTTCATCCTGCTCGTGACGGACTCAGTAGCGTCAGTGCCCTTGGCGCTCATGGGCCAGCGGTGCTTGCGGCGGCTGTGCCCTGTTCAGCAGTGCTTGTAGCGGCGGTGCCCTGTTCAGCTGTGCCTGAGGCCGCGGTGCCCTGTTTAGCGGTGCTTGTAGCGGCGGTGCCCTGTTCAGCGGTGCTTGAGGCAGCGGTGCCCTGTTCAGCGATGCTTGACGTGGCGGGCTCCTTTGCAGTGACTCAGCTGCTGGCGATCCTCTCTGTCCCAGCGGGGCTTGTGCTGGCGGTCCTCTCTGTCCCAGCGGGGCGTGTGCTGGCGATCCTCTTTAGCCCAGCTAGGCTTGTGCTGGCGGTCCTCTGTAGCCCAGCTGGGCTTGTGCTGGCGGTCCTCTCTGTACCAGTGGGGCTTGTGCTAACGGTCCTCTCTGTCCCAGTGGGGCTTGTGCTGGCGGTCCTCTGTAGCCCAGCGGGGCTTGTGCTGGCAGGCCTCTCTGTCCCAGCGGGGCTTGTGCTGGCGGTCCTCTCTGTCCCAGTGGGGCTTGTGCTAACGGTCCTCTCTGTCCCAGCGGGGCTTGTGCTGGCGGTCCTCTGTAGCCCAGCGGGGCTTGTGCTGGCGGTCCTCTCTGTCCCAGCGGGGCTTGTGCTGGCGGTCCTCTCTGTCCCAGCGGGGCTTGTGCTGGCGGTCCTCTGTAGACCAGCGGGGCTTGTGCTGGCGGTCCTCTCTAGCCCAGCGGGGCTTGTGCTGGCGGTGGCCTCCTGGGCAGCGGGGATGATGGCAGTGGCCTCCTGGGCAGCGGGATGATGGCGGTGGCCTCCCTGGGCAGTGGGGATGGTGGCGGTGGCCTCCTGGGCAACAGAGATGATGGCGGTCTCCCCCGCCGTGCTGCTCTTCCCAGACTTGCCGGGTTTCTTGTGGCCCTTCCCCACCTTGGAAGGTGTCACAGCTGACTCCACACTCCCACCGGGAACCCTGGGAGCGGCTTTGGTGGCTGGAGTCTTCCCCCTCTCCCGCCGGGCACTGGCCAACTTTTGATGCTTGACAGGTGGGGGACTGTCCGTGCTGTGGCTCCGTGCCACACTGGCTGCCCTGGTGGCCGGTGCACTCCAGATTCCGGTGACTACAGGCACCACTGGTCCCGGAGATGTTGTGGCTGAGGTGCTAGGTTGGGACCTGGAGAATCGGGCCCTAGGAGACGGACGGGGTTGGGGAGGTGTGGGAAAGAGGTCAAGGTTGGACAGGAAAAGTTTTTGGGAGACACTGGGACAGATAGCAGGAAGGGGTTTGGGAATGGAGAAAGAGGTTGTGGTTGTAGGAGGTGTAGGAGGTGTTCGTTTGGTGACTTTGGGTGAAGGTGCATGCGCTGGAGGCTGTCGTGAGGTGGATGGCTGTTGGGTGGGTGTGTGCCTGCGGTTGTGTATCTTGGGAGGTGGCGTCACAGACAAACTGGGAGAGGACACAGGGGATGTGTGAATGGTAGTGGGGGTGGTGACTGCACATGAGCAGGGTGTGGTGGCGTGTGTGCTGATGATGGCAGTAGTGGCTGTAGATGTAGTGCATGCAGGTGTGAGTGGAGACGAGACTGGGAGGGAGGAGGGAGACGAGGAGAAGGGGGACACAGTGGAGACAGTGGATGTTGGTGTGTCTGCATGTGTGTGATGCTTGCGTGAGTGCCTGTGGGATGTGTGGTGCTTATGTTTGCCTGAGCTTCCCTTGTGTGTTGACGTGTGTGCATGCTGGTCTGAAGGTGTGCTTGGGATAGGCTGGGGTACAGGGGATTGGGTCTGGGTGGAGGAAGTTGGAGGGGGGAGGCTAGAGATGGGGACAATGGCTGCCATCAGTGCTGAAGCCAGAGTCTGAAAAGCTCGCTGAAGGGCTGCCTGACCAGAATGAATGCCCTCCAGGAATGCATTTGTTTGTTGCAACTGCCTTTCTACACCCTGGATGGCATTCAAAATGGTAGACTGCCCAACAGTGATGGACTTGAGGAGGTCAATGGCCTCCTCACTGAGGCCATCAGGGGTGACAGGGGCAGGGCCTGAGGTGCCTGGGACGAAGGTGATGCCCACCCTCCTGGGTGAGCGGGCACAGGGCAAAGGCTGAGGGGCTGCTGGGAGGGCGGTGCTGGTAGGGGGGGTGGCGGCTGTACCTGTAGATGCGGGGGCACAGATGTTGCCACCACCACAAGGGAGCTCCCATCAAAGGAGGAGTCCATGTCGCTGGTGTCAGCTCCTGTCCCCGCCGTGGAGCTTCCCTCGCCCTCCATCCCACTGGTGAACTCCGAGTCCGTAGTGTCGCCCTCCAGGGCCATGTGGGATGCAGCTCCCTCGTGCTCCGGTGCCACTGCTCCTCCGCCTGATGATGCTAATGCACACAAGAACAGGGAGACCACAAAAAGGGGGGGGGGCGACAGAAGAAAGACATGTTGAGTGCATGCATTACCGCTACCGTTGGTGGACACGACAGACACAGAAGCCCCCTGCACTACGCTGCGCTCTTGGGCTCCACTGGTCAATTCCTGGGAAATGGCCTACAAGGCTATGGACAACATCTGCACACATGGATGACACAGGGGCATGACTAGGTGTACTTGGCACTCTACAGAGGTGGGGTGGGGTGCCACATGGCCTGCCTTCCGGAGGGACATTGCCTACTAAACTCGCCCTGGCCTAGCGAAACCCACAGCCCACCTCCCCCACCCAGACACCTCCACTGCGTGCAAAATCAGCAGGATGAGAGTGTATTCACCCCCTTGTGGCTGCTGTGATGCCCTCAAGTGCCCATCCAACTCCGGGTACGCCACCGCCAGGATCCTGAACATCAGGGGGGTCATGGTGCGACGGGCACCCCGCCCACGTTGGGAGACCATCCCCAGCTGAGCCTCCGCCGTCTTCTTGCTCCAGTGGCGAATGTCCTCCCATCTTTTCCGGCAGTGGGTGCTCAGTCGGTGATAGACCCCCAGGGTCCGGACGTCCTTGGCGATGGCACGCCAAATATATTTTTTCTGGTGGGCGCTGACCTATATGAATTGTACAGGGGGAAGAGAAACTTATTACCAACTGCACCGTCACAGTCATTGGCCCCCATACCTACCCTTGCCATGTGGCACATGCACTCACCGTCGTTTCATGCACGCCTAAATCTCCACCCCCCCATCTTACATCCACCCCACTCCACACAGGCATAGCCCATACAGCATGCCTACAGTGTACTTACCTGTTTGTCTGGAGGACCGTAAAGTAACGTGTACTGGGGGGGGGACTCTGTCCACGAGTTTCTCCAACTCCTTCTCCCAGACACTCGAGCCATTGTCACAGCAGCACTTGCAGTGTAGGTCCTCTCCTGTCGAAGATCAGGTATCAAGTGATTGAACAGATAGAAAATGGAGGTCACGTCCGCTGAGGTGCGTACCGTCACCGCCGGCGTACATCGTTATTGGCTCCTGGGACCCATAGGGTCCAATGTTAACCAATGCAGCATTGCGCCGTGGTCTTCGACCGCCTACCGCAATGGTGTACAACGCCAGCGCAGTTACCTCACATCCCAATATCCCACTTTAGAGGTCAGGCAACCGCCATTTCAGGGGCCCACATGGCTTAATTTTTAACTGTGTCACACATACCTAGCCCTAGACTCAACACACATACAGGCCCCTTTTCGGAATAGGATTTGTGTGCTGTGTAAGCTGAGGGTACGTACCTCTGAATTGGTTGACTCTGTGTTCGCTTTTGTCCTTCATAGGCACTGTCCGCTGGGACATGTGAGGAGATGGCGGCATCCTCCGGTGTACAGACCGCTGGTGGACCTGTCGACAATGGAGGAAAGACATGTGATCATCACATACAGGCTTGACTGTGCCACAATCCATGAACTGTGTACCCAGCTGGAGCCAGACCTGATGTCAGCTATCCGCCATCCCACAGGAATCCCCCCTCAAGTGCAGGTGCTGCCAGTGCTCCATTTCCTTGCAAGTGGGTCATTTCAAACAACAGTGGCCATAGCATCCGGGATGTCCCAGCCTATGTTTTCCAACGTGTTGTCCAGAGTGTTGTCTGCCCTGCTGAAACACATGCAGAGCTACATCGCTTTCCCTCAGGTGGAGGATTTGCCTACAGTGGAAGGTGATTTCTGTTCCCTGGGACATATCCCCAACATCATAGGTGCCATTGATGGGACCCATGTGGCTTTTGTTCCCCCCTCGCAGGAGTGAACAGGTGTGCAGAAACCGGAAGAGTTATCATTCCATGAATGTGCAGATGGTGTGTTTGGCAGACCAGTACATCTCCCATGTGAATGCCAAATTCCCTGGCTCAGTGCATGACGCCTACATCCTGCGGAATAGCAGCATCCCTTATGTGATGGGTCAACTCCAGAGGCACTGTGTGTGGCTATTAGGTGAGCACCTGGAAGCAAGACAGTGGGAATGGTTGTCTGTGTCTGGGGTTATCCCAACCGGTTAGTGTGTGTCTAACAGTTGTCCCTTGCCATTTGCAGGTGACCCTGGTTACCCCAACCTGTCATGGCTACTGACCCCAGTGAGGAATCCCAGGACAAGGGCAGAGGAACGCTACAATGAGGCCCATGTGCGAACTAGGCAGATTATCGAACGGACGTTCGGCCTCCTGAAGGCCAGGTTCAGGTGTCTCCATATGACAGGTGGATCCCTATTCTACTCACCAAAGAAGGTGTGCCAGATCATCGTGGCCTGCTGTATGATTCACAACTTAGCTTTGTGACGACAGGTGCCTTTTCTGCAGGAGGATGGTCCAGATGGCGATGTTGTTGCAGCTGTGGAGCCTGTGGACAGTGAAGACGAGGAAGCTGAACAAGAGGACATGGACAACAGGAACTCGGTGATCCAGAAATATTTCCAGTGAGACACAGGTAAGGATACAGACCTGCCTACTACATGTACTTTGACACTACTACCTCTCTACTGTCTGTCGTTTTCACCCAGTGTATGGTCACTGAGTTGTCAGTTTCCCTTACAATTTCACAGATGTGGGTCCCACTGTGTGACATCTGCTTTGTTTCCTCATGGACTAGAGCTGTGTGACATAGGTATGTTGACATTACAATTGAAAGAACATTTTGTCACTGTAATTGCTAATACACTATTTCGAAACACAGACTGACTCCAGATTGTTTTGTGCTTCTAGGGTGTTTATTTAAGTGCTCAATATTGGAGGGGGTTGTAAAATGGTGAGCGGTGATGGTGGAGGACTGTCCATGGCAGAGTCCAGTCTATTAGTCTCACAGGTGCATTGCCCAAATGGGCATAGGAAGTGGAGCTGGGGCAGTTTGAGGATGGACAGGGTGACAAGGTGGGACAAAAGGATGACATTCAGGGCAGTCTCATTTCTTGGCGGGGGTCTTGGCATCGTTCTCTGTCTTTGTCCTGGATCTCAGGGACTGTTTGCGGGGTGGTTCTGCCTCTGCAGGCAGGGGGTAGGGTGCTGGTGTGGTGGTCCTGTTGCAGGACATCCTGTCCACCAGAGCCGGCGGAGGTGGTGGGCAGTTCATCATCATGCTAGTGTCAGGGGCCCCTTGTTGTGCCACAGTGTCCCTCCTGGTGTTGAGTACTTCCTTCAGCACCCGTACGATGGTGCCCAGGGTGGAATTGATTGTTCTGAGTTCCTCCCTGAAGCCCAATTACTGTTCCTCCTACAGGCGCTGGGTCTCCTGAAACTTGGCCAGTACCATTGCCATCATCTCCTGGGAGTGGTGGTGGGCTCCCATGATGGAGGAGAGGGCCTTGTGGAGAGTGGGTTCCCTTGGCCTGTCCTCCCCCTGTCGCACAGCAGCCCTCCCTGTTCCCCTGTGTTCCTGGGCCTCCGTCCCCTGGACCGTGTGCCCACTACCACTGCCCCCAGGTCTCTGTTGCTGTTGGGGTGGTGGGTTAGCCTGGGTTCCCTGTAGTGGTGGACACACAGCTGATTGACGTGTCCTGGGGACAGAGGTATGGGCCCGCAGGTTGGGTGCTGTGCTGGTGTTTCCAGAGGGAGGAAGCTCTGTAGTGGCCTGTGACTGTGTGATGGGAACCGACTGTCCAGAGGTCCCAGATGGGCCGGGCTGGTCATCTAGATCCAGTTGGACAGAGCTGCTGTCATCACTGTGGGCCTCTTCTGCTGGTAGTATGGACATGTGTGGACCCTCCTGTGCGGTGACGTTGGGTAGTGGGCCTGCAGGGGTATAAAAGGATGTTTATTACATCTGTATGTGCCATGGTGTGCAATGGGTCGGTGACCGTGTACCCCAGTGCTTGCATTCCTGTGTGGGACCTTGTGTGATGATGGTTTAGGGGGGTGTATGGGTATGTGCAGTGGGCATGCTTTGGTGATGGGTGTCCATGCTTTGGTGTTGCATGCAGGGTTTGGTGTTGGGATGTGTGGTTTGTGATGTTGGGACATTTGTGAGGAGTTGGAGTGATGGGGGTGAGGGTGAGGGTGGGAGTATGTGATGCATGCAGGTAGGGTAGGGGATGTAATAGTTAAGATTTGACTTACCAGAGTCCATTCCGCCATCTACGCCTGAGAGGCCCTCAGGATGCAGAATCGCCAAGACTTGCTCCTCCCATGTTGTTAGTTGTGGGGGAGGAGGTGGGGTCCGCCGCCAGTCCGCTGAACCGCAAGGTGGTGTCTTGATACCACAGAACGCACATTCCCCCGTAGGTCGTTCCACCTCTTCCTGATGTCATCCCGATTTCTTGGGTGCTGTCCCACTGCGTTGACCCTGTCCACTATTCTTCGCCATGGCTCCATCTTCCTGGCAATGGAAGTGTGCTGCACCTGTGATCTGAATAGCTGTGGCTCTACCCGGACGATTTCCTCCACCATGACCCTGAGCTCCTCCTCCGAGAACCTGGGGTGTCTTTGCCGTGCCATGGGGTGGTGTGGGTGATGTGTGGGGTGGTGTGTGTGCTGATATGTAGTGGTGTGTTGTGTGAGGTGTGTGGAAGTTATGTGGGTGATGGTCTGGTGAGCCTGTGGATGCTTGGTAGTAGTTTGTAGTGTCTCTCTCTGGCCTTCTTTCGGTGTTTTTTTCGTAGGGGTTTGTGGGTGATGTGGGTGTGTGTTTTATATTGTAGTGGGTGTGTAGAAGTGGTGTGTGTATGTGTATCAGGTGTGTGTATTTTGAATTGTCCCATGTGGCTGTGTTTTGTAAATGTGTGTGTATATTGAGCGAGGCGGTGTGTACCGCCAATGGAATACCGCGGTTGAAAGACCGCCATGTGGATTTGTGTGTCGTGATAGTGTGGGTGTATTTCTGTTGGAGTGACGGTGGTGGATTTGTTTTCGCCAGTTTATCACTGACCTTTGGTGTGGCGAACTTGTGTGGGTGTCTGAATTTTGGCGGATTCCGTGCTGTGGGTCATAATAGCTGTGGCGGATTTCCGCGGCCGCGGCGGTGTGTTGGCGGTCTTCTGCACGGCGGTAAGCGGCTTTTACCGCCGATGTTGTAATGAGGGCCAATGTCATCAAATCCTGTATGCTAAAGTAGATGGGTTCCTTGTACATTTGAACCTGATGGCTCACTTGTAGGGTAAACCAGTCTGAAATTAAAAGGAGCAATTGTCTGAGTTGAGGTAGTGGATTTAAATGGACATTTGGTGCATTGAGCAGCTGTGTGAGACTTAGAAATATACTCTTCCATGAGTTTGCAAAGAAGGCATGACATGTGTTAGTATGAAATGCGTGACTATCCATTTATTTGGAGCATTCTTAAAGTTAAGGGATTAGAACTAGTGGATGCAGTTAATATATATAGAGTAATTATGAATTTGGTAGGTGGAGCTAGTTTTTTTCATAGGCTTCTGAAGATGTACAACGTCTTGGCTTATAAGCAGATCCAAGTAGGCAATGAAACTTGGCATCTCTTTAATTGCTTCTGTGTGTTAGATGGCTTGAGCCGTCTGATGACATGGTGGGCATTTGCATAGGACGGCTGCCAGCCGCCCTTGCACCCACCCATGGCAGAAGCACTGGTGCTCCCTATGGGCCCCCACTTGAACCTCCCCCCACCAGGAATTGCAGCAAAAGCACTTCCACTGCCACCCCAACCCTCCTCAGCATCTGATGATGTCTGTGAGTGCATCACACCAACGTCATTAGAAGTTGCCGAGGACACACTGGAAGCCATTTGCTTCCCACAGGTGAGTTTCTCCTCAGAGAGAGGGTTCGAGGAGAACAAAGAGACATTGGGGGAAAGGATGAGGTTTTCATTTTCCACACTGTCTCTTTGCGGTGCATTCCTGCTGAAAATCACACATGGGGTTGCGATCGTACAGCGGGAATTCCCGCTAGACACCAGAGATTCTATTTTAGCTGATGTTGTTGTTATGGGGAGCGGCCCCTTGGGAAAGGGTCATTAAGCTTTTGGGGGTGATTATTTTGGCTGTTTCAGCCTCCCTTGGGGGCAGATCCGCCATATGCTTATAAGCCCATTCTGTTCTTGACGGGGACAGAAGCCACTAGACACCAGGGATACTATTTTGGCTAATGTTGTTGTTGTCGGGAGCGGCCCTTTTGCGAGGGTCGCTCCCTTTAGGGGGTGATTATTTTGGCTGTTTCTGCCCCCCTTGGGGGTATATCAGCCATATGCTTTTGACCCATTTGTCCCCAGGGGGCATAAGCCACTAGACACCACAGATTCTATTTTGGCTAATGTTGTTGTTGTGTGGAGCGGCCCCTTGGGCAAGGGTCACTCCCCTTTCGGGGGCGATTATTTTGCAGGCAGATTAGCCATATGCTTTTAGGCCCATCTGCTTCCAAGAGGGGGCAGAAGACACTAGACTCCAGAAAGTTCCTTTTTGGGCAATATTGCTGTTGTGGGGAAGGACCCCTTGGCCAAGGGTCGCTCCCCTTTTGCGGCAGAATGTTGTGGCTGTTTCTGCCCCCCTGGGTGTGGACTTGAGCTTGGCTGGCAGTGTGTTTGGACTTGTGCTTGGCTGGTGGTGTGTGTGAACTGGTGCATTATTTGCATTTGTGATCAGAATGTTTTATTTCTCCTTTTTGTTCTATTGCAAAGCTTTTAGTTCCTTTGCTGTGACTCCTGCTTGAGGTTTCAGCCCTCGTAGATCTGCAGCTTGCGTAGATACATGTGTTTGATAAGATAAACGTTTTAGTACTGTTTACTCTAAATGCGTATCATTGCCATGCATGAATGAATTTTTTGTATTTGTGTGATAATAGCAGCATATTTAGCTTATTTTTTATTGTGTGTGAAATTCTCGTTGGATTTGTGAATCATGTGTATTGTGTTGTCATATGTAATTTTATTTTGTTTTTCCTTTTTAGTGGGGATAATTGGTGCTTGCTGTGTTTGTGCAAAGTAGCTGCTGGTGAGTCTAGATGTCACTGGCAAGAGAGTGGTATCGCTTTTGAGTATCATAGGTTTTTGTGATAAACCCACACTCTGTAAATTAATTATTTTTCATAGTGTTCATTGTTGTTGACTTATTTGTCAAGTTACTTTTATAAGTTAGGATTATGGCAGGTCGCAGGATTACTGCTCAGCAGGTTGTTGGTATGCTTTTTGATTCTTCCCCTGACCATGATTATGACACTTACTCTGCATATGAGGCAAAGGAGGAAGTGCAAGATTCTGGCAGTGAATTTTCTGTCTGAAAGGAATCATCTGAAAAAAAAGCCACTCTCAGTGTGGAGGAAGTGCCTTTTTTAGACGTGGACACTGATGTGGTGATAGTGCAGAACGAGGCATCCTGGGGATGAAAGTCTTCTCATTGGAAGAGCTAAACTCTGGGTTGCCCCAAACATAGTGCAGCTGGTGTTGTCTGGCTTTACTTGTGTTGCAGGGTATAGAATACTGAAAACGTTTTGCCTATAAATTTCCTTTAGCTCTTTATGGATGATGTATTTTTGGATGAGATTGTCTAACAGACTAATTTGTGTGATGAACGGTATTTGAGGGACAACAGTGCCACACTTAAGCCCAGCTATAGAGCGACCCCCACAAATCTGGATGAGTTGAAGAAGTTCTTGGGTTTATCTTTGTTGTTTGGCTTGATAAGGAAGCCGTCGCTTTCTTCATATTGGTCTACAAGTTCCTTAATGACAACAGCCAAATTTCCTGCAATCATGAGTTGTGATCGGCATTTGCTTCTCCTTCAGATACTGCATTTTGCTGATAAAGTTCAGCGTTACCTCAAGATCACCATGATTGCGTCTATCTTTTTAAGATTCAGCCAGTCCTTGATCACTTTGTAGAATGATTTTCAGAGATCTATGTGCCAGGGAAAGAAATAGCTATGGATGAGACTTTGATCATGTTAAAATGCTGTTTAGTTTTTAGGAATAACATTCCGAGCAAGAGGACATGTTATGGAGTTAAGATGTATACACTGTCTGAATAGTATATGAAATGTCTATAATTTAAGGGTATACACTGGTAGGTATTCTACTATTGACTCTCCTGGTTGTCCCTCTACTTTTGATGCTAGTGAGAAAATTGTATGGGAATTGGTTGAGGACTTTTTAACAAAGGTCACCGTTTATATATGGATAACTTCTACACTGATGTGCAGTTGTTCAGGAAATTGTTCAAAGTAGACACTGTTGCCTGTGGAAAAGTCTACTCTAACCGTATCCGTTATCCAAAGGAGCTTGTCTGTAAAAATCTTGAGAGGGGACAGTGCAGTGCCTTGCTTAGTGATGAACTGAAATCTCTGAAATTTTCACACAGGACAGATGTCTACAGGTTGACTACCAACCATGATGAAAGTACTTCACCTGTGACACGTGTGCAAATCTATGTACATTTTAGACTACAATAAGCACATGGGTGGTGTCGCTAGAGTACATCAGAGGCTGAAACCCTACACTGCTGCTTACATTTGGTATACGAAGTTAGCTATCCATTTGATTAATCTAGCAACCTTCAATACTTTTGTTGTAATTCAAGATTGCTCTCCAGAGTCAAATATGACATTTTTTTTAGGTTCAGCAATCTTTGACAGGCATCCTCATTGTATTGGAAAAGGGAAGTGTTCCTAGGGTTGGAGTGGTGGGGGATGTGGGTAGAATGAAAGATCTCCACTTTGCTGATTTCATTCCTCCCACGGACAAATAAAACAATCCCTGTAAGAGATGTAGAGTCTGTATGTGAAGAGGAGTGTAGAAGGAGACTTGTATGCACTGCCCTTAGTATCCTTCTAGACCTGGGCTATGTGTGTCCGCATATTTTATAGTGTACCACACACAACAGAGTTTTTTGGAAACAACCGTCAGCGTAAATGTTTGGTTTGTATTATTTTATATTTTTTGTTCAGATTTCAGAGTTGGCATCAGTGTGATGTATTTAGTTAGAGCTGCTGTGTTTGTAGGTATAGTAATGCATCTACTTCCAATTGGCTTGAGTTATCTTTTTTTGTTAAGAAAATGTGATGGCGGTGTGCGTGGTCTGGCGCTTGGTTGGCAGTGTGCATGGACAGGCGCTTAGCTGGCAGTGTGCTGGGTTCTGGTGCTTGGCTGGCAGTATGTGTGGACTGGCATTTGGCTGGCTGTATGTGTGGACTGGTGTTTGGCTGGCAGTGTGTGTGAGCTGGCACTTGGCTGGTGATGTATGAGCTGGCATTTGCCTTGTAGTGTGTGAGTTGTGACTTGCTGCTGGTCACTACACACACTGGTAGCCAAATGCCAGTTACAAACTCCGTCAGCCACCACCCAGAGTGATTGCTTTGTCAGGCATGTGGGCATATGAAAGTGATGGGCCCTTGAATGGCACTATCTGTTTATTTGAGTGTTGTAATGTACTGGGCCCACGGCTGGCGGTGTGAATGGTTTTGTGTGTGTCACATATGAAAGGTGTATGAATTACCTGTAAAGCTGTTCGTGCCTTGACATGACTTTACAGCTTATGAGCTGTGAGTCATTGGTTCCGTTTTCGAACCTTTAAATTATTAACAGTATTTCATTTTTGTGAAGCCTCTTCTTAATAAAAATAACACTCACCCTCATGTGAAATCCAAACATTGTGTGTGTGTACTTGAGGAATAGATGGTTATGCAGTAATATTTGTCTTTTCTGTCTTTCTTTGCCATGGTGTACATTGCCTCTTGATGTGAGTGTTGTAATGTGTTGGGGCAGTGGCTGGTGGTGTGAATGGTCTTGTGTGTGTCACATATGAAAGGTATGTGAATGGCCTGTAAAGTGCTTAATACCAAATTTACGTCCTTTTTTTTGCAACATACCAGGGATTCTAGAGGTACCCAGAGTTTGTGGGTTCCCCGAAGGAGACCAAGTGGTTACTTGCACATCTCTGAAATCCGGGGTGCCCATACCAGCATGTGAATTACAGGGCATTTCTCAAATAGACTTCTTTTTTACACACTGTCTTACATTTGGAAGGAAAAAATGTAGAGAAAGAAAAGACAATAACACTTGTTTTGCTATTCTATGTTCCCCCAAGCCTCCCGATAAAAATGATACCTCACTTGTGTGGGTTGGCCTAGCAGCTGTGAAAAGGAAATTCCCCAAAACACAACGTGGACACATCACATTTTCCCAAAGAAAACAGAGGTGTTTTTTGCAAAGTACCTGTGGAGTTTGGCCGCTAGCTCAGCCGGCACCTAGGGAAACCTAACAAACCTGTGCATTTTTTAAAACTAGACACCAAGGGGAATCCAAGATGGGGTGACTTGTGGGGCTCTCACCAGGTTCTGTTACCCAAAATCCTTTGCAAACCTCAAAATTTGGCTCAAAAAAGCACTTTTTCCTCACATTTTGGTGACAGAAAGTTCTGGAATCTGAGAGGAGCCACAAATTTCCTTCCACCCAACATTACCCCAAGTCTTTAGATAAAAATTATACCTCACTTGGTGGGATGGCCTAGTGCTTGCGACAGGAAATCCCCCAAAACACAACATGGACGCATCACATTTTCCCAAAGAAAACAGAAGTGTGTTTTGCAAAATGCCTACCTGTGGATTTTGGCCTCTAGCTCAGCCGGCACCTAGAGAAACCTACAACACATGTGCATTTTTAAAAACTAGACACCTATCGGAATCCAAGATGGGGTGACTTGTGGGGCTCTCACCAGGTTCTGTTACCCAGAATCCTTTGCAAACATCAGATTGTCCTCATATTTTGGTGACAGAAAGATCTGGAATCTGGAGGAGACAGAAATTTCCTTCCACCCAGCGTTCCCCCAAGTCTCCCGATAAGAATTATACCTCATTTCTGTGGGTAGGCCTAGTGCTTGCGACAGGAAATGCCCCAAAACACAACGTGGACACATCACATTTTCCTAAAGAAAACAGAGGTGTTTTTTGCAGAGTGCCTACCTGTGGATTTTGACCTAAGCTGAGCCGGCACCTAGGTAAATCTACCAAACCTGTGCATTTTTTAAAACTAGACACCTAGGAGAATCCAAGATGGGGTGACTTGTGGGGCTCTCACCAGGTTCTGTTACCCAGAATCCTTTGTAAACCTCAAAATGTGGCTAAAAAAACACTTTGTCCTCACATTTCGGAGACAGAAAGTTCTGGAATCTGAGAGGAGCCACAAATTTCATTCCAACCAGCATTCCCCAAGTCTCCCTATAAAAATGATACCTCACTTGTGTGGGTAGGCCAAGTGCCCGCGACAAGAAATGCTCCAAAACACAACGTGGACACATCACATTTTCCCAAAGAAAACAGAGGTGTTTTTGCAAAGTGCCTACCTGTGGATTTTGGCCTCTAGCTCAGCCGGCAACTAGCGAAACCTACCAAACCTATGCATTTTTTAAAACTAGACTGCTAGGGGAATCCAAGATGGGGTGATTTGTGGGGCTCTCACAAGGTTCTGTTACCCAGAATCCTTTGCAAACCTCAAAACTTGGCCAAAAAAATACTTTTTCATCACATTTCAGTGACAGAAAGTTCTGAAATGTGAGAGGAGCCACAAATTTCCTTCCCCCCAGCGTTCCTCAAAGCCTCCCGATAGAAATGATACCTCACTTGCGTGGGTAGGCCTCGTGTCCGTGACAGGAAACGCCCTAAAACACGATGTGGACACATCACATTTTCCTAAAGAAAACAGAGGTGTTTTTTTGCAAAGTGTCTACCTGTGGATTTCGGCCTCTAGCTCAGCTGGCACATAGAGAAACCTACCAAACCTGTGCATTTTTGAAAACTAGACACCTAGGGGAATCCAAGATGGGGTGCCTTGTGGAGCTCTCATCAGGTTCTGTTACCCAGAATCCTTTGCAAACCTTAAACTTTGGCTAAAAAAAAAACATTTTCATCACATTTTAGTGACAGAAAGTTCTGAAATCTAAGAGGAGCTACAAATTTCCTTCCCCCCAGCGTTCCTCCAAGCCTCCCGATAGAAATGATACCTCAATTGCGTGGGTAGGCCTCGTGCCCGTGACAGGAAACGCCCTAAAACATGATGTGGACACATCACATTTTCCCAAAGAAAACAGAGGTGCAAAGTGCCTACCTGTGGATTTTGGCCTCTAGCTCAGCTGGAATCTAGGGAAACCTACCAAACCTGTGCATTTTTGAAAACTAGACACCTAGGGGAATCCAAGATGGGGTGTCTTGTGGGGCTCTCACCAGGTTCTGTTACCCAGAATTCTTTGCAAACCTCAAAATTTGGCCAAAAAACACCTTTTCCTCACATTTCGGTGACAAAAGGTTCTGGAATCCGGGAGGAGTCACAAATTTCCTTCCATCCAGCCTTCCCGAAGTCTCCCGATAAAAATGATACCTCACTTGTGTGGGTAGGCCTAGTGCCCGTGACAGGAAATGCCCCGAAACACAACGTGGACACATCAAAATTATCCGAAAAAAACCCTAACTGTTTTTTTGGGGGGGGCACCTGCGTTTTTTGTTCTGGGTTCAGTAGCCATATAGCAAAACCTACAATCCCAAACATTTCTGAAAACTAGACACCCAAGGGAGTCCAGGGAGGTGTGACCTGTGTTGATCCCCCAGTGTTTTCTTACCCAGAATCCATTGCAAACATAAATATTTGGCTAAAAAAACACATTTTCTTCACATTTCGGTGACAGAAAGTTCTGGAACCTGAGAGGAGCCACAAATGTCCTTCCATCCAGCATTCCCCCAAGTCTCCTGATAAAAATTATACCTCACTTGTGTGGTTGGGCCAGGTGCCTGCAACAGAAAAAGGCCAAAGACCTGTAGAGATTGAGGGGATAGCACATATTTTTCTTTTATACATCTTTAGGCTGACTCTGCTTTGGGGACCCACACAAGTGAGGTGACATTTTACTTGGGAGACTGAGGGGAATGCTGGGGAGTAGGAATTTTGTGCTGGAGCGGTGATCCTACAAAGAAAATTCAGGAAAATATGCCTTTTTAAGCAAATTTTGAGGTTTGCAGAGGAGTCTGGGTAAGAAAATTTTGGGGGATCCACGTAAGCCACACCTCCCTGGACTCCTTGGGGTGTCTAGTTTTAAAAAAGGTCTGCATTTGGTAGGTTTCTTTAGATGAAGGCCGCACCTAGGACCAAAAACATAAGTGCCTCCTCTCCCTAAACACAGATAGTTTTGTAATTTATCATTTTGATGTGTCCATGTACGTCTGTGATGTGCCAAACACTAAAATTGTGAAAAGAAACGCACTTTGGTTATGTGAAAAAGACCCCTCACCCACCAACAAAGTTGGTGGCATGCTTCGTCATCGGGGTACCACCTGAGACACCTAGCGTGTCACAAGTGTGCTGCGACGCCTTATTACAGCGGAGCAGGTTTTGTCATTTTTACCACACATACTGGTTGCATTTGGCACAAGGGTGAATGATGATTCAGTAGATCCAATTTTTTTAACAAGAGATTTCACAAGAGTGAAATGCACTGTTAATAACAGAAAGGCCAAAAAACTGAACCAATGGCTCACAGCTCGTGAGCTGTAAAGCCGCGTCAAGGCACCAACCGCTTAACAGTCCATTCACACACACCTTTCATACATGACATGCACAAGACCATTCATGCCGCCAGCCATGGGCCCAGCACATTACAACACTCGCATCGACAGACAGCGCCCCTCAAGGGCCCATCACTTACATACATCCATATGCCTGATACAGCAATCATACTATCTGATAGGAGTGTGTGGATGTCAACACCAGAGCAGTACGCGCTCTATTGGCGACAAAAATGCAAAAACCCAGCACTCTCAAGACAAAGTAATTTATGCATTGTGCTGATATGTTGTGGTTTAACCTTTTGCATTGCAGAGTTCAATCCTGAAAACGTATTTTTAATATGCTTACAAATACTGTTCCTTTGCAATGTATTGCTGCAGGTTTTCAGAGTGTGTTAGGGTGTGGCCCCATTCCAGGGCCTTCCAGAGACTTTCCCTGCAACATGCCTGGGCGTGGTTCTGGGCTGGGCCAAGACTCTATAAAAGAGAGCCAGCCCAACTCCCAGTGCTCACTATTCAGAGGTCCCAGTGCAGAGCAGCAGCTTCTTCCTGAGCTCCTGTCCCGGAGGCCTATTTGGATCTTCCAGTCTTCTGCCCTTCATCCTTCATTGGTGATCATTGTTCCAGGCAGTAAGACGGTGGTTGGACTGTCCCGACACCGTTATTGAGAATGTTCATATTCTTGGTTTAATTCTTAAATGAGTAACAGATTACTTGCGCGCTACCATTTCTTGACATTTTTATGGTAGTTTACAAATAGGCAAGATGCGCGATTTGTTTCATAAAGGTTTGACTTTGTTATTCATTGCGTGCTACCATTTCTTGACATTGGCATGGTGGCTTAAGAATCGGCAAGACGCGCAATTCATTTTATGGTGTTTAAACATTGTTGTCCATTGCGCACAACTCGTTTCATGAGGATTTAACTTTGTTGTTCATTGCGCGCTACCATTTCTTGACATTTACATGATGGCTTAAGAATCAGCAAAACGCTTCATTGTACTTTGATCTTGTTATTTATTGTGAGCTGTTATTTCTTGACATTTACATTGGGTTTTACGAATCGGCAAGACGCGCGATTCGATTAATGATGATTTGACTTTGATATTCTTTGCGTGCTACCATTTCTTGGTATTTTACATGGTAACACTCGAATCGGCAAGACGCACGATTCTCTCCTCGAGTTTATTTCATGTTGTTTATTGTATGCCACTATTCTAAGATATTTATTATGTAATATTCGAGTTGACAAGTTATGTGATTTGTTTCCTGTATCCATATTGTGTTATTCATGGTGCACAATCCTTTTATGGTGTTTGCTATATATATATATATATATATATATATATATATATATATATATATATATATATATATATCTGCAATATGCACAATTTGTGTTGAAACATTTTAAGAGTACACAGAAGGCCAGAGTTTCTAGATGCAATATTGTATGGTCCTTGTAGACATTCTCAAAACAGGATTTATATGACTGGTTTAAAATTTAGTCAGAATGTTTTTCTGATTCTCATGTAAAGGAAAGTACTTGAATAAGAAAGTTTTCATTTAATTAATCTTGATTCCCCTCCAGGTATCCGGCCATCTTGAAACTTAGTCATTTTAAACTTAACTCTTAGATTGTTCATGTTTTCAGAGTGACTAGGCTTAGAATCATAGTCTAGTATTGATTTCAGGAGATATAATTTTCATATTGTGTGTTCTAACCTTTTTCTTACTACAGGTCTCCTTCCCAGCTGTTCCCTTCCTAATCCCCTCTTCCCCTCTTGTACTCTCTCAGTCTCTGTGATTTATCTATCAGAGTCTTGGAGCTGTTCAGTGGTGGACGTGTTGGGAACGTGCACAGACCCCGAGGATCTGGTGACTCTGACAGTGGAATGACGTTGGCTGGCACCGTCAGCCAAGCGCCACTCCACACACACCGCCAGCCAAGTGCCACTCCACACACCGCCAGCCAAGCGCCACCCCACGCACACTGCCAACCAAGCCCCCCCCCAGTAACCAGAATTAAATCAGCGTCAGGTTTGGTGGGAGCATACTCTCTCAGCGCTCAACAGAGCGCTGGAGGCCTATGCTTTCTCTAACCCAGCTGTTTTAAGACAGCTGGGTTAGAGGTGTTTAAAGTGCGCATGTCAGAATGGCCGTCACAGGACAGCCGGCCAAAGGGACATATGCACTTTAAGCAAGTGCACAGCTCCCTACTGCCACACAGCAGCAATTGCCACGCCCGCCCTGACACTCAGGACAAGGTGCTGAGAAATAAAATAGTAATAAACAAAGTTATTACCATTTTATGTTTCTGTTATTGGGTGCATTTTTCTAGCGGAGTAGCACTCCTCCCCCCACGTGCAGGTCGACGCCGCTGGTGGTAATGGCATGGTTCTGTCATACAGCCCAGTTTTCCATATTTCTCACTAAATGCTCCAAAAATAAAGCAATCATGCTTAAATATTCACTGCTGCCACATGCACCATCACTCTCAATGCATTAATACCACTGCAGAAAAAGAGACTTTCCACTGGCCCTTGAGCCATGTTTACTGTGAAGATGCTAATGTACGTGTGGGGTGTGTAATCAGCTGCAGGGTCACCCCTTACCTTTTTCCCCTTTTCCCCTTTTCCCTCCAATTTTTGCTGAACACGTTTTTCTTGGCCTAAAGACTCTGGGCACTCTACCACTGCTAACCAGTGCTACAGTGCATGTGCTCACTCCCCTCAAACATGGTAACATTGGTGTATCCACAGTTGGCATATTTAATTTACTAATAAGTCGCTAGAAAAGTGCAGTATATGTGCACGGGGCCTTTATATTAAATGGTACTAGTGGGCCTGCAGCATTGATTATGCCACCTACATGAGTAGCCCTTTAAACATGTCTCAGGACTGCCATTGGTTTTGTCTTGTTTTATATTTATTCAAATTTACTCTGTTTTCCTAATCTGGTGTGGGATTCTTTCTGTGGTGTGTTTTCACTGTGTTACTGTGCCAGGTGCTACATACATACTTTACACATTACTTTTACATTAAGCCTGACTGCTCTGTTCCAAGCTACCAGAGGTTGGAGCAGAGGTTAATTTAGGGTTTGCTTGTGACTTCACCCTGACAAGGACTGGGGTTTCTGCTTGAGTAGGGCTTCATCCCCTCAACCACTGACCTTATTTCTTACACATATATGAACACAAAGGCCCAAATTGCAGGGTTTTTTCCCTAGTCAGGATATTGCTTGTGTTCTATGTATAGTATGATATGCATCTCATAGTGAAACAGGACTGGGTAAAATCAGATAAATTATCCAATAATAGAAAGACAACAACCAGGTTGACCTAGCAGCACTGTGGCAAAAGGATCTTCACTTCAAGTACTTACAACTCGGGATCAAGATGGAGCAACACAGGGAGAAACCCAGATATTTCCGCATCTTTAATAGTTGGAAACTGTGGTACTGGTGGATGGAGTATGCAGAATTTTGGCAGACTCTTCAGATCCATCAACATCAAGATTTTCCCAAAAGAGTCCAACATGAAATGCAAGAGTTGGAAATGGTGGTGAAGTGATCCCAGCAGCCAAAACAACCTTGTTGATTTCAATATTCAAGATAATTTTGCTCAGAGCTTTTGTAGAACAATTTCAAAGATTAAGGGGGGCAGCAGATCAACACTCCCAGCCTCCAAAAACTATGCGCAGCCATATGCATATTACCTCTTGAGGTTATTTGAGTTCCAAAAAAAAGACATAGGCCCTCATTACAACATTGGCGGTAAAAGCCGCTTACCGCCGTGCAGAAGACCGCCAACACACCGCCGCATCAGTGGAATTCCACCACGGTCATTATGACCCAGAGCTCGGAATCCGCCAAAATTGAGACACCCACACAAGTCTGCCACACCAAAGGTTAGTGATAAACTGGCAAAAATAAAACCTCCACCGTCACGCCAACAGAAATTTGCCCACATTATCACGACCCACGAATCCACGCGGCAGTCTTTCAACCGCGGTATTCCATTGGCGGTACACACCGCCACACTCAAAATACAGACACATATACAAAACACCACCACATTGGACAATTCCAAATACACACGCCTGATACACATACACACACCACTCCCACTCACACACAACAATATAAAACACACACCCACATCACCCACAAACCCCTACGACAAAAATTGAGAACGAAGCACAGAGAGAGACACTACAAACTACAACCAACCATCCACAGGCACACAATACCATCACCCACGTAACTTCCACGCACCTCACACAATACACCACTAAATATCAGCCCACACATCACAACACACACCACCCCATACATCACTCACACCACCCCATGGCACGCCAAAGACACCCCAGGTTCTCTGAGGAGGAGCTCAGGGTCATGGTGGAGGAAATCGTCCGGGTAGAGCCACAGCTATTCGGATCACAGGTGCAGCACACCTCCACAGGTAGGAAGATGGAGCTATGGCGAAGAATAGTGGACAGGGTCAACGCAGTGGGACAGCACCCAAGAAACAGGGATGACATCAGGAAGAGGTGGAACGACCTACGGGGGAAGGTGCATTCCGTGGTATCAAGACACCACCTTGCGGTTCAGAGGACTGGCGGCGGACCCCCACCTCCTCCCCCACAACTAACAACATGGGAGGAGCAAGTCTTGGCTATTCTGCATCCTGAGGGCTTCGCAGGAGTAGATGGAGGAATGGACTCTGGTAAGGCAATTCTTTACTACTAAATCCCCCACCCTACCTGCATGCCATCACATACCCCCACCCTCGCCCTCACCCCCATCACTCCAACTCCTCACAAATGTCCCAATATCACAAACCACACATCCCAACACCAAGCCCTGCATGCAACAACAAAGCATGGATACCCATCACCAAAGCATGGCCACTGCACATACCCATACACACCCCTTAACCATCATCATACAAGGTCCCACACAGGAATGCAAGCACTGGGGTACACGGTCACCCACCCATTGCACACCATGGCACACACAGATGCAATAATCATGCTTTTTTACCACTGCAGGAACCCTACCCAACGTCACCGCACAGGAGGGTCCAGACATGTCCACACCACCAACAGAAGAGGCCCACAGTGATGACAGCAGCTCTGCCCAACTGGATCTAGACGACCAGCCCGGCCCATCGGGGACCTCGGGACATTCGGTTCCCCTGACACAGTCACAGGCCACCACAGAGCTTCCCCCCTCTGGAAACACCAGCACAGCACCCACCCAGTGGCCCCATACCTCTGTCCCCAGGACACATCAATCAGCAGTGTGTCCACCACTACAGGGAACCCAGGCTAACCCACCACCCCAACAACAACAGGGACCTTGGGGCAGTGGCAGTGGGCACACGGTCCAGGGGACAGAGGCCCAGGGAAGCAGGGGAACTGGGAGGGCTGCTGTGCGACAGGGGGAGGACAGGCCCAGGGAACCCACTCTCCACGACGCCCTCTCCAACATCATGGGAGCGTACCATAATTCCCAGGAGACGATGGCAACGGTACTGGCCAAGTTTCAGGAGACCCAGCGGCTGCCGGAGGAACAGTATTTGGGCTTCAGTGAGGAACTCAGATCCATCAGTTCCACCCTGGGCACCATCGTAGGGGTGCTGAAGGAAGTCCTCAACACCAGGAGGGGCACTGTGGCACAACAAGGGGCCCCGGACACTAGCATGGACGACGAACTGCCTACCACCTCCGCCGGCGCTAGTGGACAGGAGGCACCACCACAGCACCAGCACCCCAGCACCCCACCCCCTGCAGAGGGAGAACCACCCCGCAAATGGTCCCTGAGATCCAGGACAAAGACAGAGAATGATGCCAAGACCCCCGCCAAGAAATGAGACCACCCTGAATGTCATCCTTGTGTCCCACCTTGTCACCCTGTCCATTCTCAAACTGCCCCAGCTCCACTTCCTGTGCCCCTTTGGACAATGCACCTGTGAGACTAATAGACTGGACTCTGCCATGGACATTCCTCCACCATCACCCCTCACCATTTTACAACCCCCTCCAATATTGAGCACTTAAATAAACAACCTTAAAGCACAAAACAATTTGGCGTCTGTCTGTGATTTCAAAATAGTGTATTAGCAATTACAGTGACAAAATGCTCTTTCAATTGTAATGTCAACATACTTATGTCACACAGCTCTAGTCCATGAGGAAACAAAGCAGATGTCACACAGTGGGACCCACATCTGTGAAATCGTAAGGGAAAGTGACAACTCAGTGACCATACACTGGGTGAAAAGGTCAGACAGTAGAGAGATAGTACTGTTAAAGTACATGAAGTAGGCAGGTTTGTATTCTTACCTGTGTCTCACTGGAAGTATTGCAGGATCAGAGTCCCTGTTGTCGACGCCCTCTTCTTCTGCTTCCTGCCACAACACCTCCATCTGGACCATCCTCCTGCAGAAAAGGCACCTGTCGTCGCAAAGCTAAGTTGTGAAGCATACAGCAGGCCACGATGATCTGGCACACCTTCTTTGGTGAGTAGAATAGGGAACCACCTGTCATATGGAGGCACCTGAACCTGGCCTTCAGGAGGCCGAAGGTCCTTTCTATAATCCTCCTAGTTTGCCCATGGGCCTCATTGTAGTGTTCCTCTGCCCTTGTCCTGGGATTCCTCACTGGGGTCAGGAGCCATGACAGGCTGGGTACCCAGAGTCACCTGTAAATAGCGAGGGACAACTGTTATACACACACTAACCTGTAGGGATATCCCCAGACCCAGACAACTATTCCCAACGATTTGGTTCCAGTTGCTCACCTAATATCCACAGACGGTGCCTCTGGAGTTGCCCCAACACATAAGGGATGCTGCTATTCCTCAAAATGTAAGCGTCATGCACTGAGCCTGGGAATTTGGCATTAACATGGGAGATGTACTGGTCGGCCAAACACACCATCTGCACATTCATCGAATGGTAACTCTTCCGATTTCTGTACACCTGTTCACTCCTGCGGGGGGACCAAGGCCACATGGGTCCCATCAGTGGCACCTATGATGTTGGGGATATGTCCAAGGGCGTAGAAGTCACCTTTCACTGTAGGCAAATCCTCCACGTGAGGGAACACGATGTAGCTCCGCATGTGTTTCAGCAGGGCAGACAACACTCTGGACAACACGTTGGAAAACATAGGCTGGGACATCCCTGATGCAATGGCCACTGTTGTTTGAAAAGACCCACTTGCAAGGAAATGGAGTACTGACAGCACCTGCACTTGAGGGGGGATTCCTGTGGGATGGCGGATAGCTGACATCAGGTCTGGCTCCAACTGGGCACACAATTCCAGGATTGTGGCACGATCAAGCCTGTAGGTGATGATTACATGTCTTTCCTCCATTGTCGACAGGTCCACCAGCGGTCTATACACCGGAGGATGCCGCCATCTCCTCGCATGTCCCAGCAGACAGTGCCTATGAAGGACATCAGCGAGCACAGAGTCAACCAACTCAGAGGTACGTAAACACAGCTTACCCAGAAAACCATTCATAACCCGATTTTTGCCTGTATGAGTGTTGAGCCAAGGCCTAGGTATGTGTGACGCAGTTATAAATCAAGCCATGTGGGCCCCTGAAATGGCGGCTGCCTGACCTGTAAAGTGGGACAATGGGATGTGAGGTAACTGCGCTGGCGTTGTACACCGTTGCGGTAGGCGGTCGAAGACCGCGGCGCAATTCTGCATTGGTTAACATTGGACCCTATGGGTCCCATGAGCCAACGACGATGTACGCCGGCGGTGATGGTACGCACCGTCGTGGACGTGACTGCCATTTTCTATCTGTTCAATCACTTGATACCTGATCTTCGACAGGAGAGGACCTACACTGCAAGTGCTGCTGTGACCTCAGTCTGGAAGAAACAATGGCTTGTGCGGCTGGGGAAAGGGCCCCTGCCTTCACCACGGAGGAGTTGGAGAAACTCGTGGATGGGGTCCTCCCCCAGTACACGCTACTCTACGGTCCTCCAGACAAACAGGTAAGTACACTGTGAGCATGCTGTATGGGCAATGCCTGTGTGGAGTGGGGTGAATGAAAGAGAGGGGGGCAGAATGATGCGTGCATGAAACAACGGTGAGTGCATGTGCCACATGGCAAGGGTAGGGATGCGGGCCAATTACTGTGACGGTGCAGTTGGTAATAACTTCTCTTTTTCCCCTGTACAATTCCTGTAGGTCCGCGCCCACCAGAAGAAGGATATTTGGCGTCCCATTGGCAAGGACGTCCGGACCCTGGGGGTCTATCACAGACGGAGCACCCAATGCCGTAAAAGATGGGAGGACATTTGCCGCTGGAGCAAGAAGACGGCGGAGGCCCAGCTGGGGATGGCCTCCCAACGTTGTAGGGGTACCCATCGCACCATGACCCCCCTGATGTTCTGGATCCTGGCAGTGGTGTACCCAGAGTTGGATGGGCACTTGAGGGCATCACAGCAGCAAAACAAGGGGGTGAGTACACTCTCATTCTGCCGATTCAGCGCGCAGTTGAGATGTCCGGCTGGGGGAAGTGGGCTGTGGGTTTCCCTAGGCCAGGGTGAGTGTGCTAGTTCAGTCCCATTTTTCAGGCAGACCCTGTGGCACCTTCCCCACCTGGGTACAGTGCCAACTACACCTAGTCCGGCTCCTGTGACATCCATGTGTGCAGATATCAGCCCTAGCCTTGTAGACCATTTACCAGGCATTGATTAGTGTACCCCAAGTGCGCGGCGTAGTGCAGGGGGCTTCTGTGTCTGTCGTATCAGGCAACGGTAGTGGTAATGCATGCACTCAATATGTCTTTCTTCTGCCCCCCCCCCTTTTTGTGGTCTCCCTGTACGTGTGCATTAGCATCATCAGACGGAGGAGCAGTGGCACCGGAGCAGGAGGGAGCTGCATCCCACATGGCCCTGGAGGGTGACACTACGGAGTCAGATTTCACCAGTGGGACAGAGGGCAAGGGGAGCTCCATGGTGGGGACAGGAGCTGACACCAGCGATACGGACTCGTCCTCTGATGGGAGCTGCCTTGTGGTGGTGGCCCCATCTGTGCCCCCCGCATCTACAGGTACAGCCGCCACCCCCCTCCAGCACCGCCCTCCCAGCAGCCCCTCAGCCTTTGCCCGTGCCCGCTCACCCAGGATGGTGGGCATCTCCTTCGCCCCAGGCACCTCAGGCCCTGCCCCAGTCACCCCTGCTGCCCTCAGTGAGGAGGCCATTGACCTCCTCAGGTCCCTCACTGTTGGGCAGTCTACCATTTTGAATGCCATCCAGGGTGTAGAGAGGCAGTTGCAACAAACCAATGCATTCCTGGAGGGTATTCTTTCTGGTCAGGCAGCCCTTCAGCAAGCTTTTCAGACTCTGGCCTCAGGACTGATGGCAGCCATTGTCCCTGTCTCTAGCCTCCCCCTCCAACTTCCTCCACCCAGACCCAATTCCCTGTACCTCTGCCTACCCCAAGCACACCATCAGACCAGCATGCACACACCTCAACACACAAGGGAAGCTCAGGCAAACATAAGCACCACACATCCCACAGGCACTCACGCAAGCATCACACACATGCAGACATAGCAACATCCACTGCCTCCACTGTGTCCCCTTCCTCCCTCCCAGTTTGTCTCCACTCACACCTGCATGCACTACATCTACAGCCACTACGTCCATCACCAGCACACCCACCACCACACCCCGCACACGTGCAGTCACCACCCCAACTACCATTCACACATCCCCTGTGTCCTCTCCCAGTGTGTCTGTGACGCCACCTTCCAAGGTACACAAACGCAGGCACACACCCACCCAACAGCCATCCACCTCACGACAGCCTCCAGCACATGCACCTTCACCCAAAGTCACCAAACGTACACCTCCTACAACCACAACCTCTTCCTCCACTCCCAAACCCCGTCCATCTACCCAACCCAGTGTTCCTAAGAAACTTTTGCTGTCCACCCTTGACCTCTTTCCCTCACGTCCCCCACACCGTCAGTCTCCTAGGGCCCGACTCTCCAGGTTCCAACCTAGCACCTCAGCCACAACATCTCCAGCAACAGTGGTGCCAGTAGTCACCGGATTCTGGAGTGCACCAGGCAGCAGGGCAGCCAGTGTGGCAAGGAGCCAAAGCACGGACAGTCCCCCACCTGTCGAGCATCAAAAGTTGGCCAGTGTCCGGCGGGAGAGGGGGAAGACACCAGCCAGCAAAGCCGCTCCCAGGGGCACAGGTGGGAGTGTGGAGTCAGCAGCGACACTTTCCAAGGTGGAGAAGGGGCACAAGAAACCCGGCAAGTCTGAGAAGATCACCACGGCGGAGAAGACCGCCAGCAGCCCAGCTGGCCCAGAGAGGACCGCCAGCAGCAGCCCCGCTGGCCCAGAGAGGACTGCCAGCAGCAGCCCCTCTGGCCCAGAGAGGACCGCCAGCAGCAGCCCCGCTGGCCCAGAGAGGACCGCCAGCAGCAGCCCCTCTGGCCCAGAGAGGACCGCCAGCCAGCAAGCAGCAGCCCCGCTGGCCCAGAGAGGACCGCCACAAGCACCGCTGCACAAGACAGGACCGCCACAAGCCCCGCTGCCAAAGACAGGACCGCCACAAGCACCGCTGCACAAGCCAGGACCACCAGAAGCACCGCTGCCAAAGACAGGACCGTCACAAGCACCGCAGGCCCATGAGCGCCAAATGCACTGACGCTACTGAGGCGGCCACGAGCAAGATCAAGCACTCTGGGCACCAAGCCCCCTCCAGAACCAGTGGAGTATCACATCCACTACCTTTATCCTTGGCAGGATGAAGCACTCTGGGCACCAATCCCCCTCCAGAACCAGTGGAGAGTTACATCCACTACCTCTGTCCTTGGCAGGATGAAGCACACTGGGCACCAAGCCCCCTCCAGAACCAGTGGAGTATCACTTCCACTACCTCTGTCCTTTGCAGGATGAAGCACTCTGGGCACCAAGCCCCCTCCAGAACCAGTGGAGACTGTTATCCACTTGAGAGACTGTGGCATTGCACTCCCCAGGATTGAACAGTGGGCAACCCACCCACTGTAGAGACTTGAGAGACTGTGGCTTTGCACTCCCCAGGATTGAACAGTGGGCAACCCACCCACTGTAGAGACTTGAGAGACTGTGGCTTTGCACTCCCCAGGATTGAACAGTGGGCATGTGGCCCCCTCGTGGATTTGGCGTCGTGCACTCAACCGGCTGAGGTGCCCTCCCCTTTCCCTTCCCCCTGAGGTGCCTGTTTTATTTCTATCTGATGCCCCTGCAGTGTTCTCTCCGTCACGTTCGGATATCTTGTGTGGGCCTCGCCCATGCAGTGTGGGCCCAGTGTTCCACGGACTTTAAGGGTGGAATACCCTGGACTAATATTCTTGGTGTATATATTTGTAAATAGTGTATGTATATTATTTGACTACTGAATTTTAATATATTACAATAGTTCAGCTCATTTCCTTTTGTCTTTGCATTCTTCCGGGGGGCTGGGGGGTGTAACTGTAATGTATCATGCTGTATTGGTGTGTGTGTTGTAGTGAGTGGGGTGGGGGTGTTGCGTGTTGTGTGTGTATTTCACTGTTTTTTGCCTCCCCCCTCCTCTGTGTCGTAGGTGCAGTACTCACCATGGTCTTCGCTGCCGGCATTCCTGCTCCTGGTAGAGGAGCAAGAAGATAAAGGCTGGAAAATGTGGAGCTGTGGTTCCATAGCGTCCTGGTTCCTCGTGGGGTGTGCAGAGGTGAGCGCTTTCCCTTTCCAGTCCTGTTTCTGCCATGTTTTTGTTTGCGGTTAAACCACCCCGGAAAAGGTGGTGGATTGATAGGTTGTGATACTGTGGGCGGTACATTGTTTCCCGCCTGTCTGTTGGCGGTGACCGCCATGCTGTTTGTTTGTACCGCCGTGGCGGTCGGAGTGTTAAAGTGGCTGTCTTTGTAGGCGGTTTCAGCCACAGTTGTAATTCCCTTTTTTTTCCACCGGCCTGTTGGCAGTCTTATCGCCGCTTTAACACCGACCGCCAGGGTTGTAATGACCACCATAAAGTTTTTGCTCTTACGGGTAGTTGTGTTGATCCTGCTTAACTAGTCCTTGGAGCAAGATTTGCACACTATCAAATAGCTAAAATAAAATGAAATAAAATAAACATATCTCGCCAGGTCTTGGCCTTCACTTAAACATTTGACTACACTGTGCACACTTTGTCCACGAGGTGAAATAAGCTGTATGTTGCTCTCAATTAAGCACGGAATCAGTCCTCTTCCATACTACAAAAAATAATGGGCTGAATCCAATATCACAATCAAGAGTCAGCATCAGTAATCTCACAAAATTCCAGATCATTGACTGAGTTTTGCATATTTTGCACAACTGTTTCCTCCTCTAATGTTTCTCCATGTCATTTTTGCCCGTGGCAGATTGGTTTGAGCAGAAAATGTCTAGCAGGATCTATGAAATGGATGTGTGCCATGTCTCCTTGAATCAGTAGCCTGTGGTATCTCACCAGAGTTTTGTACCTTATGTACAATTTTGATGCAGACAACAGGTGAAATATATTTCACTTCATATGTGTACGTTTTGCAAAAATTACATGCAGTACCTCAGGAAAAAATCACTCACTCCTCTTCAGTATCCATTTTGATTACATCAGCAAACTCTTCCTAAATTTTCAGACAGTCAAATCCGTAAACTGTCATCCTGAACACCCAGATAACTCTCACCTACAATTGAATACTTTTCGCTTTTAAGGGGGTAATCTAATTGCAAAATGTCCTAACAACCTCACGACTCAACACTAGATTAATGGCTTTCTCCATAACCTTTGTCACGGGCAGTGTCTGCTCCATCTTATTGGCAATGTTAATGCCTAAGCAGAAGAATATGTTATATTCCCTAACAACGCTGCCTTATCTGACCCAGATTGGCTACACATATGTACTACCAGTTAATTAAATTCCCTTTTATTGATCACTAAATCATTTTGTTCATTGACGCAATTAATGGCAATACGTTGAGGTTTTATTGTGTTTCGAGTCCTTGCAATTATGATGGATACTTTTGCGTATTATACTGTAAGCAACCATCTGAAGACTTGTGACCCACAAAAATATTTTCGAAGTAGTATGACATATGAATACGTTTGCTAGAGTGCATTATGGCTGCGGGGTTGATGTTTGTCAAAAAAGAAAAGTGCACCATAACCAGAGAGTCGACCATTCAATTCACTAGTGAGCGCCATTTGACACAAATGCTTGACTGTGCAGACCAAAAGTTCTAAAATTCAAACACGTTTGGAATTGCCACAATTAACTAATTCAGGAGAATATTACACTCACTGGCCTCCTACAGTTCTCTGTCCACTAAATAAAAAAATGTTGCCAAGTCTTCTTCAGAAATCAATCATGCTCTAAATTCCCTTTCCACCTAAACAGATATCTCAAACAGGGCTACACAGGGCTGTACTGGTCCTATGGACACAAGGAAAACTTAAGTAGCCTGAGGAACAGGGGCTCCTTTTAGGGGTGTGGAGGCAGAGGGATCTTAGCTATCTAGTCCAGCAAATGAGCCGAGAAAACATACTCAATATTCTTACAGTAACATACATTATTTCCCCCCGACCCTCCTGCAGATGGCCTTATTCACGTTACACTTATGTAGTTAAATATTGGGATGGTATGAGCATTTTTTTCTAGGGATGCATTTAGAGTTCAGGTTAGCAATAATTATCTATTCCTGTGGCAGTAATAACAAGCATTGCCATAGCTAATAAGTATCATCTTAAAAAGGTGAGCCGACGTAGTGGCTTTGCCAGTGCTTGTTTACTTTTACCATTCTGAAGTGGCCTTCAGCCATCAGTTCTCAAGTGGAAAAATGGTGGCCATCTTGGTTTGGTTTTGATGCATTCTAAGAAGGCTGCCATGTGCTTGCATGAATCACAACACTAGCCCCTGCATTCATCCTGAATCACTCCACCCATTTTGTAGGGTTTGCTTTACCTATCCCACATTGCTAATGGCCTTTCAAAGAATTCTAAAGCAGAAATAGAAAAATAAAGTGCACAGTGTAGGAAGCTGGCTCCTTATAGGAGGAATCAAAATGAAATATATAGAGAAAATAGTCCAGGGGTCGCCTTATTAGTGGTCAGGGGTTTGCTCTAGCAATCCCAAAGCACTCACTTAGACGGTAGTGTGATCAAGCAGCCTAAGGCTTTTCAGAGAGAAGTATTAAACATCTAAAAATACACATGCAGTCAATAAAGGGGAGGCACCAACTTACAAAAATAAGTATCTTTATATATGTTTAGGCACCAAAATCAATACCATCAGGTAAGTATGTTTTGCATGAGAGATACTTTTAGCTTTCAAAAGTCAACAGTGCATTTATCAGATGTGGCAATGTTATCCTATGGAGGAAGAACAAGTACTGCATACATGTGTAGTACAGCGACTTACGGGTCCAATCTCCTCGACTTAAGGTAAGAATTGGGCAAGGGTCAAGGCCACACCAACAGGTCACATTGGACAGCACTGTGGTGGCAGGTGCAGAGGTGTAGTACGGCGTCTGAAGTGCAATGTTAGTCAATGGGGATCGTCTGATTGAAAAGAGGCTGCAGGTTTTCACTGGGAGTCCAGTCGAGGTGAACCAACAAGTGGGTTCAAATCTTGAGATGCATGGGATGTAGGGACACCTTAGGTCCTCTTCTCCATGGGCCAGGGGCAACAGGTGCAGAGGTATCTTGAGGCATCAGGTTTTCTCCACCGAGAGAACTCATAGTTGAGTGGGCTTGCGAACTGAACACAAGTGGAAAAATGGTGGCCATCTTGGTTTGGTTTTGATGCATTCTATGAAGGCTGCAATGTGCTTGCATGAATCACAGCACTAGCCCCTGCATTCACCCTGCAGCACTCCAGCCATTTTGTACGGTTCACTTTACCTTTCCCACATTGCTAATGGCCTTCTCAAGAGTTCTAAAGCAGAAATAGAAAAATAAAGTGCACAGTGTAGGAAGCTGGCTCTTTATAGGAGGTATCAAAATGAGAAATATAGAGAAAATAGTCCAGGGGTTTTCCTTACTGGTGGGCTGGGGTTTGCTCTAGCAATCTCAAAGTAATTTCTTAGGGGGTAGTGTGATCAATGCAGCCTTAGGCTTTTCAGAGAGAATATTAGACATCTGCAAATACACACGCAGTCAATAAAGGAGATGCACAAATCAATAAGGAGATTCACACCAATTTACAAAAATAACAAGTATCTTTATATATGTTTAGGCACCAAAGTCAATACCATCAGGTAGGGCTGAGGCCAAGTCAGGTGTATCTTCCTCAGTATTTGTTTTTTTGGCTTGTGAGTGCCCTTCTTTGTAGGGCAGAAGGAATCTGATTTCCTGGTACCAGGGGCTCCCCTAAATACGGAATTTAGGGTTGTTTAGGGGAGTGGGCATAACCATGTCCCAGAGTTCCTTATTCTGCCAACACCAAGATGGCAGATTTCTAAGTGTTGTGTTCATGTTAGGCAGCTCACTGTCGGGGTGGAACTGACCTGATGGGTGGACACACCTCTCTGAATACTAAATTTCCTGCCTGTCCATGTGCCAAATGTACCCTGGAGCAGAGGAGTCGCCATCTCCCTTCTGAAGGAAGCCAGATCTGCATACAACGGGCTGTGGGTTACTGTGAAGCTCCTGTTTTAGAAAGAAGATTTGCAGGTCATTCTGTTAGGAGGGGTGTGTTGACTTCCCTTCCAGAGCAGGTGTTGTTTCTGTCTGTCCGACAGCAAAGACTTTCATCCATGAGAGTCAGAAACATGTTTGTTGGTGGCAAACTAGTTAAAACTAGTCAGCCAGCACAAGTGTAGAGGGTAGGTTTTCAGGGGGCACTGCTAAGGTGCCCTCAGGTGCATGTATGAATAAATCCATCATTGGAGTCAGTGAGGGTTTATTAAAATGAGATGTTTGATACCAAACATCCCTATTTTCAATGAAGTAATCATGTAGCTGGGGAACTCATACTGACCAGCGTCCAGCATATGTACTTAAAATGGCTTCCTTGTTGACTAACTACGTTTGCGAATCGACAAAGACATAGCAGGGTCATTTCTGCTTCTGCACATATGTCCTCACATGTAATATCATGCACCCTTCCTTAGGGCTGTAAGACCTAGTGTGGAGGTGACACGTATATTGCATGCAGTGTTGGGGGACATGGCACACAGACTGTGTGCCATGTCATGATTTCACTTTCAGCTGCACCAAGACACGCAGCCAGCAATGGCAGTCTGCCTGTGCTAGGTGTGAGATCCCTGAGGGCGGCACATTACGTGCTGCAGTCCTTCGGGAACCTCTTTGGCACCCATACCCTGAGTACCAGGGGTACCACTTACAAGGGGGCATCCAAAGGTATAGCCAATTGCAGATCAATTGCATAGTTTGTGGGAAAGAGATCTATTACTGGGGACCTTGGTAGCAGGAAACCAGTGCACTTTCAGTCAAAATTGCATCATGTATCAGGCAAAAAGGTGGGGGTGATGTCAAATAGGGGTGCTTTCCTACACACAGGACCACGAAAACAGGAGTCGACCAGCATCAATTTGCAGCTGGCACACAACTGGAATAAAATAAACATAAAGAATGGGACTGGTGCAGGGAGCCCCAGTTAGCTAGAGAGAAATGGTGTATAGTAAGAGCACGTAGAGGGAAAGCAGGGGCGCTTAGAGGGAAATACATTAATAAATGTTCACTGATGTGTGTGAAGCTACTTTAAAGATTTTATATTCGTGATACTAGCTTGGATGGGCGAGCCTGTTAGGCCATGCCTAAAGCTATCTGAACTGCAGTAGCCAAAGTCCTTTTCTGTTAACATATCTGTTTTTATATGTATGTTGTGTGCCTTGTGTTTATTGTGTCTTTTTCATTTTCTATAGCTCTCGACAAACAGGTAGGTGAGACCCAAAATGGCACACATTAACTTGTTACACTAACAGGCAAATAAAGTAAACAAAGCCTTAGCAACTTTTCAACATCTGCTATGCTGTCTTCACCCCACTGTCCCCTCCAGTAAGAAAGTGGGTTTCAAAATCTCCAGGAATCCATTTATATTGTATTCAATTATATTGTAAAATGTTTAGCATTTAAATCAAGGCGTGCCACACATGAACCAAATTATTCATTTATCCCGTATCCCTTTCTTGATACCCCAGCCTATTAACATTACTGAACGGACGTCTACTTGTAGAAGCAAAGAGCAATTTGAAATAATAATGTTTGGCCAAGTTCAAAAGATTTAAATCACGTTGAAATAAGTTTTTCAAATAGGTGTATTTTATTACTCTAGTATCAGTACATGAGACGATATGTGTTTTGACATTCTGATAACTGGGACACTGATTCAAGTCGATGGAGCAAAATAAATTGCAAGAGGACATAGAGGAAGTGAATGTGATGGATGCGAAAGAGATTTCTCATGTTTGGTCTCTAGGAACACTAAAACTCGAGAGAACGTGGAACAATTAAATAAATATAAGGAGAAGATTTTTTGCCTTTAAACATCCCTCTTTGTTCTGCCATTTTTAATAATGCATTATTGCTAATTAATGATATTTAGAAAACAGACAACCACTAAGGATCGGCTATCTGTGTAAATGCCTCCTGCAAACGCTCAGGGTTTGTGTGTGTCATTGAAGCACAGGTGTATTAAATAAAAGTTTTAACAAGTGTTCATGTATTCTGAATAAGGGGTTTGTGTAGAAACTATAGGCCCTCATTACAACCCTAGGGGTCGGTGATAAAGCGGAGGTAATACTGCCAACAGGCCGGCGGTAACCAAAATGAAATTATAACTACGGCAGAAACTGCTCAGACAGACAGCTACTTTATCACACCGACTGCTAGGGCGGAATCAACAAGCACCACGGGGGTAACCTCCAACAGCCAGGCAGAAGACAATGTACCTCCCACACTATTACGACTGACCAATCTGCCACCTTTTTCTGGGTCGGTACCAACGACATCAAAAGCATGGTGGAAACACTGCACAGAAGTCAGAGGACTCACCTGTGGAGACTCAGGGAACAACCATGACGCCATGGAACCCGAGCTGCACATATTTCCGATGCTCATCTACCTTCTGCGGCATTATGAACATCAACGCCGGCGAAGACAACCACGGTGAGTACTTCCGCCTAGCACACAAGGGAGGGGGGAGGAAAAAGAGAGTGACACACACATGCAACACACACAACCCCAACACCATACACACAATCAGATGCACAAACATTACATATTCACCCCCTACCCCTCAGGAATAATGCAAGGACAAACTGATTTGAAGAAAGTGAGTGTAATATGATAAAATAACATGAATAAGTGCATCAAAATACAAACGTATATACATATTTACAAATGTAGGGACACTGCCAGTTCTCAATGTCCCTGGGCCATAGGGCCACAGGGCACCAACACATAGGCCAAGCCCCCACCTGACTCCTGCAACAACACGGAGAGAATACTGCATGGGCATCAGGTCGAAAACACACAGGCACCTTAGGGGGACAGGGGATGGGGGGCACCTCAGCTGGAAGATGGTACAACATCACTGGTCCTGGAGGGGGCAAAATGCCCTGTGCGCTGTCTTGGGGAGTGCAAGGCCACAGTCTCTCAAGTGGGTGGTTTGCCCTCTGCTTGGTCCTGGGGAGTGCAAGGCCACAGTCTCTCAAGTGGGTGGTTTGTCCACTACTTGGTCCTGGGAGTGCAAGGCCACAGTCTCTCTAGTGGATGGCTTCTCCACTGGTTCTGGAGGGGGCATTGTGCCCAGTGCGCTTTATCCTGGGAAGGATGGGGTGAGTGGATGGCTTCTTCCACTGGTTCTGGAGGGGGCATTGTGCCCAGTGTGCTTCATCCTGGGAAGGATGGGGTGAGTGGATGGCTTCTTCCACTGGTTCTGGAGGGGGCATTGTGCCCAGTGTGCTTTATCCTGGGAAGGATGGGGTGAGTGGATGGCTTCTCCACTGGTTCTGGAGGGGGCATTGGGCCCTGTGATGCAGATCTTGGGAAGTGCAAGGTCACAGTCTCTCACCTGGGTGTCAGACCCACAGGATTTGCAGGGGCCAGGAGGCAGGACTACACACTGTCCGCCGGCGGTGACAGCTGCTCAGTGGTGGCAGTAGCAGGGTTGGTGTCGGTGCTGGCAGTGGTGGGGGGAGGCTCCAGCCCATCCCCTGCAGCCTCGGATTGATGCCCACTGGGGCTGCTACTGATGACGGTGCTGGCAGCGGTGGAGTAAGGCTCCACCCCATCCCCTGTAGCCTTGGACGGCTGCCCACTGGTGCTGCTGCTGCTGGCAGTGGTGCTGGTGGCAGTGCTGGTGGCAGTGCTGGAAGTGGCGCTGGTAGAGGTGCTGGCAGGGGTGGTGGGAGGCTCCACCCCATCCCCTGCAGCCTCGTACGGCTGCTTACTGGGGCTGCTGCTGCTGGCAGTGGTGCTGGTGGCAAGCTGGTAGCGGTGCTGGCAGTTGTGCTGGTGGCGGTGCTGGCAGTGGTGGGGGGAGGCTCCAGCCCATCCCCTGCAGCCTCGGACGGCTGCCCACTGGGGCTGCTACTGCTGGGAGTGGTGCTGGTGTTGATGCTGACAGTGGTGGGGGGCTCCAGCCCATCCTCTGCAGCCTTGGACGGCTGCCCACTGGGGCTGCTGCTGCGGGCAGTGGTGCTGGTGGCGGTGTTGGCGGCGGTGCTGGTGGCGATGCTGGCAGTGGTGGAGGGAGGTTCAGGCCCTTCCCTTGCAGCCTTGGATAGCTGAACCACCATGGTTGGTGGTGGGGTCTCAGAATGAGTCCCAGCACCAGGTCTCCTGTCCTTCTTGCCTGCTGGTGCAGACCCCTTGCCCTTTCTGTCAGCAGCTGGGGATTGCCCCTTGCCCTTCCCTCCAGCAGCTGGTGGTGTCTCCTTGCCCTTCCCTGTCGCAGCCGGTGCTGCCTCCTTGCCCTTCCTTGAAGCACCTGGTGCAGGCACCCTTTCATTGTTGCTACCTGGTGCCCGGGATCCTCTCCCACCTGCATTAGCTGTTGACACTACTGTGGCCGTGGACTGGGTGGCTGAGGTGCTCGCCTGGGTTCTGACCATTATGGCCCAACATGAAGGACGGGGGAGTAGTAGGGAAGAAGTCAATGGGGGAGAGGAAAGCTTCTTAGGGACATTGGGGTGGGAAGAGGGTGAAGGTTTGGGAGTGGAGGAAGAGGAAGTGGTTGTAGGAGGTGTCTGTCTTCTGTGTTTGGGTGCAAGTGCATGGGCTGGATGCTGTTGTGAGGTGGATGGCTGTTGGGTGTCTGAGTGCTTGCGTTTGTGTACTTTGGGAGGAGGGGGCACAGACACAGTGGGAGAGGACACAGGGGACGTGTGCATGGATGTGGCAGTGATGACTGCCAGTGAGGGGCGTGTAGTGATATGTCTGCATCTCGATGGTGTTTATGTCAGTACCTGTGGGAGGATGTGTGGTGCTTGTGTTTGCCTGAACCACTCCTGTGTGTTGTCTTGTGTGCATGCTGGACTCCCTGTGTGCTTGGGAAAGGTTGGAGTTGAGGGGAATGGGACTGGGGAGAGGAAGTTGGAAGCGGGAGGCTAGAAACAGGGACAATGGCTTCCATCAGAGAGGAGGCCAGCGCCTGGATTGATCTCTGTTGGGCTGCCATGCCAGAGGGAATGCCCTCCTGGAATGCATTTGTTTGTTGCAAATGGGCTGCCTGGATGGCATTCACAATAGTTGGCTGCCCAAGAGAGATGGATCGCAGAAGGTCAATAGCCTCCTCACTCAGGGCAGCAGGGCTAACTGGGGCAGGGCCTGAGGTGCCTGGGGCGAAGGAGATGCCCACCCTCCTTGGTGAGCAGGCACGGGAAACATGCTGAGGGGCTGCTGGGAGGGCAGTGCTGGTATAGGGGTGGCGGTGGTACCTGTAGTTGGGGTGGGCACAGAGGTGTCCGCCCCCACCAGCGAGCTTCCATCGGAGGAGGTCTCACTGTCAGAACTGTCCCCTCAAGTCTCCGCCTTGGTGCTCCCCTCGCCCTCCTTCCCACTAGTGCCTTCACCGTCAGTGGATTCTGCCTCCTGGATCCTGTGGGATGTAGCTCTCCCTGTCGCCGGTGCCTCTGCTCCTCCGCCAGATGATGCTAATGCACATAAGGACAGGGTGACAAAACAAAAAGGGGGGATAGACAAAGGATACCCTTGGTCAATGACTGCAACAACTCTTACTTTGGGGTACACGACACATACACACAGGGAACAGCCCTATGCACTAGGCAATACACTAACAGTCACAATGCTAGTCACCAGCCCATGGACAGGGATACCGAACGCCAATTTCAGCATACCTGAGACCCACAGACCCCTGCCCAGTAGTGGATGCCTACTGCCTTGGTTGGAGGAGGTTTACATCAAACCCTGCCCAACATGGGACCTACCCTGCAATGTCAGGCCTGGCCTAGGGGCACCCAAAGGCCCACATCCCCCACCGGATGCCACCCCACCACGCGCAAGTAGTATATTGGGACACTGTACTCAACCCCTTGTGGCTGCTGTGATGCCCCCAAGCACACATCCAGCTCCGTATAGGCCACCACCAGTATGCAGGGGTTCGACGGGCACCCATTCCTCGTTGGGAGGCCATCCCTAGCTTGGCCTCCGATGTCTTCTGTGCCCAGTGTCTCAGGTCCTCCCACAGTTTCCGACAGTGGGTGCTCCGCCTACCGTAGACCCCCAGGGTCCGCACGTCCTTGGCGATGGCACACCATATACCCTTTTTTTGATGGGCACTGACCTGCAGAGAAATACACATAGGAAAAGGTATCAGTCAGTTCATCCTGTCTGTTACACTCATGGCCCAACATAGCCCTCACATCCCCTTACGCACAAACATTGCCCACCATACATGCAGCACGCTGCCTAGGGCCTATCCACCAACCCCCATCCTACATGAGGCCTTCACACACAGCACTCCATGCATTTACTCACCATGCATAGTGCTCACAGTGTACTCACCTGTTGGTCTGGAGGCCCATACAGCATTCTATACTGGGGTCGGACCACATCCACCAGTCTCTTCAACTCCGCAGCGGTGAAGGCAGGGGCCCCCAGTGACACGAGCCATGGTTGGTTCCAGACACAGGTCACAGCAGCACTTGCAGTGTAGGTCCTCTCCTGTTAAAGGTCAGGTAGTAAGTGAGTGAACAGATAGAAAATAGCAGTCACGTCCGCGGTGGTGCGTACCGTCACCGCCGGCTCACATCACCATTGGCCACTGTAAACAATAGGGCCAAATGGTATCCAATGAGGAGTTGACCAGCGGTTCTCGACCGCCTCCCGCAACGGCACACAACGTCAGCGGAATTACCTAATTTCCACATGTCCCTTCATACTGGACTGGCGGACGCCTTTTCAGGGGGGGGCAGGCCATGGCACCTAACTGTGTCACAGTACACATAGGCACCATTTGGGCCTATCAAACAATACACTGTTACAGTCACAACATGCAATGCAGTGTAGTGTTTGTAAATATGGAATACTGACCAGCTGCTCACCGTTTTGCCCCATAGACTGCAACCGCTGAGGATGAATAGGAGATGGAGACATCCCCCCGTGTACAGGCCCCTGGTGGACATGGCAACAAGGGAGGACAGGCACATTATCCTAACCTATAGACTGGACAGGGCCACAATCACAGAGCTGTATGGCCAATTGGAGCCTGACCTGATATCTGCTATCCGTCAGCCCACTGGGATCCCCCCTCTTGCGCAATTCCTATCTGTGCTCCATTTCTTGGCAACTGGCTCCTTCAAAGTGACAGTGAGCTTGGCAGCAGGAATGTCTCAGCCAATGTTCTCAATAGTGCTGACCAGAGTGTTGTCTGCCCTGATTAAACAAATGCGCAGCTACATTGTTTTCCCCCAGGTGGAGGATTTGGCCAGAGTGAAAGCTCAGTTCTATGCAATGGGACATTATTGGGGCTATTGATGGTACACATATTGCATTTGTCCCCCCCGGAGAAATGAACAGGTGTTCAGAAATCGAAAAAGCTTTCACTCCATGAATGTGCAGATAGTGTGCCTGGTGGACCAGTACATCTCCCATGTCAATGCAAAGTATCCTCGGTCTGTGCATGATGCCTTTATCCTGATGAATAGCAGCATATCATATGTGATGGCTCAACTCCAAAGGCACCAGGTGTGGCTAATAGGTGAGCCCTGGTTCCCACCCAGTAGGTGTTGGAGTATGGGTATGGTGTGGGCCCTAAGGATTAGCGTGTGTCTAACAGCTGTCCCTTGATATTTGCAGGTGACTCTGGTTACCCTAACCTCTCATGGCTACTGACCCCTGTGAGGAATGCCAGGACAAGGGCAGAGGAACATTACAAGGAGGCACATGGGCGAACAAGAAGTGTCAGAGAGGACATTCGGCCTCCTGAAGGCCAGGTTTTGTTGCATCCATCTAACAGGTGGATCCCTGTACTACTCACCCAAGAAGGTTTTTCGACATTGTCACTGGCAGGCTGATTTTCCCACTTCTATGGCCACTTACTCTACCCTTTGGCATCTCTATTTTCAGATATTTGTGCCCCACTATCACTCCTGGTGTGTTGACTGCAGCCAACTACAGGTCATTACTATGTATACATTACTGTACCGTTGTACTGCAGTGTTTAAAGCTTGTTAAATAGTCTCTGACTTCTGCCTGGATCACAGGGACCGTTTGCGGGTGGTTTTCCTTCTGCAGGGGGAGCAGTGCTTGTGGCCTGTTAGACCGGTGGCGGGGCCTCCTGTCCACTAGAGGCAGCGGAGATGGAAGGCTGTTCATCGGTTTGGCTAGAGTCAGGGGCCCAGTGGTGTGCCACTGTCTCCCTCATGGTGTTGGCCATGTCTACCAGCAACCCTGAAATGGTGACCAGGGTGGTGTTGATGTCCTTCAAGCCCTCCCTGATTCCCAGGTACTGTCCCTCATGCAGCCGCTGAGTCTCCTGCAACTTGTCCAGTATCTGGCCCATCATCTCCTGGGAATGGTGGTATGCTCCCAGGATGTTGCTGAGTGCCTCTTGGAGAGTCGGTTCCCTGGGCCTGTCCTCCCCCTGGCGCACAGCAGTCCTCCCAGCTTCTCTATTGTCCTGTGACTCTGTCCCCTGAACCGTGTACCCACTCCCCCTGACCCCTGACCCCAGGTCCCTGATCGTCCTGTGTTTGTGGGGTGGCCTGGGGTCCCTGTAGTGGTGGGCACACTGCTTATTGACGTGTCCTAGGGACAGAGGTATGGGCCCGCTGGGTGGGTACTTTGCTGGTGTTTCCTGAGGGGGGAGGCTCTGTGGTGGTATGGGACTGTGCCTGGGTAACCAACTGTCCAGAGGTCCCTGATGGGCCAGGTTGGTCATCCAGATCCAGGCGTCCAGAGCTGCTGTCATCACTGTTGGCCTCTTATGGGGGGGGACTGGATGTTGCTGGCACCTCCTCTCCGGTGACGTTGGGTGGGGGACCTGTGGGGATGTAAATGCAGTGTTATTCTTTCTGCGTGTGACATCTTTTGCATGGGTGTGTTGCCCTCTATGGTTGTTCTTGCCCTGGCAGCTTTGCCTTATGTGAGTAGTTACTTGGTGGGGTAGGTGATTCTCTCTAGTGCTTTAGTGAGTCTGTTATGGGGATCCGTGCATTTGGTGTTACATACAGGACTTGGCATTGGGAGGGCTGGGTTGTGATGGTGGGGTGTGTGTGAGGTAGGGGAGTGATGGAAGTGAGGGTAAGGGTGTGGGTTTGTGATGGCATGCAGGTAGGGGGAGTGATAGTAATAGATATTTGACTTACCAGAGTCCAGTCCTCCTCCTACTCCTGCCAGGCCTTCAGGATGCATGATTGCCAAGACTTGCTCCTCCCATGTTGTTAGTTGTGGGGAGGTGGTGGGGGTCCACCGCCGGTCCTCTGTACAGCTAGTTGGTGTCTTGCTGCTGTGGAACACAACTTCCCCCGTAGGTCGTTCCACCGCTTCCTGATGCCATCCCTTGTTCTGGGGTGCTGTCCCACAGCGTTGACCCTGACCACGATTCTCCGCCATAGCTCCATCTTCCTTGCAATGGATGTCTGCTGCACCTGTGATCCAAATAGCTGTGGCTCTACCCGGATGATTTCCTCCACCATGACCCTTAACTCCTCCTCTGAGAACCTGGGGTATCGTTGCGGTCCATGGGTGTAGTGTGAGTGGTTTGGATGAGGGTGTGTGGGGTGATGTGTTGGGGTGTGTGATGTAAGGTGCGTGGATGATAAATAGGTGATGGTAGGGTGTGGCTGTGGTCTTGTCTGTGGTCTTGCTATCTCTCTTGTGCCAATTGTTTTTAGTCGTAAAGGGTTGTAGGTAATGTAGTGGTGTGGGTGTGGTGTGTGTATGGGTGTCAGGTGTGTCTTATTCAAATTGTCCAATGTGGTGTTGTTTTCTTTGTGTGTGTCCATTTTGAGCGCAGCGGTATGTACCGCCAATGGTTTACCGCCATTGAATGTCCGCCGCGGTGATTCGTGGGTCATAATGCTGTGGGCTTAGTTCTGTTGGCGTAACGGTGTGGGTTTTGCCACCACCAGTTTATCACTGTCCTTTGGGCTGGCGGACTTGTGTGTGTGGCTGTATAGTGACAGATTGCTATGTGTGTGTCATAATCTTAGTAGAGGTAATTCGCTGCGAAGGCGGTATGTTGGCGGCAGTCAGCATGGCGGTAATCGGTACTTACCGCCAATGTCATATTGAGGGCCATAATAATTTAGAAAATTAATGCACACGTTTGAAAATGTGATTACGAAGAGCGGCCGCCAATGTTCACAAAGTGTACCTACTCGTAGTTTAATATTGTGAAATGTTGAATATATGTTTGACTAATGTAGTAATATGTCATATTGAAGGTTATGCATTATCATTTGTAGGCCTTAACTTAGCAAAGGTCTTGGCCTACTTGCCAGGCCTCATTTCAAAGCAGTGTTTCTTAACGTTTAATAAATGGCTGTCTCAGAGAGTTAAATTGTGATTTTCCCTTTTGCATTGTTTAAATGTGTTTGCAGCTGAAAATCCTTTCTCATGAGAACCGACTGCTAGAAGATGCTGTTCTTGCTAATGTAACTTTTTGTGTATAATGTGTGTAAGACTTACTTTCTTAGGAGGAGAACAATGGAAATACTGACTGGGGTGGAAGCTGCAGCAATATTGTTACCTGACAAACCGGATGATAAGGACATTGCAGGACAACCAACCAACGACATGTGAACGGAGTGATGTGGAATTCATAGATTTGGAATTTTAGTTTTATTGGACAAAGTGTGAACATGCGATTAACTGACCAATAGGGATTTGAGACATGGTTCTAGTAGCTTTGATTTAACCATACTGCGCTGAGAGAAGGCGGGGTCATTGGCCATTTTCTTACTGGCTGAAAGGTTGATATTTTCTTCTACGTCCTGACAAGAGACGTGCTTAACTTTAATGCTTAAAGACTTTGCGTTTTCTGAACTTTGATGCTGAATCCTGATGCCTTGCTGATTGACTGATGTCCTGAGGACGAAGACTGACTTTGCTTGCAGACCCACATTGAGGATAGGTATTATGAATTATAATGTTGATTATTATGTCTATTTGCTTTTCCTTTGCAGGCACCAACTGCACTGTTTTGATAGAGCCATAGTTAGATGTTTTTTCAAATTTGTGTTATTAAATTGTTTTGCATGAAGCTCAACATGCTGATGTTAATCTGATGTTAGTTAAGGATCCTCACCAATGAAATCATGCTAATAGGACATAACGCTTGATGAATTTCTCTGCTGAATTTGAATGTATGTAATCACTTTGACGCAGTTGACTTTGTTACTAATTTGTTACTATATTATGTTTCTTCCGCAGCTTTGGACAGCCAGTATTGTTTCTGTATGTGTTTCATTTGATTTTCAGATTAATCTACGTGACCTTAGCATTGTTAATATAGGGAAATAAATATTCTAACTTTTACTACGAGATGTGGTTACTCATGACTGAAAGGTCAGGGTGCGTGACAATTACTGACTCTATTGAATATTACTGTCATTGATTGTTGTTGATTATTGATATTGTGTATTGATTAATGATTATTGATCTGCATGTACTGGAGCTATGGTAAAAACATCTTAATTGTGAATTAAAAGGCTCATCGACCTATTCACGTCTCCTTGTAAATTTACTTATTAAGGTCAGATGCACTAACAGAGATGGTAGCAGAGGTAATGGTTAGTCTCCTTAAGAGCTTATCATAGACATCTGGTGCAGGGTAACAGGTGTTAACAGTGTTGGTAAAGAGGAGTGAAGGTTTGTCTCCTTAAGAGCCCACAATAGATGTCCAGAGATAGTAACAGAGGTGAAGGTTCATTATTATTTAGATTTGGATTATGTTTTTCAATTATGCTAATTTGAGAGAAAATGATGTTCCCTCAAGCCCAGAAGTGACTTTCCCAGAATCCTGGATCATGCTAATGGTTGTTTGAGGATGTTCTTGGCTTTCTAATGGCAGTGTGAATGAGGTAGGTAATGCTGACGTGCCTGGTTCTTAGTAAGTAAACTTACAAAGGGGCGCGTATAGGTCAATTAACCTTTTGATTCGCATGGAGTATCCTAGCTACGGTGTAACCAATGTGTATCAACAATCAATACACAAGCCAATGACCAATAAGCATATACGTTTTTGTAATTTCTATTCCCTATTAGTTACAATACTAAGTCATGAGGTTAATTCAAACTTTTTTCAAATCAATTTAAGATTAATTCATTAGTGACCACCAATAACATAATCTAATGAGAACTTGAGAAAACATGCATTCTAATGCCTCAGCATAAGTCAATAATGAGGAATATGTTAACATGTGTAGCAGAGTTCAGCAAATCAGTTCGTCAATCATTTGTCACCGTATATGTCAAGGTCTCAGAATAGGAACCCTACCTAACCCTGATTAGCATTAGCATGTGGGACTTCATGCGAAAACAGTTTAGAACATGAATTTGGAAAAACATTTAACTAGGAGAAAATCTATTAAACAGTGCAGTTGGTACCTAGAAAGAAAAGGCACATAAGGTCAATCAGTGACATTGTCATAGCTATCTTCCACGGTATGGATCAGCAACAAAGTCAGTCTTCATCTTCAGGTCATCAATCGATCAGCATTGCATCAGGTTCTCAAGAGCATGAGCCCGATGACAGAATCTCGAATCTCCTTGAACTTCCACATCTAACCTCAAACATCCATTCTCTCCATTGGTTCTCTGAAGTTTTTTTCCCCTTTGTTATGACATTATATTAAAGTCACCCAGCCTATCCCCCAATTCCTAAATTGGTCCATTAGTCACGTGTTTATTTACGTAGCCAATGGATAAACCACACCAAATCTATAGATTCTAGTACTTCATGATTCTCAGACTCTTGATTGGTGTATTGTATGATGTCCTCATCATCCAGCTCGTCATGTATCAAAAATGTTTCATCTTCTTGTCCAGTCAGTGTCTCCATTGTTCGAATCCTGGGAAAGTACACCTTGTCTGCTTTACACAGTCCTTGTTACAATTATGATTTCACCATCTCCTGTACGTCGGTTCGCACATAGGATTTTGTAGAGCAGATTTTATTAAACAATATGCAGTTCATGGTCAGTTCAGCACATTAGCTTCTCTTCATCGTGCTAGTAATTCAGCTTCTGCATGAGGCCTGGCAAAACTAGGCCACTACTTCAGCTAAGTTAACTCTATAATATAATGCAAAACATACGTTACATATCTCAATATGTCATACTACTACATTATTTTAATACATTTTCTATAATTCATTCATGTTATTTATATTATTAGTACATTTTGTGAATCTTGGTGGCCACTCTCCGAGGGCACATTTTTAAACGTGCACATTAATTCTCTACATTATTTAATTCTACAATATATTATTATTATTCATAATGCTAAACACCTATTAATATCTCTAATTAACATATTGGATTCAACAGTTACGTTTGCACAGCTTATGCAAATCGCAGGTGAATTGTGGGGTTTGTGAGATTTAGGGAGTTTGCGTACTCCAAATGAAGTTGTAGAAGGAGCGTGCGTACTCCACATTGAGAAAGTAGGGAAGTCGTCGAACTTCATATGTGTGTGGAGCTTTGTGCTAAAAAAATGGCCACATGGTTGTTGATGTACGAACCCTGCATGGTCTAAGACTCCGGAGTATATTGAAAAGTTTGTGAGACACTTGGTTTTATGTTGTAATCTGTCTGGTTTAGTAATTTGATCGAGTGTGGTCTACAAGTCAGACTGTGAGTCAAAGTGAGTTCAAGAAAATTTCGACTGAGATTTTGCAAGTCCTATGTGCACCAGGACAGACCCATTGATCAGTTGAGAGTAAAATTTGTAGGTCGAATTTTGCTTGCGGATCTGGGAGCGAGAAAGAAGGAGTAGCTGTTGGAGCGAGAGCCGTCAGTGAAAAATCCGTAAGATTTCTGAAGCGAAAATCGGAAATCTGTGAGCACAAATCAAAAAACAAAAATCAAAAACAAATCTGATGATTTACTACAGTAAATCATCAGATTTGTTTTTGATTTTTGTTTTTTGATTGTGCTCACAAATTTTTGCATTTGTTTTTGGGAATTGGAGCTTGAGAGGACAAGCCGCAAGACTGTGTGATGTCATTGGAACTGCGCTGGGATAGGTCAGTTAGTGAGAAGGGTCACCCATGGATTGGCAGCAGTCCGTGAGAGGCAGTTGGTGGAGAAAGTAGGTGAAAGGAATCCTGGGCTTAAAAGTCGCTTCCTTATTTGATTTTGAATATCAAAACGGTCAAAAAGAAGGAATTTTTCAAAGCTTTAGAGAGTGCTTTAAGGGGAGATATGCATATTGTTACGAGTATAGGCGAGACTACACCACCAAAAGGTATACCAGCTTATATTGTAATGGAAGAGAAGGGTGTTGCGCCATGTCTTTGGCTAAAGCAATGGGGCAAATTGACAGAGAAGGATTGGAACTTAGCGTTTCCTACAAATGGGACGTTCAATTTGAGGGTTTTAGAGCATTCAAGGATGGTGCTATATGAATTGAAGCCCCTTCCGAGACCAGCACAGTTTGAGGCATTAGCGATTTGGGAGCTAGTACCCAGACAGCAACAGAAATACGAGAAGAGGATGAGAAAGGCAGAAAAGACTTTCACAGAGGCTAGATGGGAGAGTGATCAGAGAGTTTGGAGGATGGAGGCTTTGCATGGAATTAAGTTTTTTCTGCCAATTACACAAGACAATGAGAATGAAGGAAGGAAAGCCACTAGTAAGACTAACAGAAGTCTGTCCGAGAGTAGAGAGTCTAGAAAGTCTTCAACGGTGGAGGAGGAATCAGATGATGATGAGTTTATTACACAGTTATTGAGAAATCGCCCATTACCATATACAGCACATGAGAGTGGTCCAAGTACCAGTGCTGAATCGACAGCTCTGACACAGGTTAATAGGAAAATGAGTCTGATGCAGGTTAATGATAGCCTGACACAGAATGCAATGCAGAGTGGTTTTATTGTGCCTACTACTCCTGTAGTGCAAAATCAGGTGCAACTGTCACAGATTCAGAGAATTTATGTCTGTTATGGAAATAACTTTGAACTTAATGGTGCCCACGGAACAGGTTTTCCCAAGACAAATGTTGGTTCAGACTGAACCAACTCCACTTTTACTGCCCAAAGTGCAGCCGCAGGTAATGCCTAGATTTACTCCAGTAACAGGGACACAGCCAGATATGACTCCGATGATGAATCAGTATATGGGAGTTACTCTCCCATAGAGTGTAAGTGCCAAAACAGCCCCAGATGCTAAATCGCTACCTATTACTGTTGGTCCAGCCGTACCCTTATTTGCACAGAAGAAAACAACTGTAGGTGTACAGGGAGCAATGTACCATAGTATGATGAGGGGATGAAATATCGAGGATGCTCGAGTAGTCTCTCCTCTGGGACAGACTTTTGACGAATCAAGATAACTGTTAAACCTTAGTCCATTTGTAGCACTTCCAGATACTATGGGTCAAACGTTAGCCAGAGATTGAAATTGTTGACACCGCAGACCCCGAATGTAGTTGCACAGCAGGTGCCACCAGTCCAAGCAAGTAACATTTCACTGCAAGGATGGACAGCTCAGCAGTTGAATGAATGGGTAGACATGCTGAATACCCTGCAGTGTGTTCCTAAAGGAGAGGAGTTTTTGAATTATGCTATGCTAAGCATGGAAGCGGGTGAATTCATTGAGGCAACTATGGGGGTGAACAGGTTAGAATCCTATAAAGAGGCAGAGTTGAGATATCTGTGCCCGAAGATTATGAGGTAAGAGAGCAATGTGCATCAGAAATTAGCTGACTTGGCAGAGGAGTACGGCATAGAAATAGAGAAAACGAAGCATTTGAAAAGGAGTTACAGATTAGACTTTGAGGCTAAAGATTTTGAACAAATTAGATCTGCCGGAATGAAGCCATACCTTAAGGAATTGCTTCAAAGTGCCCAGACTTGGGGAGCATTAGATAAATGGAAATGCAGATGGGTAAAGAAAAGACACAAGAGAAAAGGGGATTCTGTGGAGCTGACTGCAAATGTGCAGCAGGATAAAGATCCAGTGAAAATTGTATCATTGAGAGAGATTCCAGGAGGGAATTTTGTTCATGTCCCTTGGAGCAGAAGTGACATTGTTTTGTTTACAAATGACTATCCAAAATTGAGAGAGAAGCCAGTAGAGTGGTATCAGCAGACCAATAGGTTTGTGAAGCTTACAAAGTGCCTGTGGGAAGAATTGAACACATTACTAGAGATAGTGGCCCCAGCTGATCTGTGGATTGAGTGTAAGAGGAGTGTAGATTGGCCAACAAGCGAACCAGAGAGAGACAAGAATACAGATGCACCATCTCCTGGGGTAATGAAGTATTACTATAGGGTGATTGAAATTTTGAAAAGGAGAATTTCGCCCAAGAATATTGATTGGCAGAGGATTGACAGGACAGCTCAGGAAGTAAAGGAGTCGATTCATGCGTATTATGAGAGATTGTTGCAGGTGTTCAAGCATTACAGTGGTACAGAGACAATTGAGGTGAGGGACATGATTCATTTTGTGTTCAGATTTTTGGAAGGGTTGAGACCTGAAATTTGCCAGATGATTAAGAGTCATTAGATTTGCTGGCAAACAAAGCTGATTGATTAGGTGTTACAGTATGCAAAACACTGTAGTGATGAGATTGAGTTGAAGCACAGAAAGTTGAAAGAGAAGGCAACGGTGATGCAGATTAAAGCAGCTCAGACGGGGGTGCAAGGGAATTTTCCACAGCAGCAGCAGGGAAGCATGATGTTTCTGCCTCAAATGAGAGGTAGAGGTCGTGGAGGAAATATGACTCGTGGTCTAGACTTAGGTACTTTAGGGGTTCAGAATGATGTGCAGGGAATGAAGAGGTTATTGCCATGTCACGCTCACAGAGCTATTGGACATTGGAAACGGGAGAGTCCAATGATGATACAGGAAGGTGTAGTTCAGCAGATTAATGAACTCACTTCATTCCAGAACACAAAAGGACCGAGCGTGAGGCATCCTAATCCAAATGTTCAGAATTATGTGAATCAAATGCTGAATTTTCATCCCATGCAGCAGGTGCAGTTGCCACGTGTACAGATGACACAGTTGCAGCCAATGCAACAGCAAGTTCCCATGGTACCTAGACAGCAAATTCAAATACCTCAAGCCCCGATGGAACAGCAACAGATGATGCTTTCTCAACAGGTCTGAGAAGGCTTAACCAAAGTAATAACACAGTGCACCAATTCCTGTTACACAGCGAGAATGGAATAAATGAAGATTGGATGAGGAACAGGTCAGATGAGGAGCCGTGTGTGCTTGCAACTTCCTTAGAAGTGGATCAGAGAGGCCACTATGTGAAGGGAAAGGTTATGAGTCACAAAGTCTCATTCTTGGTTGACACGGGAGCACAATGCTCTACAGTGAGAAGTGCAGTTGATCCAAATTTGCCCCTTTCAGGTAGAACAGTTCAGACTGTAGGAGTGGCGAATCAATATTTGACCAACCCGATTACAGAACCGGTTCAGGTTAAAACTGGCAACTTTCAGGGATTGCATAAATTCACAGTCTGCGATTTGAAGTCCGGTATCCCTACTGGGAAGAGAGTTGCTGTGTAAAACAAAATGCTTGATAACTTGATCAAATGATGGAATTGAGATTGAGATGAATAGTGAAGATGAAGATGACCAAGCCCCAGAGATAGAAAATGAGACTACAAATGAGGAGTACCCTCTGATTGAATTGTTCCCGATTTTGAAAGTGAAGGAGCTTCATCCTGATTTGTAGGGAACGGTCAAGGAGAAAGTGTGGGATTTGACAGGAAAAGAAGTAGGTCTGATAAAGGGAGTTGAGACAGTTAAAGTTACTGTAAAGCTAATGCATTTTTTCCTCAACTTCTGCAGTACTACATGCCACAAGATGTCCTTATGAAGGTTGCCCAGATAATTGCAGACTTTGTTAAGCAAGGGGTTTTGAAGGAAGTGTTGAGCAGTCCATGTAATTCACCAATAATGGGATTGCAGAATCCTTGTGGGAAAGTTTGAATTGTCCAGGACTTGAGAAAAAGAAATGAGATTGTGGTCAAATGTTGCCCTCTGGTGCCAAATCCAACTGTGATAATGTTTCAGATTCCATGTGATGCTGAGTAGTTCACTGTCATTGATTTGTTGCAAGCCTTCTTTTCTGTGCCTCTTCATGAGGATAGCCAATTTCTCTTTTGTTTCAATTTTTTGGATCGAGTTTACTGCTAGTGCAGAATTCCTCAAGGGTTTTCAGAGTCACCTTCCATATTCAATCAGATCTTGAAAAAGAATTTGGAGTCGTTGGATTTGCCTTTCCAATTGACTTTGGTGAAGTACATTGATGACTTGCTGATTGTGTCCAAAACAAGGGACAAATGCAAGTATGATACGATTGCCCTGTTGAACCACTTGGGAAAGAATGGTCACAAAGTGTCTCCGCTTAAATTGCAATACTGTCAAAAAGTAGTGAAATACTTTGGTCACCAGATTGAGAAGGGATCAAGAAAGATATCTACAGAAAGGATTACAGCCATATTGCAGATAAATCCCTCGACCACGCAGAGAGATGTCAGGATGTTTTTGGGGACGGTAGGGTATTGTCGCCAATGGATTCCAAATTTTTCAGTCATTTTGAGACCATTGCAGAAGCTGACTCATTAGGAAGTCACGAATCCTATAGCATTAGACCAGGCTGGAATGAAAGCGTTCACTGAATTGAGAGAGAGTCTGTGCAAGGCTTCAGAGTTGGGTGTGCCTGACTATACGAAACCTTTCAAATGTTTTTGTCAAGAGCGTGATGCATGTTCTTTGTCTGTCTTGACACAGGTCCATGGAGGTGTAAATTGCCCAGTAGCATATTTTTCAGCTACTTTGGACCCAGTTGCAGCAGCCTCACCAAGTTGTTTGCGTGCAGTTTCAGCAGTTGGTCAACGCCTTACACAGTGTGAAGGCATTGTGATGGGACATCCCCTGACTGTTAAGGTCCCTCACTCTATTGAGATTCTACTTACAAGGACGAAAACCGAATATTTGACTGGTGTGAGGTTGACTAGATATGAAACGAGTATTCTAAGGTCACCAAGTGTGTCATTGAAAAGATGTACATTGCTGAGCCAGGAAACCTTACTTCCAAATGAAAATGTTAAAATTGAGAAAATGGAAGATGTTGAGCATGATTGTCTTGGAGTAACTGACTTGTGCACAAAACTGAGACCTGACATTAGAGACACCCGATTGGTAAAAAATGACCACATTTTCTTTGTTGATGGTTCTTGTCTAAGAGACAACGCAGGGACACTGAGAGCAGGATATGCTGTGTGCACAATTACTGGTATTTTGGAAGCTTCTTGGCTTCGAGGAGTGTATTCTGCCAAGGTAGCAGAACTGGTAGCCCTTACTAGAGCATGCCATGTTTCTGCTCAGCTGAAAGTTACAATCTATACGGATAGTCAGAATGGATTTGGAATAGTCCGTGATTTTGGCCAGTTGTTGTCACAGAAAGGTTTTATTACCTCTTCTTGTTCACCAGTGATAAATGGTGAAAGGATTAAAGAATTGTTACATGCTATTTAAATGCCTGAAAAGATTGCTGTGGTGGAATGCAGTGCACATCTGAAGTCACAGGACTTATCATTGCGAAATGGATATGCGGATCAAGTCACAAGATTTTGTGCATTGAACTGTATATCATTCAAAGACAAGGGGGAACTATTATCTGAAGAAGATGAAACCTGTACAAGCTATGCACTGAAAGTAATTTACACCTTGGACGAATTGAAAATTTTGCAGAATAATGCTGACAGGGAGGAAAAATGTTCATGGAGCAAAATTAAATGTGTGCAAAGACAAGATGAATTGTGGGTTTCAGAAGAGGGTCAATTGGTTTTACCAAAAAGTATGTTGTCTCAAATGGCAAGGTACTATCATGGTCAAGGACATATTGGGAGGGATGCAATGATTCAATTGTTGGAACATGATTGGTTCAACCCAAAGTTTAGTCAAGTTGCTGAAGCAGTTTGCGATTGTTGTGTCATTCGCCAACAGATAAACAGGGGGGAAAGGGACAGTGGTTAATTTGAGCCACATTGGAAGAGCAGGAGGTCCATTCAGCAGAATGCAGATGGATTTTATTGAAATGCCTGTGTGTGGAGGTTTGAGATGTGTGTTGGTGATTGTTTGCATTTTTAGTCACTGGATTGAAGCTCACCCTACATGGAGAAATGATAGTCTCACAGTAGCAAAGCTACTGCTTATGGAACTGATACCACAATTCTGGTTTCTGATCTCTTTAGAATCAGTTAGGCGAAGTCACTTCAACAATGAAGAAATTAAATTACTGTGTGAAGCATTGAACATTGAACAGAAGTTGCATTGTAGTTATCATCCTGACGCACCAGGACTAGTGGAACAGATGAATGGTACCTTGGAGTCAAGAGTTGCAAAGATGTGTGCGCCCCCCAATTTGAAATGGCCTGACGCATTGCCTTTAGTGTTGATGTCAATGAGAAACACACCGGACAGGAAGACAGGATTGTCGCTGCATGTATTCCTTATTGGCCGAGCCATGAGGGTGCCAGCGGTGCCTACAAATGCATTTGTCAACATTACAGATGATATGATGTTGGACTACTGCAAAGGTCTGGCTGATGTTCACTCTTTCTCTCAGCAGGTGGAAGCCACCACACTGCAATAGATCCATGAACCAGGGCGCAATCTGGTAGCTGGAGACTGGGATGTGGTCCGGAAACACATGAGGAAAATGTGTTTGGAGCCTCGTTGGAAGGGACCGTATCAGGTAGTTCCGACAACTACCACAGCTTTTAAGTGCGCTGGAATTCCGAACTGGATTTATGCGAGTCATACGAAGAAAGTGTCATGCCCACTGGATCATGAGGAAGAAGAATTGTTGAAAGTACCAACAACAGCGGAACAAGTCTCAGGGCCGGAAAGAGAACAAAGGGGAACTGAGACTGAATCCGAGCATGTTGAGGATGGTTCAGTCACTCCTGTGAGACACGAAGGAGAAAACCTCCAGGAGGGTGACGGAGAGCCTATCTCAATTGAGGCAGCAGGAGAGCCTAGTTAGAGGAGGGCTTCCCCAGAAACAGATAATCTTGAGAGACAATCAGAGCAGTTGCCAAACCCAGAGGGGAAAGGAGTTGAGGTGGATCAAAGCAATTGTGATATGATTCCTCCTGAACTGATTGCAAGTCAGTCAAGAGAAAACACCGTAGAACAAGAAGAAGGTTCAAATTCAACTCTGAAGAGAACACTGACCAAAAGTCCACTGAAAGGATATAAGTGGCCGGAGTCGCAAGTAGAAAGAGAAAAGTAAGTGGTTGTTGAGGCAACAATCGAGGAAGAACTAGATACAACCAGGAAAGAAGAACTGAGTGAAGGAGAATTGAATGGTGATCAAAAGTTGAAAAGGAAGAGAATAGCAAGTCGAAGATACGCAGGTCCTGAATGGACGTATCCAACTACAAGTGAGTGGCAGCAAGAATTTTTGTCTTTTTGTTTTGATAGAGACATTCCGGGTCAGTATTTTGGCTCTTGGAGGAAGCTGATGAACTGAACTGTTGAACAATCTGAGAGAAAAGTTTTGAAAAGGAGACTGTTGAAAGTAACCAGAAGTGAAATTGATAACCTGATTTGATTTCTGAAGCCTGATTTTGACAAGCTGCTTACCAATTTAGTCAAGGGATCCTGGAAGTGAGACTGAAAGCTGTAAATAACCGCTGAAAGAAGAGTTGTCTATTTTTTATTTTTGCTGCAGTTTTCCTAAATCATCTTCTGCTTTCTGATTATTTACAGATCATGAGTAACATTAGCCATCAGGGTAGAGATACTAGGCGCTGTAAATATATGAGCATTGGTTTGGCGATTAGGTGTGGGATATTGTTTGTGGTGTTGATTGTGGGTATGTCTGTTCTTGATAAGGGTGAAGCGACCCATACATCTGCTTTTGAGATAACTACTGCACTAACGGCAATAGAGAGGTTTAGATTAGATGAGAAATATTTGCATAGGGATACTAATGCGCAAGGAAAACGTTCTTCTAATGTCTTCTATCGCTTATTGAGTATGTTGAGACGATGGACAAGGTTTTATAACCAGGAGTACATACAGTACTTTTACTCAAACTATGATATGGAGTTTTTATTTGTCACTATATATTAGGTAAAGCCAAAAGCAGAAAACAAGGGTAGTAAGGGTAAAAACTGCTGCACATCTTTGAAGTAACAATCTTGAATGTCAATGAAGCTAGAGACTGGTGCTAAGTGGTCAAGTGCCTAACTACCCAGAAGGCACAAATTTGTGTACCAAAGTGCACAGTAACATCAAAAACAGTGTGACCACAGCACACAGAAATGTACAGTCCAATCACGTAGTGATGAGATGTATCCCTGGTGATACAGTCGAGGATGAGGAGAAAAAAACCATGAAGATCCCAAGTTGGTAATGAGCAATGTCTTTAATATTAGGCACAGTTTGCCTAAGGATTATGCAGTCTTCAAGGTACAGCCAACACGTGTTTCGTCACTCAGGTGACTTCATCAAGGCTGCAAGACAGTAAAAAATGCAAACTTGTATATGGTAGTACCCATAAATGGGTGAGGCCTACATAAGTATCTATGTTAAATTAATCACTGTGTTTGTTTAAAGCAAAGTGATGGGAAATGTGCAAGAGGGAGAAGGGCATGGCAATAGGAAATGGTAGAAATGGGAACCAGGTATGACCCTATTACAACCCCCTCCTTATGTCTCTTTTCCCTTCTTTTTCCTTTTCTTTCTCTTTTTCTCTTTTCTTTTTTCTTTTCTTTTTCTCCTTTTCTGTTGCTCTCTCTATATGCTCTACTATGTGTCTACCATGACTCATATCTGGTTACTTTCTCTATGCTCAATCCTTTCTTTTCCTATGCTCACTCCTTAATTCTTTGTGCCTTACCCTATCGGTAGGCCTGACTTTGACCCTATGAAACACCCATTTTTCACATGTGTGACACAAAGAGAATGAATCTTGCACTTTTATACTTTTTCACGTGTCCACGGCGGGGTGCCTCTTTCTTCTTTTTTTCCCTTTTTCCCTTCCCCATCTTTCTTTTTCTTTCTCACTTCCTCTTTCTTTTGCACGATGAACTAAGGGTTCCCATTTCTACATTTTTACTGTCTTGCAGCCTTGATGAAGTCACCTGAGTGACGAAACCCGTGTTGGCTGTACCTTGAAGACTGCATAATCCTTAGGCAAACTGTGCCTAATATTAAAGACATTGCTCATTACCAACTTGGGACCTTCATGGTTTTTTTCTCCTCATCGTCGACTGTATCACCAGGGATAGATCTCATCACTACGTGATTGGACTGTACATTTCTGTGTGCTGTGGTCACACTGTTTTTTTTACTATATATTAGGTATTGGAGTAGAATTTCTGAAGAAGGTACTAAAGGGACAGCCAAGAGATCAGGCCCATGTTAAGAGATGCGAGGGCTCACCCCAAAACCGTTTTGTGGGCTAGGAAGCAGCAGCTCAAGGAGCAGGCTTGGGAGGACTTGGAACGTGCATCACGCGACAAGAACCCGGGCCTGTTCTTGACGGTTGTAAATAGGGGTTCCTTCGAGACAGAAACATCGGACAGTTTGGTCTGTAATATCACCCTGAGGTTTGAGTGAGCCATTTTAGTAGGATCTTTTTGGGGGGTCCTCAAGGGGAGGAAATGGGTAAACAGCATGGCCATCCCCCAAATTTAGCTATTAGGTTCACACTCGAAGAGGTGAGGGAAGCACTGCAGGGCAGTGCTAGCCATAAAGCCCTGGGGCCTCATACATCTCAATGGATCTATATAAATACTGTCCTCAGTTGTATGCACCTATTCTGCTCAATGTTTTCAAAGCAGCAGTTAGTGCAGGAATTCCCATTACCTGGAAATTGGCTTGCATTGTACCCGTCTACAAAAAGGGAAATCAAAATGACCAAAAGTCGTACCGCCCAATCTCACTCCTCAAATCCTCACCAAAATTTTGTATTGAGGATTGGATGCTTGAAAACGAGATCCTGAGCAGGGTGCAATATGGTTTTAGGGAGGGGCTTGGCACCCAAGAGCAATGTTTAAATCTGCTCATGCTGATTGGCAAATATACGCAAGCAAAGAGTGGTACACTGTATCTTGTTTTTATGGATCTCAGCTGTGCCTTTGATAAGGTAAATTGAAGCAAGTTATGGGAAAGTCTATCCCGATTGGGTATGGATCCCCAAATTGTGAAGCAGCTTCATTATCTCCACCTAGGAACAAATGCAACTGTGAGGTGTGGGCCAAATGGGGAATGCACCGACTCCTTTGAGCTTAACAGAGGTGTACAACAGGGGTGTGTTTTGGCTCCTACCCTTTTTCTTCTATATACAAATGGGTTGTATGATTTTTTAGTAGAAAGGTGTAAGGATGTTCCTAAAATTAATGGTAAGGGTGTCCCGGTATTGATCTATGCAGATGATGCAGTTCTTATGGCCCGTGGTATGAATGGACTTCGTGAGGCGGTTAAAGCACATGGAACCTTCATGTCTGCCTTAGATCTAGAGGTCAATTGTAATAAATTACATTTTATGATGTATGGCAAACCCCTTAGTAGGGTGGGAGGGCTGACAATAAATGATCAAGTAATTAGCAAGGTACAGGAATTCCCCTCTTTAGGGGTACATTTGGATGAAAAGGGTACCTGGAAATCCTATATCTCCAGGAAAGGGATGCGTTTCAATGCTAAAGTAGGTGTTACCTTTGAGTTTTCTGCAAGGGTGGGAAATAAACCTACTAAGCCTCTGCTTGAAGTATACTGGCGTAAATGTCTTTAAGTCTTAATGTATGGGGCACCACTCTGGGGCTATATGGAAAACAGGACCCCTGTGATAGAGGAAAATCATTTTTGTCGAAGGTTTGGAGTAGGCCAAAACACCTCTGGTTTTTGTTTGCACACTGAACTGGATTTGGATTTCATAGAGGATGCCATTAACATTGCTCCTTTTTTGCTGTGGATTTCCATTTGGACAAATGAGTTTGCTTCCCTGATCAGGGAAATCTTGTGGGATTGTATGTTGTGTGACCAGGCGCGGGTTAGTCCCTGGCTGGCATACATAAGAGAAGTAGCTACTGCACTTGGGAAGCCAGATATGTTTGATGCACCAGGGGTCTTAACATGTTCAGATAAACGTTGGACAAAGGAGAATTTCTTTTAAATCTTAGAGGGCAAGAGGGAGGCGGAGGAATTAAGGAAAAAATCAGTGATGGTTTTTATAATGTTAAAAATGGAGGAAGGCCCAGAGGCGTATCTTCGGGAGATAAGGAATGTATGGGAAAAGACCCTCATTTCGCGATTAGGGGTAATTAGAAGCAATTTGTGTTTTCCGTTAGGCCAGTTTGATTGAAATTCTATACAATTGTGCCCGTGTGATGGTGTGTCTTTACAGACCTTAATTCATTTGACTTTGTTCTGTGATTTTTATGCACCCTTTAGGTGCCGTTTTTTTACTCCCCCTGTTGAGGGAAAGGGGTTTTGTGCAGTATCGCCCAACCTTTTTGTGGTTGTGCATAGTTTCCAATGTGTTGCTGTGTCGGGGTAGGATCTTTTCTAAAGGGAGCCATAACCTGGCGGAATAGTGTTAATCTTTTTTAAGTCTGTTTATAAGTTTATATTCACTATTGAAATTTTACATGAGAAATGAAATTTTTAATGTCATTTTTAAAAGTCTCAAAATTAGTTGTGTATGGTCTTTGTTGTGTCGAATTTGGTGGAATATTGCAATTCTCTTTTAATTTTATTGAAAAGTTTTTACTGGGAAGAGAAGTTGATTCATTGTAATATTGTATGGTAAATGAAATATGTTGAATTAGTGACTTTTTCTAAAAACTATTGTGATTGTTATGTGATTTGATATATATTTATTTATTTTTATGGTTGAAAATGTTTATACCGAATAAAGTGTTTGATGATGAACCAGGAGTACATACAGTACTTTTACTCAAACTATGATCTGGTGTTTTTGTTTGTCCCTATAATTAGGTATTGGAGTAGAATAGCTAGGGATTAATGACATAGTAATAGTTAGAGGTTTCTATAAACCTACATTGACATTTGGCACAGCTTATGCGCACAGGAAAAATCTGACATGCTTTCTTACACCTTTAGAGAAAAGCTTCTTAGATCCCACAGATGACAGGAGAAAGGCACTGAAGGGGAAGTTAGAAAAAGGCTCAGAGAAAAGGACTTACAGGAATGATTATGCTTACAGTACAATTAAAACGCAGGGGAAATTAGCTTGAGATGTGCAACACGTAGGGAAACTTTGTATAGATAGGCCTAAATCACGCACTGACACTTTATTTGTGGGAACGAGTGAATGTAACCATGTGTTTTTGCTTCAGAGCAAATAGACGTTTATGTTGAATGGACAGGACCCAGTGATTCCTGTAATTTATTTTATCTGTGGTCTTAATGTGTATTACCGTCTTCCAAGAGGATGGTATGGGACATGTGATCTAAGGATAGTTTTCCCAAAGATTTATCAAATTGATGATTTGAAGAATTTTCCGAAAGTGACTGAATTACATCATATGAGAGAGAGGAAGGAGTCCTTTTCTGGTATAGCGGAGATATAGTTGGAGCAGTGATTCTTTCAGTGGGACTTATTAAGAATTCAATAAAGATCTGAAAGTTGTCTACTATACTTACCGGTAGTTTAATATAGTGGAATGTTGAATATATGTTTGACTAATGTAGTAATATGTTATATTAGAGCTTATGAGAAAAGGACTTACAGGAATGATTATGCTTACAGTGCAATTAAAACGCAAGGGAAATTAGCTTGAGATGCGCAACACGTAGGGAAACTTTGTATAGGTAGGCCTAAATCACGCCCTGACACTTTATTTGTGGGAACGAGTGTATATATCCATGTGTTTTTGTTTCAGAGCAAATGGACATTTATGTTGAATGGCCAGGACCCAGCGATTCCCGGAATTTATCATATCTGTGGTCTTAATGCCTATTACCGTCTACCAAGAGGATGGTATGGGACATGTGATTTGGGGATAGTGTTCCCAAAGATTTATCAAATTTATGATTTGAAGAAGTTTCCAAAAGTGACTGAATTACATCATATGAGAGAGAGGAGGGAGTCCTCTTCTGGGATGTGAAATATATTTGGAGCAGTGATTCCTTCAGTGGGAGTCATTAAGAATTCAATAAAGATCTGAAAGTTGTCTACTATTGTGGATAACATGCTGATAAGTTTTTCAGGAGCCATACTGCTGATAGATACTGAGTTAGCTGCTGATAGATCTATGACTCTTTAGAATCGTCTTGCTACAGACATTCTTTTAGCGAAGGATGGTAGAGTCTGTAGGATGATTAATTCCAGGCATTGTTGTTTGTATATCCCTGATAATAGTAAAGGGATTAAAAGGCTTAATTACTAATCTGACTAATGACAGTACTGATTTGAAAGAATTGAAATAACCAGGTGTTTGGGAAAAGGTTGGCAAAAGGTTTTGCTTCAGTGGGAAATTGGCTCAGCAACATTTGGAATGGGATACTATTGAAAATCTTGCAAGGGATATTAATTATTGTGGTTTGTCTGATTGGAATATGGGGATTGTGTAAATAATGCAAAAGGATTACATTGAAGAAGTCAAGGAATGATCAGAGGAGGGAAAAAAAGAAAGGGAAAAATTGTTTAGGGAAAATTCAATGAGAAAACAAAAGTATGAAGGGATTGAATTGACAGAATTTTAGCTGATATTTGTGGGAGGTAGTTAGTGTGATTACATATTTAGTCATCAGAGGAGGTATTTCCAGCACAGGCGTATTTAATAAAAGTATTAACGAGTGTTCATGTATGTGTAGAAAATATAATAATGTAGAAAATTAATGCACGCATTTGAAAATGTGATTACAAAGAGTGACCAATGTTCACAAAGAAAATTCTTCCTTTGGGATTTTCAATGTCAGAACAAAATATTTTGCACCCGGAAAAGTTCTATGTGTTCAACGAAGCTGCCACTCTGGTGGCTCTTCTTAAGGCACAGAGATCCTCACCAGGCTACAGTGAATACCTAAATTTGGTAGGTGGTCCTTTGATGCTATATAACCCTTTCATTCTAGAAATACCTCTGCATGTGCACAACATTTTTTATCACATTCTTCATTGTTTTCATATGTTTGCTAAATAGCAACATTGGCTGCAATTCGAGGATTGGAATTATCTTGTTTTACACTAACTGGACTCCCCATCACAAAGAAATTTAGACCATTTCACCAGTTTCTCCTTCATTAAGTAGCAAAGAAAATATGCATTATTTACAACCATCATTCATCATTATTCCCAAATACTTCATGCCAGTTTGTTTAGTGAAACAACTGTTTTTCTAGCACTCCTTATGCATTTTTTTGGATTAAGGTAGTGCATCACACTAGCTCACGTGGTGGATTATTTCACAACACTGTTATGCTTGATTACTAAGAAATAGTAACACTAACTTGAGTCTGATATTTTACTTCACATTTCTAGTCTACCATTTCTAGGCACTGTACATAGCTGATGCTACTATTAACTAATGTAATTTAGCAGCCTCTAAATGTCAAAAGGTTGAGTCTGTCTTGCCAGCCTTTGAATTCTTGATCGTCAAAATGCTGCAGATTTCAATGTTGACAGCTAACTGATCAAACTAAATATCTTTAAACAGATGAGGAGTAAATCCTCCCTATCTTGTGCACTGTTAGCGTGTCACCTTATTAAGTGAACCTACAAGGGAGACGCGTATAGGCTGATGGACCATTTGACTGCTGTTCCTACCCTGTAACCTCGTACAAGTACAAATCAATAGTATATGACAATCAATGACATTAATAATCAGTGAGTCAGTAATTTCCACGCACACCATGACCTTGCAGTCTTGAATAACCACACCTTTATGTGAAAGTTAGAATTATTATTTCCTTAAATTAACAATGCTAATGTCACGTAACAGTCTCAAAACCAAATGATAAACATACAGAAACAATACTGGCTGACCAAAGCTGCAAAAGAATTGCTTTCTCATCAAAGCTTGAGCCACTACACATTCTAGGGTTACAGTACAAATTAATAGCAAGGATAACTCAGCAAACAAAATAACATACATTCAGCAAAGAAAAGACATCAACTGTTAATACATGTAGTGAACTTCATCATTGAAGACCTAACTACAGTCAGAATAGAATAGCATGTTTGGGCTTCATGCAACACAATTTAGTCAACACAAATTTGAAAAAACATCTAACTATGGCTCTATCAAATTAGCAGTTGGTAAGCAGTTAGTAGAAACAAACGCAAATAGACATAACACTCAGTAACATCATCATATACCTGTCCTCAATATGGTTCAACAAGCTGTGACAGCCTTCGTCAATAGGACATCAGTTCAGTCAGCAAGACATCAGGATACAGCATTAGAGTTCAGAAAAAGCAAAGTCTCTTCATGCAGTTCGGAAAATAATAATTATTC